>NC_072739.1:8980630-9580630 GCF_026930045.1 Uloborus diversus
GGTGCTTCCCCCCTTCCCCCTTTGCTGCGCCACTGCTGTAGCGCCGAGATTTCTTGTTTCATCTTCTGCTTTAATCGCTCTATCTTTTCCAGTTATTCCAAGTAAAAATGACACTTGCATCGTTTTGCAGTCTGAAGCATTTGCAGGGTTTTGTTATAAGCTACAGTAGTGTGCGAATTAATGTAAACACGACAAAAATTACACAATTTTGTTTTTGTCTCGTAATTGGCAACACTTTTAAGTCAATACAGCCTTCATTTTGTTTTGTCAATGTGTCAGTCAGTTAGTGGTACGACATATCACGCTACGGACGCCGTGCATTTTTTTTTTTTTTTTTTTTTTTGTGTGTGTGCAAAATATTGGTTTTTGTGACGTTAATCTGCACAGACGCATTATAACTTGAAGTACATACAGGGTGTCCTGAAAAAGACTGACTGTTTTCCAAAATTTATAACGGGAAAGTGGTAAATGATAAAAAAATAATTTTTGCAGAAAATTCATTTGGTGGGCCGTAAGTTTCGTCCCACAGACTTCCAAATTTTAGTTCAAAATTTTTCAATAGATGGCGCTACAGATGGTAAGCCTCTAAGTCAGAAAATAATTATTGGAATTCACTGTTTTTTCCTCCGATTGCGACATGTGGTTGCAGCCGGCGGCAGGCATTTTGAAAAAAATCTTACGTAAATTCGTTTATTAAAAACATTTTTCGGAAATCTATGACGTAATTTTCTGTCTTTCTTTGATTTACGGTCTTACAATCTGCAGCGCCATCTATTGGAAAATTCTTGAACAAAAATTTGTAACTTTGGAAAACGAAACTTGCGGCCCACCACATGGAATTTTTGCAAAAATTATGTTATTATCATTAACCATTCTCCTGTTATAAATTTTTGAAAACAGTCAGTCCTTTTCAGGACACCCTGTATCTTTGATGCATGCGCTATAGTACGAGATCCCCCTAGATCACCTACCTTCGTCGAGTTTCCTAAAATTGTTACCATAGATGAAGAGTAAAAGTTGTAAATAAAACGTGAAAGTAAGAATTTCTACCTCTTTCACGTGAACTAACCAGGGTTGCCAAGAGTTGAAAGGTGCCTAAAAATGAGCAATTTACCCTCATAGAGTTTCCGAAAATCGTTAACATAAATGAAGAATAAAAGATGGAAATAAAACGATAAACTAAGGTTGCCTACCTTTTTTGGCTCCCTAATCAGGGTTGTCAGAGGATAAAAGGTTTTCAATGAGGGAGATAATTTACCCCTTATTGAGTTTCCGGAAATTGTTACCATAAAAGAAGAGTAAATGCTGTAAATAAAACGCTTAATTAAGGAAGCCTACTTTTTCTAAGCAGGGTTGCCAGAGGCTAAAAAGTGCCCAAAAATGAGTAATTTACCTTCATCGAGTTTCCGGAAATTGTTGTCATAAATGAAGAGTAAAAGCTGTAAAGAAAACGCTAAATTAAGGAAGCCTACTTTCTTCTGGAACCTAAGCAGGGTTGCCAGAGGCTAAAAAGTGCCCAGAAATGAGTAATTTACCCTCATCGAGTTTCCGGAAATTGTTGTCATAAATGAAGAGTAAAAGCTGTAAAGAAAACGTTAAAGTGAAGTTGCCTACCTTTTTTTCCGGTCTTTAACCATGGTTGTCAGGGGCTAAAAGGTGCCCAAAAATGAGTAATTTACCCTCATCGAGTTTCCGGAAATTGTTGTCATAAATGAAGAGTAAAAGCTGTAAAGAAAACGCTAAATTAAGGAAGCCTACTTTCTTCTGGAACCTAAGCAGGGTTGCCAGAGGCTAAAAAGTGCCCAGAAATGAGTAATTTACCCTCATCGAGTTTCCGGAAATTGTTGTCATAAATGAAGAGTAAAAGCTGTAAAGAAAACGTTAAAGTGAAGTTGCCTACCTTTTTTTCCGGTCTTTAACCATGGTTGTCAGGGGCTAAAAGGTGCCCAAAAATGAGTAATTTACCCTCATCGAGTTTCCGGAAATTGTTGTCATAAATGAAGAGTAAAAGCTGTAAAGAAAACGTTAAAGTGAAGTTGCCTACCTTTTTTTCCGGTCTTTAACCATGGTTGTCAGGGGCTAAAAGGTGCCCAAAAATGAGTAATTTACCCTCATCGAGTTTCCGGAAATTGTTGTCATTAATGAAGAGTAAAAGCTGTAAAGAAAACGCTAAATTAAGGAAGTCTACTTTTGTCTGGAACCTAAGCAGGGTTGCCAGAGGCTAAAAAGTGCCCAAAAATGAGTAATTTACCTTCATCGAGTTTCCGGAAATTGTTGTCATAAATAAAGAGTAAAAAGCTGTAAAGAAAACGTTAAAGTGAAGTTGCCTACCTTTTTTTCCGGTCTTTAACCATGGTTGTCAGGGGCTAAAAGGTGCCCAAAAATGAGTAATTTACCCTCATCGAGTTTCCGGAAATTGTTGTCATAAATGAAGAGTAAAAGCTGTAAAGAAAGCGCTAAATTAAGGAAGCCTACTTTTGTCTGGAACCTAAGCAGGGTTGCCAGAGGCTAAAAAGTGCCCAAAAAATGAGCAATTTACTAATTTACACTCATCGAGTTTCCGGAAATTGTTGTCATAAATGAAGAGTAAAAGCTGTAAAGAAAACGTTGAATTAAAGTTGCCTACCTTTTTTGGCGGTCTTTAACCATGGTTGTCAGGAGCTAAAAGGTGCCCAAAAATGAGTTATGTATCCTCATCGAGTTTCCACATAAGTTATCTGAAAAAATGTAGGTAAAAATATTACAAAACCGGTGGTATGGGGTTGCCTAAGCAAAAGTGCTCCAATCATTGGGTTGCCGTTGTTTGAAGTTTCAATACTGAAACTTCAAATGAAATTTCCAATACATCAAATAAAATTTCCAATACATCAAATGAAATTTCTAGCATTTATTGCTTCACTTGGATCTTGGACTAGAGTAGTAATAACCTTTACTCTGTTACTAACTATGCAGTCTTTTCATGTTTTACTCTTTAATTTTAAACGTAAATACGCTGCGTCACCGAGAGCCAAGGCAAATAGCTGCGCCTCTCTCTCCCATTAAAAAAAAAAAAAAAGAAAAAAGAAAAAAATTAATAAAATTTATTATACTTTGATTAAGAGCTGGGTCCTCTTAAGGGCCAGGCCTCTTGTTTTCAACTCCCGACCGTTGGCCTTGAAAATACGCAATCAAAATAATTGTTGAGAAAAAAAAATACTTTACTTTCGGATTAGATCACTTTCAAACATGATAACATAATAAAAACTGGAATTAGTTAGTGCTCCAAAAATGTACATTTGAAAACAGGAGAAAAAAAAAACAGAAGTGACAGAAACGCTCGGATAGTTCAGTGTCTGCAGAAGGAATAGCTACGATGAAAGGGAACTGTTTGCAAATCAAAATATAATAGCATTAATAATTAGTAATATATTTCCAGGCCAATGGCCAATAAATTTTTAAAGAAAAAAAAAATTTACATACACACACAATACATTAATGTAGTTTAGCTGAATCTTTGACAAAGAGATGGCAGCACTAAAGGCAATAACTTCTCTCAATTTATGAGTAGTGCTGCCATCTTTCGTGCAATGTCGTCATTTGACACTTTCTTGCACTATTTTGTGCAACTCATATTCGCACATAAACGGCTGATGCATTAAAAAGTCAAAAAAAAAAATAAATAAAAAAAAAAATAAATAAATAAATAAATAAATAATTTGAATTTTGACATCTTGAATTCAAATTATGTTTTTCGCAATCACGAGTGTGTGTGTGTGTATGTAGGCGTGTGTGTTTGTGTGTGTGGGGGGGTTATGTTTGTTTGTGTGTGGGCGGTTTGTGTATGTGTGTGTAGGCATGAGTGTGTGTGTGGGTAGTTGTGTGTACGTGTGTTTGTGTAGGGGGTATGTGTAGGTATATGTATGTGTTTGTGTGTCTGTATGTATGCGTGTGTATAAGTCTTTGTGTGTGTTGTCTAGGCGTATGTGTGTGTGTAGATGTATGTGTATGTAGGTGTATGTGTGTGTAGGTGCAAGTGTAGGCAAGTAAGTGACGCAACCTGGAGACGGTTTTCGCTAGAGGAGCAGCTTCGTGAGGCGGCCGGCCGGTCGACGGTGGTGCTGCAGAGGGTGCTGGCGGGAAAATAAAATGATAGCACATCAAAACAGTCAAGTGAGAACAATAAGCAATCGTAATTACTCAAAAAAAGAAATCAGATGCGACAGAAGGGGGGGGAGGGGAGAAGGTTAGCTGGTTGGCATACCTCAAGCGGTCTACCCTTCTTTTTCATTGTCTTTTTTTTATTTTTTTTGAAAATTGAACTGTATGATTGCATTTTAACGTCATTAGTGATTGAATGACATCCTTTAAAAAATACTTGGGCTACAGCCTCAAAAGTAGAGACATAGCAGAATTTCCTTCTCTAACTTCGATTGCAATTTTTACAGAATAGTAATATGAGAAAAATGTAAACACACACTTAATTAGTCAATTCTCCTGTCCTTAAATACGTAAATCAAATCGTTCCACATTTTGAGGTCGAAAAAGTAAAGGGGCAAGGCCCTTTTACTTCAGAAAAGGACGGAGCAGTTGCGCCCTTACTCCCCGCCCCCTACTTATATTAATATTAGTATTATAACTATTAGTATTATTACTCTTTTATGCTGTTAAGTTTTCAGAAAGTTTGGTAAGCTTTGATGGAAAACTTTGCGTGTTATGAGCCAAAAACCTTCAAAAAAAAAAAATCGTTGTTTGGAAAGAAATACTTAAATCTTTGTGAATATCAGTGATATTTCCTCGAAAGTATGTAAAAATAATTGTACATCGCAAGCTAATTCCTGACAATTTAAGCTAATTTTCGGCTATTTACGATGCGTGATGATCAATCGGTGGTCAGACTGTACTTGGGTGAGTCATAAGTTTTGCAATGAATTGCTTATTTTATTTCTTCAGGAATGCATTTTTAGCTTTAGAAATCTAGCATTCGAAGTTCTAAGGACAGGCCATCTTATTCTACCGTCTTAAGCTATCTTTCGACCAATTCTTCGATACCACGACGATAACAACATTTTGTTATGATTAACATTATGGTTATTATATCCACCGACCACCACAACATAGACGAAACTGCAGTCTCTGGATACAGGGGTGCCCACCCAGGGAGGAAGGGGTCACGGCGCAGATTGCGCCATTGAAATTTTTAGGGGGGTGTTTTGAGGATTATTTTTTTCTATTTTGGGGGGTTCTTGCTTTGGGGGGCCTTTGCGATTTTTAGGAAGAGGTTGCCCTTGCTCGAAGGGGGGGGGGCATCCCTGTCTGGATGGCAGAACCGGATTTTCGGTATATTGCATGTAGTTCTGTCTTAGCCCTGGCTTCAGGACTGCTTAATACACACGTTTTGCCTTCAATTGACAAGTCGTTGAACCGTACCATTTCTGCTGACTCTCGTTGGTGGTGAGATAAATTTACTTTAGCTACCAGTTTGTTGGCACTCTCAGCTTCATTGAGATGATGCTGCCTCCAGCATGGTTAATGTCTTTTCCAGACTGATGAGTCCACGACTAGGACGAAACTGCAGTCTCTGGATGCCATACCTGGACTGTCGGTACATTGCATGTAGTTAATACTAATGCAGTGAAGTGGTGGTGGACCGCTTCACTATCTTGTTGTTGCATTGAATCGGTTCACCGGGCAATCACTGTGAATGTTTGGCTTTGCTTCATCTTCAATATGGCTTTACTCGAACTCATAGAAAAAAAGTTCTCCAATAATATCATTTGGCTACCCACTTTTAATATGTCTGCTTTAAATATCTTGCTTCAAGGCAAATGGTATCCAAGTTCGGATACCATTAGCCCTAAAGCAATGGGGTTGTTTCCTTCAATCAACAGTACTACTTTTAGTCTCTGAAATTGATAGAATAAGCAAAAAAAAAAAGCATGGAAAAAACTTTCATTTTCAATTACTTTTTTAAAATGTCCGATTTTGAAAATAAGGCGTGATCTTTATGACGTCACAAATGATGTACTTTGGCACATCTGTCTACCGCGTTTCCACGTTTTGATCATCAAGAAGTGAATCAAATATTGCGCTCTACGCTTGCTATCAACCATATCTTTGCCAGTACACGTGAGTAAAGAAGCGAATAAAATATGGTTTTTTGTGAATTGCATCAGTGAATGCAATTTCATCATTTGTAACTTCATCCGCAGAAGCGTAAACAATGAAAGCGCACCGATTAAAATATTTTTATTAAAAATATTGAACTTTGTCAAATTATCTAAACAGTGGTTAAATCCTATGTTTTAAACTATGCTCTTTCAGAAAAAAATACTTTTAAAATTTAGGGAAAGACCCCATTGCCTATCGTATGATAAGCAAGCATAAATACTAGCTTTTTCTATTGGTTATATTTCGCACTTCACGTACATCCACACTCGTTAACAGTACGAAAATTCTCCTAAGTAAAATTTTGCAAAACTTGTGATTCGCCCTTAAACGGTCTGTATTTTGTTCCACAGTAGCATTCAGGAAAGAAAAATTAATTTGACATCTTGAATTCAAATTATGTTTCTCGCAATCACGAGTGTGTGTATGCAGGCATGTGTGTTTGTGTGTGGGGGTATGTGTATTTGTGTTCAGGGGGTATGTGTATGTGTGTAGGGGGTATATGTATGTGTGTATAGGCATGTGTGTTTGTCTCTGTTCGCTGGCATGAGTGTGTGGGTAGTTGTGTGTATGAATGTGTGTGTGGGGGGGGGTATGTGTATGTGTGTGTAGGCATATGTGTTTGTGTCTGTGTGCAGGCATGAATGTGTGGATTAGTTGTGTGTATGTGTGTGTATGTTTTTGTGTGTGTGTGTATGTGTAGGTGTCTGTATGTATGCATGTATGTATGTGTTTGTGTGTGTGTATGGGTTTGTGTATGCGTGTGTAGGTGTATGTGTGTATGTGTGTGTATAGTTGTGTATGTATGCGCGTGTGTGTAGCATATGGATGCAACCTGGAGACGGCTTTCGCTGTTGGATCAGCATCGTGAGGAGCCGGTCGACAGTGATGGTGCGGAGGGTGGCGGTGGGAAAATAAAATGATAGGACGCCAAAAACAGTCAAATGAAAGCAATAAGCAATCGTGATTGCTCAAAAAAAAAAAAAAAAAAAAAACAGAAGCTAGTGAAAGTCAATGTCAAAAATGGTACAGAAACCATTTTTATCTATAACCTGAAAAGAGTTTTGTTTCTGTTCGCTTTTATAAAAAATATAACCTTTAAATATAGGAAGTTTCTGTTAATACTAACACTTAGGGGAAGCTGCTGTACCCACGGACGGTTGTACCTACGGACGTTGGTCGGGAAATTACAGGTATCGTCGAGAGGGATCCTAATTGGGGTTCAACGTGTGTGTCACAACCCTCTCCAATACCCCAGAAAGTTTCAACGCGATCAAACGAACATTTAAGATTCTATCACATTTTTTCGGTCTTAGTAGGATCTAAGTAAAAAAAAACATGAACAATTTCTTTTTTTTACTCCGTCATGGATTTATTATTCATTTTTGTTGTAGGTATCCTGATTCCCTATATTTTGATGGTTTTGTTTCTGAATTTTAATGTTGTGAAACTGTGGTCTTGTCGATGTGACTGCCTTGCAAAACCAAAATGGCATACCTTTGTACCCAAGGACACACAACCATGAGTACCCATGGACAGCAATTTTTAGTCTCCTTATGTCACATCTGAGTCTTCTTAAATTGAGAAGTACCTCAAAATGGGGCCTAGACATCATCGTCCAAAATTTGCTTTTAACAATGATGATGAATTTGAAGTACGACTTGAAAATATAGAGTTGAAGTAACCCCCACACCTGTTATAGGATCTACAGACCGTCAATCCCACCTGTTTTCACGTGAAGTCGACTTTTCTAGATTTTTGTTGGTTTAATCTAAACTGAGTTTTTTTGGAATGGGTTAATTTTGGTTAAAGGTTTCAATTTGCATATAAATTGAGGTTATTATGTAAGTACATAGAGAGCCATACTATCATGAATCTAGTCATTTTTTTTTGTTTAAAAACATATTAATTATTCATAACATCATTAACTCTCTTAAGACTTGTAACTTTTTTAAAGAGTTCACTGACGTTAAAAATTAAGGAAAATTAAAAAAAATTGAAAAAAACCTTCGATTAATTTTCAAAGTTATATTTCTGTTGGATATGTTATTTAATGTTATTTTCAATGGATGTTTGAAGTATTTCAATATAAAATAGCTTATGAAAATGCATTGAGTATATATAAATTAGTTCCTCAGATCTATTTATATATTATTGTTTTACATGTCCACGGGTACAAAGGCACCAGTCCGCGGGGTGAACGAGTTGCTGTACCCACGGACAAAAAAGATGTTTTTTTTTTTTTTTTTTTTGAGGTTGAAAGCTTTGAGATTTTCACCTGACAAAAAGTGCCGAATTAGATGATAAGTTGTAGTATCTGCCAGAAAAGTTTTCCGATCGATTATGCATTCCCAGAGACCAGCAAAAATTGAAAATTAAATTTTGTCCGTGGCTACAGCAGCTTCCCCTAACTTTTTTCTTTCTAAATGTAAAGTAGGTTGCCAGAATAACTAACTCTACGTCAGTTTTCTACGAATATCGAAATAACTCTTTGCTAAATATCTTTTAATCATTTTATTTCTGAATAAAACAGCTAAAAACTGATGAACTTATTCTACTTTAAAGCGTCATTACATTCCCAAGAAACATTTAACTACAATTTGGTCACTCATGCTATATGTTCAAAAATGCTATTCCTGATTTATTTATTTTTTCCACTCTTTGATTTAAAAATTTGCATCTCTGACAAAATTCCTAAATGTATTCAGAAATTATCAAAAATTGAAAACTTCATGTTTATAGCGTTTCAGGAAAAAAAATATACCTACTCCCTTGTTGAGAAGAAAATTATTGCTGCAAAATAAATAAAACCTTCGACGTCAAAATTTCAAGTATTGCCATTCGAAAAGAAGCAATTTTTTCAAAAAATAAATTGGTAGCAAAATTGCAAGGTAGCGTATTCGAGCGCTGGAGTTGCGAATTGAAGAAATATTTTGTTAATGTGTAACAAATTGTATATAAACAAGGTAAACATAGACAGTTTGTTATGAGTCTTAGATTGCTTTCAGCAAATGAAATTGTTTCATCCCTAAATGGTATTCCAGAGTTTCTCAAAATAATGTTAGTTTCCATTGTTTCCTCTTGAAAAGTGAGTTGATTGTCGTAAACGGCGAAAGTGTAAACAGAAGAAAACTATGGATTAACAAACTTCGCATTGGCATGAAAGTAACAACGAATATGCTCCCCCGTTTGTTCAATGCATTTTTTTTTTAATTTTTATTTTATTTTATTTTATTTTATTTATTTATATATTATTATTATTATTATTATTATTATTGAAAGAGGATAAAGTTTTACCAGGTAACATTTTTTTATTATTGTTTTGTGTAAATTTGTAATCGTATGATTTTTTTTTAACCTAAAGCGTGACTTGATAACATTAGCTGAAGAACTAGGCTTTCATCTCCGCCTAATTTAAAAATAATTAATTTAATTGACTTTATTTCACTGCAGCATTTTGTTATTCCAACAACAGTACGCAAAAAATATTCTTGAAAATAAAATGAAAACTGTTTAACAGAGAAAGAACGTTTAGAATTTTGAGTAGCAAGAACAAAAGCTGAGAATTTTAATCGCTAAAATAGTGCGCCAACTTTACTGAATTACTCACATCATCCGCTGAACAGTCACGCCAAAAAATTGTTTAGAGTTATAGTTTTAGCTTTGTGCAATGAAAGAACCCTTGGCGAGATTTCACTTTTTAGCATAACCTTTTTTTTTTTTTTTTTGAGTGGATGAAAACGGTAAGAAAATGGAAGATTACAGAATTTGAAAAGTTTTAAGACATAATGGAAGATTAATTAAATAGAAAACTACCACCAACGTATATTCAACAATCAGACTTAAATAAATAAATAAAACAAAACCATCATACAAAATTTCTCTCCCAAACGAAGACGACAAATATTAAAATACTTTTAAGAAATTAAATCGAGAAAAATGGATTTAAAAAGCGTAACCATGGAAACACAAAATAAATTAAGTTTAAGGAATTAAAATGCGGAAGAAAATGGTTAACAATTTAAATGGAAATGAAATTTTTTGAACTTGATTTAAAAAAGCTAGTAACTTTTTTTTCCTTTCGAGATAAAAGCTCAGTTTTCGACCAAAGGTCGAGATGGATCTGGAGTAAAAAATATTGCTTTTTCCAATGGTGTCAAAAAGAAAACTGTGGGACAATTCCTTCACTTTTCATTGATAGATTTAATGAAGAAAGTAGTGCCTAAATTTCAGCTAAGCCTTAAAGAAATCGAGCTAAAAACGCAAATAACTCCCGCCGTAAATATAAGTTAGAGCATTAAAACAAATTCCGTAGAACGCGGAAAATTCTACACTGTTAAAAATTCAGGAAGATTTTCTGGTAATTGTTACTGTAAAATGGCGGGCTAACGCATCGCTGATTTTTACGGTAATTTTTACCGGAGAAATAAGCGATCCCAGCGCCAATTGGTTGCTGCGGCCTACCAAGGAAACCGTAAAATTTTACAGTAACATTTGATTTTTACGGTAATAGTTACTGGCAACATGGATGCCAGTAACAATTACCGTAAATTTTCCGGAAAATTTTTAACAGTGTACCCCTTCCAACGATATGTAATATTAATATGTGCAAGTAATTTTTCACCTCCATATTTGAGAATTTATGTGAAAATCGGGCCTAAATTGGAATAAAAAAAGAACTACTCACTGATTTTTTTTTTTTTTTTTTCGAACCGGTCTGCAAACTTTTCCAGTGCTAAAAGAAAGATACTGTGAAAATTTTAGCGAAATTGGCCGGTTGTTCTCGAGTTTTGCACGTTCAAACAAAGAAACGCTTTTTATAGACTTCATTTTATACTATGTAGAGATTTGCATAGTATGACAGAACTAAAACATTTAATCGAGAAATTAAAAACTTACGGAACAGAAAAAATACAATTTACTGATTCAGCAATTTCAGAAATACCTCAGCTACAAATGTAAAACAATTAGCTCTAGCCAAACAAGACAAAGATATATCATCTTCCTCTTTTATAATCAATCGTATTGTCATGTTATTAAATAATCTAGATTTAAATGCTGTTCTTGCCAGTCTTATGGCCAAAATGAAAATGTAGTTCCGTCAAGAATTGATAAATATTGAATTCAACATAATGGAAATGGCTGTTTCAGAACTACGAACTACGTGATTTGCATTAATTTCTAATGTTTAGTAATGCTTCTTAATTTCTCATTTCTTTCTACTTGGGCCAGAATATCCACAGGACTCAAAAAATTAATTCAAAAGAATAAAACAGAAAAATCATACTACAAAGAAAATTACTAGACTTATTAGCATTTTATACGCTACCGCATGCGTTTGTTTTACCTTTTTCATCCGCCATTAGACGGTGGCTGCAGTGCCCTCTATAGTTTATTTGAGCTGCGAAATGATTATGTTCTTTTTTGTATGGGCTTTTCCGATAATCGTTTATGCAGCATTTTTTTAAGTTGATAAAAAGATAATTTCGTAAAAGAGCGAGAAAACGCATTTCTTAGATTTATATATCTTTTATTGTTTTTAAGCCTGAAAAGTATGATAATTGAATCTTGATAAGTGAAATATGAGATCGTTTCATACTTATTTTAGTTAACCATTGCGCAATATTAGAATGTTTTTAAAAATTACGAGTGAGAGAAAAATTGCATTAAATCATCAGCCATGCTTGAAAAATTGTCTTTGCAAATAAAACGAAAGAAAACTGAAAATTTTTCTTAAGTACAAATTTCTAAATGCAGCCTGCTTTTTAAATTTAAGTGCTTGGGCTATGCAAGGGCGGTTATTTATTATGGAATTGTAAATAACATCTATTGACATTGCCGAAGTAAGGAATTGCGAGACTAAAAGGGGACCGCCTTCGAAATAAAAAAGAAGATAAAGTTTATAGTACACGCAATGGCTCGACCAAATTTGTTCTGAAAGAATTTATGTATTTTGAATCTTGTACTCCTTTCGAATAAAAAAAGAAGAAAGACATTCTACTGCTAATTCAAATCTACAGAATTCTTTGCACGTTCGATTTCGACGTGTTCCTCCGGTTTCCGAAAAATGTGATTTTTCGAAACTCTGGAAAATTATTTCGCGCTAGGTAAATGTCCTCTGCCCGCCAAGAAACTCCTCAAAAATTTATTACCGACCTTTATACAGATTTTAACCATATCCGTAATCGTTTGCGTAGATCCCGTTGCCAAGCGGCCATAATTAAGACTCGCAGCTCTGGAAGAAGAAAATGGCGCCACATGAGGCTGGATTTATATTTTCCCGGTGCTTGTAACGCCAGAAGTAATTGGCAGAACAAGCGCAGAGTTTTGTAGTTTCCGCATCGAAGTATCGTGTCCATTAATTTTGCGGAATGGACTGCGTAAGCACGTGACTCCGCTGGTGGTCCGCGGTTGAAGTTAAGATTCCCTTTAATGAGCGACCCCTCTTCAGTCGCCATTTTGGGACATTCAATCTGTCAAAGTGAACTTAGCACCTCGATAAATTTATATACAGGAGAACTTCGAAAATTCGATGTCCCTTTAACCGGAACCTCTTTTATCCGAAGTCGATGTCCAAGAATTTTCTTTTATTTTCGGTAAATAAACAATATTGCATGGTCACCGACGGCAGATCTTCTTTGTGTTGGTACCGAATCTTCGCATTTATTGCATTTTTTTTTTGTCAGGCTCATTATTATTTTTTTAAAATTACAAACAATTCTAGTGTTTGCAACGTTTTTGAATTTGGAAGCGATCGAATCTGAAGGAAAAGAATTATTTTACCTAGTATTATTTTTAAGTATGTGTTTATATCTTTACTAATAATAAAGCTGGAAGACTCTCTGTCAGGATGTCTGGATGTCTGGATCTCTGTGACGTGCATAGCACCTAGATCGTTCGGCCGATTTTCATAAAATTTGGCACAAAGTTAGTTTGTAGCATGGGGATGAGCGATTTTTCGAAAATTCGATTTTGTTCTTTTTCTATTCCAATTTTAAGAACAAAATTATCATAAGATGGACGAGTAAATTACGAAATTATCATGACGTGGAATGGGAGAGCGAATGAACATAGCCAATTGGCGAGAAATTAATCATCCATCACCTGTAAATATACAGGCGAGCCGAATGACCTTTTAATTTTCTACTACGGGCAAAGCCCTGAGGGTACCGCTAGTTGGAAATAAAGGAATAAAACAGGAAGTTAGTTAAAGTAGAAAACAGAAGCCGTACTACTAATTTGCACAGCAAAGGTTAACATTTCCTGCATCATGTCTCATCAAATTTACATTCAATTTTCTCACTTGTGTATTATTTATTGAACAAACTTATTGTTTATAATAAAAAGAATATGGTTTAAAACAGTAGTGCCCAACAGAGAGAAACGTCGATTAATCGGCAAATCGGACGATTACCGGTATGAAATTGGCTGTAGCCGGCAGCAGTAATCGGTCATGATCGGCCGCTTCGCCGATTATTCATTTTCGGTCAAATTTCGCCAATAAATCGGGGAAGGGGGAATACTTTTTAAATACTTTTTCATAGTTTTTTTTTTTTTGAACAGGTAACAAGGATGAATAAATTTATTGACAATACAGGAATGCAATTTTCTGTGACTTAAGTATAACATGTAGCATGAATGAATACTGCCTTAAATTAAGACAAACAACAGAATTTGCGAAAAACTGAGTGAAATTTTGAAATTGATCCTCACAGCTGACGTTTACGTATCACTATTATTAAAAACTAGCAAAAATACCCGGCATTGCCTGGGTCAGTAATAATTATGAGAAAAAATTGTTACATGCTTTTGTTTTCTGTTTTAAGTGAAATAATTTAAAACACATCTTTTTGACGTGATTAAAAATCGAGTTTCTTCCTTTCCCATAAAACTAAAATAGCAATAAGTATGAAGAACAAAATAGTATTGATTTAGAAACGAAAGCACTATATTTAAGCATAAATAAATATCCAAAACATGAAATTATTCTTCTCATGTTTAAAAAGATTAATCTGTTGATACTTTTTTTTAACATGGAGTCTAAAACCTTCTCTGTATGGCTATTGAAGTACGAAGTTTAAAAAAAAAAAATGTAGCCGCGCTCGTAATCCCCATATACTTGCTTTAGTTATTTTGGGAAATTTCAATCATTGTGGGCTCTTGGTGCGATATTACCGAATTTGCGGGAATCGTTTTGGAATACCTTCGATGATGCTCCCCCCTTCTTTCCTTACTTTATAAAACGATATGATATAAATTTTCGTTACATAGATATTATCGCCAGATGCTGAGATACTTTTGGTCACCATAAAATGGCGCTAAAAAGTTTCATCCGAAATGTTTCCAAAATAAGTAGTAAAATTTGGCGATTGTTTGAAATTGTGCAAAAAGGAAAATTAATGAAAGTGTTTGTGCTGTTTATGGATTTGCCTAATTTAGTTGCTGGATTATTTAACACAGTAAAAAAAGTTTTTTAAAGATTCTTTGATTGGCGATATTGTGTTTACATGGTGAAAGCTGAGAAACATTATGACGTAGTCTTTGGCTTCAAAAAGAAGCAAAAATTTTGGCAATCTGCTGGATGACTGGATAATGAGTAAGTGTTCAATCAGCATAAATAATAATAAAAACCATTAATTACATTAAAGTTCCGTTTAAATGGAAAATCATCAGCCAAATCTTGCCAATCTTGTGCAAAAATCTTACTTCAAGATTTGACTTGAGAAAAGCCTTGAACAATCACGAAAAGCAAAGAAAGTCAACAATACAACAATTGTCGCTATCGACAGGGAGTTGAGATGATACACTAAATACTGTATTGAGTTGAGGAAAGCCTTCGAACATGGAACTAAAAAGCTCATAACTCGTTTTTTATTCTACTTAGAAATTTCTAACAGGTGCCATCTTCAGCAGAAAAATCAGAGCTTTCGATGGACATATAATGTAAATATGAGCAAGCATTTTTTCATCCCTATATTAGAGAATTTACACGAAAATTGTATTTTATTGCCCCCCTAAGGGGGTTTGCCCCCCATAATGGGACGAAAACTACCCTATGTGTTATTCTGATGCATAAGCTATATTATTGTCAAGTTTCATCAAAATCCGTTTAGTAGTTTTTGCGTGAAAGAGTAACAAACATCCATACATCCATACATCCAGACAAACTTTCGCATATATAATATTAGTAAGATTTAATCCGGGTACTTTTAAATTGCAATGCAAAAACATGAGTAGGGGAATGTGAGGCAAAGTGAAATTGCCGGACAAAGTCAAATGATGAAATATTTACTTTGATTTTAGCGCCACCTATCTGGAAATATTTTAAATGTATAATAGCACATGTAATCTATTACAGTCAGAAAAAATATACCACCGAAGATTAAAGCATATGATAATACTGGCAATTTTCGAAAATTGATTCTCATATTGTAATATTTTGCTGCAAGTCAAAAATTATTTTTGTCATTGCAAAATGATAAATTTTTTGTTATTAACATTTTAAGTATTAATTGACACCTTTTAATACTCTGTGAAACATTTATTTAGTTAATATTAAGCTTCGGTATTTGTATTTTAAATATTTTCTACAATCAGTCAAGTACATGCGAGGCAAAGTGGATGGGGCAAAGTGAAATAGTTTATTTTGTTTACTCGCTCACTCAGTTCCTAAATCACTTACGTATTCATTTATTAATTAACTCATTTACATCCCTTCATTTTATAATGTGTACTTATTTATTCATTTATTTTCTTATTTTCTTACTCTTTTATTACTTCATTATTTTTTCCATCATCATCTTAAGATATAAAAATCTTTTGTGCGGACGTTTGTCACCATAAGGCTTTTAAACGGCTGAACCGATTTTGATCAATTTTTTTGTGTGTAATTAAATTGTGGTAAGCATGGTTTCGAAGCGCGATGGATCGAATCGGAAACGTTTTTGTTAATTAATTAATTAATTTAAACATTGGATGACCATATTTCCCAAATGATTTATATTTATTTTAACCTATTGTTGAGCAAGAACTGAAATAAATATTTAACCCGTTGCCAAAGGACAATAAGAAAGCCAGCTCTGGTTTTTATTATGAAATTTCCTACTATGATATGTCAATTGAGAACAGATAAAACGTAGAGAGAGTGAAGCCTTCATTTCTTGAAAGCAACGATTTTAGGATAATGATATCGTTAAAGTGCTATGATATATTTTAAATTAATGTACTGGAAGGTTCATGCAAAACGTGTGTTCTGTCGTCGTAGTTGAACCATGCGACCGGATCGGTGCTTTAGGTTTGTTTACCTAACCAAATGATCAGAAAGTACCATACCTAGCAACGTTTGTTTCTCGGCTCAAATATATCTGAGTTTTAGCACCAATGTCAAGAATACTTTAAGGATTGTCAAGCTAATCAGTACATTATTAAAGGAAAAGATGATGGAATTTAAAGACGAAACAAATTTTATTTTCGTCCAGATAAATTACAACAGGGTAGTTCTGTACACAAGAGATCAATGCATCTTTATCTTTGGTGGAAAGAACAAATTAAGAAATATATAGAGTTTTGAAAGTCTTCGTTCAAAAGATCGGACCGCTAATCAATCGGAGTTGGCGTCGCTCACTGATTGGCTGAATTACAGTAACGTGGTGGCTTGGCGACTTTGGCTACAAACAATAGAGTTGCGGCTTTTTCATATGATATATTTTCTTCCTTTTAGATCAGTTTAGTTATTTTTCCTTCAAAGAATGTTACTGATCTTTTGAAACATTTCGAATGTACGTGAGTATGACAGAGAGATCACCTGGAACTTTTTTAAATGAACGATATCGTTCAAATAAACGAGTTGAATGAATGGACCAAACGAATGAACGATCCTCTAATGAACGAATAATTAAAAAGAACGACATTGCCCACCTCTACATAATTTTTTATCTCTCAATTCGTCCAGAAAAAAGGGAAGGATCCTGTTGAAACACTTATCTAGAAGAAAGGGAAGGATCTTAAGTTGAAACACTTTTATCCAGAAGAAAGGGAAGGATCCTAAGTTGAAACTCTTTTATTTTGAAGAAAGGGAAGGATCGTAAGTTGAAATATACTGAAATTACGTCTAACCGTCTAAATTTACCTCATAACCACATAGCACTTCATTTGATTTTTGGTTTACTTTCTTTCTGTGAGAAAGCAAATAATGAATTTTAACTGCTTTTTTTCGTATTGATCATTTTTTCAAATTAGAGTACACTTTTAATGTAGGTGACTTAGGATTTATATATCAA
This sequence comes from Uloborus diversus, assembly GCF_026930045.1. Taxonomy (NCBI): domain Eukaryota; kingdom Metazoa; phylum Arthropoda; class Arachnida; order Araneae; family Uloboridae; genus Uloborus; species Uloborus diversus. The sequence goes on from NC_072739.1 coordinate 8,998,054, forward strand.
TGTAAATGTTGTGTGCTGTACTGCCGTGGGAAAATGAAGCACAGTATCGGCAAATTTTTGTTTTTTTTTTCTTCTTTTTTGTTTCGTATTTTTGTCATTTATTAGTGCTCCTTAGTTCTCTGTCAGTATTTAATTTAATTATCGTATTGCGCTATTCATTTATTTTCGGAACGGCAAAACTAAAAAAAAAAAAAAAAAGAAAAAAGAAAAGAAAAAGAAAGAAAAAAAAAACAATAATGTGTAGCTATAGCAGACAGAAGACTTTGTTTACTTCGATGGAATGTCAGCATTGTTTCTGTTTTTACTTACTTAATTATTTATTTTTAATTTTTGAAAAATACGTTTCATTACACCATTATGCTGTATAACATGAAATAACATTCTCCGCTAACAGTGGGCGAGAAAAATTACACGCACATTCCAAGAAAACTCTAAAACGCTTCCATATATTTTTAGCGTTGCTATTCCAGAGAAACAATAAATATTATAGATCATAATTAAATTGAATAATGGCAGAGAAATCTGAAACATTGCAGACGATAATAAACAACAAAAAATATAGTAAAACTTTGCGGATGATAAATATACAAACAGCAGTAACAGAGCAGGGAGGGGGAGGGGGGGTCTCCATGATCATTCCCTAGTTTACACCTATGATGTTTGGATGAAACTGAGACGATCATTTGATACGTGATCTGAGTTGAAAGAAATTTGTCTGTCGAGAGAAGAAGGCAACGTACAACGCATTTCATTTCAGTTTACTCTGCGGTGTAGCACACGATAAACATCGACTGACATTACGAGGATGCATACTTCTAAATGACAAGAAAAAAAAAATCAGAAAGAATTCAGAGATTCCTTTTTCGGGATTTTTTTAATGCTCGGCAACACATCCATCCCTCCTGCTAGCATTTTTTCTCCATTCTGTTCCCTCCTCTCCTTTTGACTTTTCCCGCCAATGACATTCTGATGCGACTGCTGATGTTCCACGGGTCACGGTTACAGCGACCTCTCACCGGCGAACATCAAAAAACCCGTTGCCAGATCCGCGGTTATTTAATTGGGACGCCATTTTTGTAACGCCGAACTTTTTTTTTCTCTTTTTCCATGGGGCCTCCTACATCCCTGTCGACTGTTCCGCAAGGGTTGAGACAGGGCTGCTCTGGAACAGCGAATTTCATGTCGCAGCCTGACCTGAGGGTCCTCGAACACAGTCAGTTCTTTCTGGGGACGAGGGTATTAATGACTGCGAAGCGGAAATATTTGATGACTGCTACTCAACAGCTCCGTCGGATCCGTGTCTCATTTTAACACCCTCTCCAAGTAGAGAGAAAAAAAAACATTGTCCTCATAATTTACGGAAAACGTATTTAGGTAAGTTTAAATGCCTGTTAAAGCTGGGTAAAAATAAGTTAGGTGTGTAATTTACAATGCAGCTCAGATGCCTCCTGATTCATAAATCCTTCAATTCAATCCGAGCAAAAGATGTTCAGTTAAAAGATACCCTCTCTTGGGTGGAAAGTAGTTTCTCTTAGACAAATTACAGAAAGAGCTAATATCACGAAAATTTTCTTTTCTTTTTTTTTGAAAAGGAAACTGGTTACCGTTAATAAAATGAGTAGTGAAATGTAAATAACTATTGCCTAAATCTAAGGAGAAGAAATGTCAGAGATAAGCAAAGTATTGTCCTCATAATTTACGGAAAACGTATTTAGGTAAGTTTAAATGCCTGTTAAAGCTGCGTAAAAATAAGTTAGGTGTGTAATTTACAATGCAGCTGAGATGCCTCCTGATTCATAAATCCTTCAATTCAATCCGAGCAAAAGATGTTTAGATAAAAGATACCTTCTCTTGGGAGGAAAGCAGTTTCTCTTAGACAAATTACCGAAAAAGCTAAAAAATACATTACGAAAATTTTCTTTTTTTGAAAAGGAAACTGGTTACCCTACATAGAATGACCAGTAGGGTGGTTCAAAAATACATGTAAAAGAAAAAAAGTTTCTCCTAGATAACGAGACACCCCTCAATATTTTTAGACTTGTGGATAGCAATGTACTAGAAGAATTTTAGCTTCTTATTTCAACTGAAAGAAGGTGCTCAACCTCCTCCCACAAACTTCATACCTATGGGGAGGGGGGTTTGAAAAAATACATTTAACTGAAAAAACAATGTTATACATTGTAATATACACGAGTAATAGGGATATACATAAAATAGTTAAAATGTCAGTAATCCAACGTTATTAAGCACAAAACTTGCAAATGATTGCAGACACGTGTTTCGGTGTTACAAGGAACACCTTTTTCAATGCGTAGAAGTGTGAGCTTTTGGATGAAAAGTCATCCGAGAAAAGCTTTTCTCGGATGACTTTTCATCCAAAAGCTCACACTTCTACGCATTGAAAAAGGTGTTCCTTGTAACACCGAAACACGTGTCTGCAATCATTTGCAAGTTTTGTGCTTAATAACGTTGGATTACTGACATTTTAATTTTTCAGCACAAAGGTATTTATTCTTTACATAAAATAGTTATTGTGAAATTAAAATATATTAATTTCACAAATTAAAATAGTTATTTGTGAAAATACTTGTGATATTAAAATAGTTATAATAAGTTATAATATATTAAAATAGTTAATAATACACTTATATATATATATATAAGTGTGATATTAAAATAGTTATTTGTGAAAAAACAGCTGGGGAGACTAAATGTTTTTAAACTTTTAGTCATAGTTCTATACTACGTCTAATGTTAAATTAAGGGGCCATTGAGCACCCTCTTAAAATTTGAGTAAGAAGCTAAAACTTTTACAGCATAATACTATTAGTAAGTCCAAAAAAACAGGGAGTGTTTCGCGCTTTAACTCGGAAAAAAAAAAGAACCACCCTAATGACCAGTGACGTGTAAATAACTATAGCCTATATCTAAAGAGAAGTAACGTTAGAGGTAAGCAAAGCATTGTCCTCATAATTTACGGAAAACGTATTTAGGTAAGTTTAAATGCCTGTTAAAGCTGGGTAAAAATAAGTTAGGTGTGTAATTTACAATGCAGCTGAGATGCCTCCTGATTCATAAATCCTTCAATTCAATCCGAGCAAAAGATTGTTTAGTAAAAAGATACTCTCTCTTGGGAGGTTTCTCTTTGACAAATTACCGAAAAAGCTAAAAAATACATTACGAAAATTTTCTTTTTTTTTTTTTTTTTGAAAATTAAACTGGTTACCCTACATAGAATGACCAGTAGGGTGGTTCAAAAATACATGTAAAAAAAAAGTTTCTCCTAGATAACGAGACACCCCTCAATATTTTTAGACTTGTGGATAGCAATGTACTAGAAGAATTTTAGCTTCTTATTTCAACTGAAAGAAGGTGCTCAACCTCCTCCCACAAACTTCATACCTATGGGGAGGGGGGTTTGAAAAAATACATTGAACTGAAAAAACAATGTTATACATTGTAATATACATGAGTAATAGGGATATACATTGCATTAAAATAGTTATTTGTGAAAAAACAGCTGGGGAGACTAAATGTTTTTAAACTTTTAGTCATAGTTCTATACTACGTCTAATGTTAAATTAAGGGGCCATTGAGCACCCTCTTAAAATTTGAGTAAGAAGCTAAAACTTTTACAGCATAATACTATTAGTAAGTCCAAAAAAACAGGGAGTGTTTCGCGCTTTAACTCGGAAAAAAAAATGAACCACCCTAATGACCAGTGACATGTAAATAACTATAGCCTATATCTAAAGAGAAGTAACGTTAGAGGTAAGCAAAGCGTTGTCCTCATAATTTACGGAAAACGTATTTAAGTAAGTTTAAATGCCTGTTAAAGCTGGGTAAAAATAAGTTAGGTGTGTAATTTACAATGCAGCTGAGATGCCTCCTGATTCATAAATCCTTCAATTCAATCCGAGCAAAAGATTGTTTAGTAAAAAGATACTCTCTCTTGGGAGGTTTCTCTTAGACAAATTACCGAAAAAGCTAAAAAAATACATTACGAAAATTTTCTTTTTTTTTTTTGAAAAGGAAACTGGTTACCCTACATAGAATGACCAGTAGGGTGGTTCAAAAATACATGTAAAAAAAAAAAGTTTCTCCTAGATAACGAGACACCCCTCAATATTTTTAGACTTGTGGATAGCAATGTACTAGAAGAATTTTAGCTTCTTATTTCAACTGAAAGAGGGTGCTCAACCTCCTCCCACAAACTTCATACCTATGGGGAGGGGGGTTTGAAAAAATACATTGAACTGAAAAAACAATGTTATATATTGTAATATACACGAGTAATAGGGATATACATAAAATAGTTATTGTGAAATTAAAATATATTAATTTCACAAATTAAAATAGTTATTTGTGAAAATACTTGTGATATTAAAATAGTTATAATAAGTTATAATGTATTAAAATAGTTAATAATACACTTATATATATATATATAAGTGTGATATTAAAATAGTTATTTGTGAAAAAACAGCTGGGGAGACTAAATGTTTTTAAACTTTTAGTCATAGTTCTATACTACTGTAGCTTTCGTGTTGTTGTTGATTCAGTAAACACTATCATCTGACTCCATATTATTTATTAATCTTACAATGATACACACCAAATCAAACGCGTCTGTTCGATCGCCGAATTGTTTTTGTTCCACTCCTGCTCTCCGCTCGAGTTGAGTTGCTCGCTCGCAGGAATCAGTGACTTCACTTCACTACACACTCCCTCCCTAGTGCAAACGATTAAGAATCATAATCCTTTAAATGAGGGGGGAACCTGACAATCCTTCCGCTGCGTGTGGTATGAGTGCGATTGCTCTGCGGTGAAATTTCCTCTCGAAATGCACCTTGGGTGGGTTGATCCGTGAAATCCCTGTGTCTTTGGTTTTCGAGGGGTTTCTCGTCGTTGTCCTTTACGATAAAGCATGGTTTCAGTCGGTCAATTGAAATTCTTTTGACAGTTCCATTGATTTCAATGTCAAAATACTTTGGTGACCGATGTTTCACAACAACCATTATTATTTATTAATCTTACAATGATACACACCAAATCAAACGCGTCTGTTCGATCGCCGAATTGTTTTTGTTCCACTCCTGCTCTCCGCTCGAGTTGAGTTGCTCGCTCGCAGGAATCAGTGACTTCACTTCACTACACTACGTCTAATGTTAAATTAAGGGGCCATTGAGCACCCTCTTAAAATTTGAGTAAGAAGCTAAAACTTTTACAGCATAATACTATTAGTAAGTCCAAAAAAAACAGGGAGTGTTTCGCGCTTTAACTCGGAAAAAAAAATGAACCACCCTAATGACCAGTGACATGTAAATAACTATAGCCTATATCTAAAGAGAAGTAACGTTAGAGGAAAGCAAAGCATTGTCCTCATAATTTACGGAAAACGTATTTAGGTAAGTTTAAATGCCTGTTAAAGCTGCGTAAAAATAAATTAGGTGTGTAATTTACAATGCAACTGAGATGCCTCCTGATCCGTAAATCCCTCAATTCAATCCGAGCAAAAGATGCTTTAGTTAGAAGAAACCTCTCGTGGTAGGAGAGCAGTTTCTCTTAGACAAATTACAGAAAAAGCTGAAAAATACACAAGGAAAATTACTTTTTTTGAGCAATCACGATTGCTTTTTGCTTTCATTTGACTGTTTTGATGTGCTATCATTTTTTTCCCGCCAGCACCCTCTGCAGCACCACCGTCGACCGGCCGCCTCTCGATGCGCTGCTCCTCTGGCGAAAACCGTCTCCAGGTTGCATCCATGTCCTACACTTACATGCATATATACACGCACGTACACACACACACACAAACACATACACGCACATACATACACCTGCACACACATACACACACATACAGACACCTACACATTCACACACACCTATACACAACTACCCACACACTCATGCCTGCACACAGACACAAACACATATGCCTACACACACATACACATTCCCCCCCCCCCCCACACAAACAGTCATACACACAAGTACCCACACACTCATACCTGCACGCAAACACAAACACACATACATATACTCCCTGCACACAAACACACATATCCCTCCCCCACACACGCCTACATACACACACACACACACACTCGTGATTGCGAAAAACATAATTTGAATTCAAGATGTCAAAATTCAAATTATTATTATTATTTTTTTTTTTTTTTTGAAATAGAAACTCGAAGACAGTTGGTAGGATGACCACGCAGTAGTAGGATGACTACACAGAATGACAGACCAATGACATGTAAATACCTATAGCCTATCTGACGAGAAGTGATAAATCAAAGGTAAGCAAAGTAGCAGCAAAATGACACATGGAGAGACTTCTTAGCTTTTTGAAGACTGGATACAGAGCCCCTTTGAATAACTTTTTTTTAAGAAAAAAATTTTGAATCATGCAATGTCTAATTGTATAAAATAAATCCATATTTCAAAAAAATAAAAACAAAAATAAAAGAAAAAAAATGTATTGCCTATAACAGTGCTTCTCAACCTGTGGTCCACGAACATTTGAGTTAATATTGAACTACATCATTTTTATTGTTGTACATTAAATCAATTAAAAAAAACATTCACTTAAAGTATAATTGTTGTGAAAATATTATTTCTGTCGTATGTGATCTGCTAAGCATTCGGAAAGCTACCAAGTAGTGAAAAGGTTAAGAACCACTGGACTAAAAGAAAAAAGTGAGAGATTTCTTTTTGCATTTCATTTGAGTGGTAAATGTGTCGTAACAGAAATTAACTTTTAAAGAAACTAAAACTCGTACGATTAATTTTCGTCCAAGGCAATCAGAACCACCCATCCAGCTTGGAATCTGGAAAAATGGTGTTGGGCAGAAAGATTAAGATTTAGCTTTTGATTGTAAAACCAAATGCTAAATTTTTTAACTTTACAAATTTTATCCGGATAAACCAGAAACCCAGATAAACGGAGGCCGGATCAACGAGGTTCAACTGTCTACAAAGGGGAATTTCCATTTTCGTGTTGAATCAATTTTACTATACATGCTATGATCTAAATATGTAATTAACTCCTCGAAAGTTTATGCTCTATTCTGATTTGATTAGCCTGCTTTTTTTTTTTTTGGACTAACATTTTCCAATAATGCGGATTCTTTGATTTCGAGATACTGTTGAAAATGATGGATGCATTCTTTCCATGACGCAGGACGGACAAAGCTTTTTGCCAAAGATAGCTTCAACAACGGTTCCTGATGTTTACATGGAACTGGTGATTGCATGGAAGAAACGCGTGGATCGTACAAAGATAACTGGTCTTGGGATCACAAGAAGATGGGGAGCGTGTCCATGAGCTATAACCTCCTCAGCTGTCGCCTTATCTCGGTGGGTGACGTTTGTCATATGACATTGTCAATCACGTCGCATCGCCAACGATCCTTGGCGGAGGACGTTGCTGTTGGCGACGAAAGAGCAACGAAGGGCAAGTCCACATCGGCAACTCAGAGATGGATTATGACTTTTACGTCCTGAAGTCCAGGGTTGGGAGTTGGAGGGAAAATAACGGACTCCGACTCCAGGAGTTTGAGAGCCTTCGACTCCGACTCCGATTCCGAAAGTATTGACCGATAAGCGGACTTTGAGGAAAAATGACTGATTCCGAATCGTGGAATTTTAAACCTTTGACTCCCAACTCCGACTCCTTTTCCCCAAAATCAGTTTGAGTCCGACTCCACAGCCTTGCTGAAATCTCCGTGAGAAATGATCAAAAAACAATTTGATACACATCCGAAATTCTCTCTCTCTCTCTTCTTCTTTTTCCCATGGGAAGAAAGAAATGTCTACTTTTTGAGAAGCGATTCTTCTTAATTAACGGGGGAAACTAGGAACTAGTTTATATATTCAAAAGCGTGTTTAAAAGAGAAATTCAATGAACCGCCTGAATGCCTGGAGTAGAGATTTTCGATACAACTGCACATTGCAACCTGCAGTTAAACTTTTCTAAGACCTATTCCGCTTTGGACAATTTTGCTAGTTTTTGGCAAGGAGTATCTTCAAAGATCTCTTTGCAATCTTAATCGTATTGAGCACCCAAAAAAAGGGGGGGGGGTCAAAGGAAATGTTGAAAGTTCTTCTTGAAGTCAAGTTTGGCTATCGGAGTCCTTAAAGCTAACTTTTTTCCCCTTTCTAAATTAAGCAATTGAAATTTTACTTCAGTATTCATAAGTCCCCTTCATTCAAAGATTCCAGAACTGGACTCAAGAATCCAAAACAGGTGTCCACAGTAGATTCCCTCCTCCTTAATCGAAACTCCATTCTAATTTTTCTTGAATAATAACAGGAGAAAAGAATAAAGTAACACTTATTAAGTCAATTTTTCTTTTTTCAAATACGTGAATAGATCAGCACTATCATTTTTCGATCAATCGTTAATTTATTTTGGACTTGAAAAAATGGAAGGAAAAGGCCCCTTTATTTTTGCAAGTGAGGGGGCAGTTTTTCCTTTTTGCCCCCCTTCCCCCCACGAGTCACCTGTGATTGCTTATATTTATCAGTTGGGTGTATGAGTCCCTCTGCTGGAAATGTAGACTCATTTTTAGAAATTTGCAACAAATGAATGAAGAAATGAGCTCTAAACGAGCTTAATATTCAACGAAACGAAAAACATACCTACTGTTGAAACCTTAGAGCAGAAATTAAAATGGAGGGAGCAAGTCCAATCATTGGCTAAGCAAAAGCTTTGGCAAAGTCACGTGACTCAACATCGATGAATGGTTGAGACGTTTTGCGTGAAACGAACGAAAGAAACCTGATTTCTTCCAATGCTTTTCTTTAAAATCTATCACGTGACTTGAGGTCTTTCCTTCACGAATGAAAGTCTTCACTCTTCCATTTTATCTCTTCTCAATCGTTGAAACTAGCCCTCTTTCATATCTATAGCATTACCCAACCAAATGTAGTTGTACAAATATTTTACTACGGTTCTGCTTTCCATTTCACTGCAAGGTACATGTAAAACTTTCTTCTGCTTTTACCTTTTTTCTTCTTGAGTTAGGAGCCATTAATTAATTACGTAAGGACGATTTTGGCAATTTTTGAACCCCCTCCCCCGTGTAAGGGTAAGTAAAAATTTTTACCCCCCCCCCCCCCATTTTACGTAAGATTACATTTCGTTTTCAGACCCCGAAGTGGTTTTTTGAGGGGAAAAAGTAGGAAATAAGGAATCAAAAATTAAAAAAGTAGGAAAAGTAGGAAAAATATCACTTAAAAAAGTAGGAAAAATAGGAAGAGATAGGGCTACACACACGTCAAGACGACTGACAATCATTAGTAGGAAAAATAAACTGGTGGAAACAAAGATATTAATTCCAAAAATAAGAAAATAAAATCCAAACAAAGAAACACCTTTCAATAATACAGTAATAAAAAATTTTAAATGTGAAAGAATAAAATGCAATATAGCGATCGCACAAAAAAAAAAAGAAAAGAAAGAAAGAAACTCCTATTTTGGTGCAATAAAACCATATTTGTTAAAGATTTGTTTTGTCAAAAACGAAAAAATTCCTTCGAGAGCATCCATTTATCATTTAAAAATACTAACACTTTCAGCTCCTGTTATCATTAACTATGATACAAAAGCAAAACAAATAATAACTTAGTTTTAGTTAAAAATAATCAGCAGCTGACATGCATTTTTGCATAAACAGAGGCAGATGTTTGAATTTGAAAAAAAAGGAAACAGACTGAAAATGCAGAACTAAAATAAATGTGTTCCTAAATGTGGGACATAAAATTTATAATAAAATAATTAAACTAAATAAATAACGAAATAAGTCAACTAAAGGGTTTGTACAATGTTATGTATTTTTAGCATTCAACACACATTTTTGTTTCAGGCACGTCATTTATGGGGGTCAATTTCTCCCCTCCCTGGCTTTGGAAAATTAATGCTTAGCTACACAAGTTTGTGCGGTTTTTGTTGTTTTCAGATAAAATTTGCATTCAGTATACATCCTTCACCAGTCACCTCCGGGGGGGGGGGCTCCAAGTGACGGGCTGGTTCTAATTTTCATCATGCAATAAAAATGAATATTGTTTTAATGGTTTGATGATTTTTACCTCCTTCTTGTTCCAAAATTTTCGTCACGAAAAAAAAAAGGAAACATCCATGCATGGTAAACATAACATTTTTCTCAAAGACAAAGAGTAGTTACTAATGTTTCTTTGTGCATAAAAGGGAAGGCATGCAGTTTCTCTCAATCCTCACCATACAGCAAAAATATTCATTCGGAAATTGTTCACGAAATGGAGAGTGAGGGGGTAGCACATGGCATCAAATGCCTACATATATCTCTTTCTCCTCCCTCCCTTTGATCAGGCGCACTAAGTACAATAACTTACAGTAGATACGCCACATAATTGCCGCACCCCAAAAAGGGTAACAGTCTCAAAAAAAATTTAAATGCTCAGAAATGTCACATTGTCATAAACACAGCATATAAAAATGATGAGCAACTCCTCGATATTGATGATATATCAGAGTAGAAAATGTCCATTAAAAAGACAAAAAATTCATATTTTTTTGTGGCTCTATCCCCCAACTTTAAAAAATGTGAAGAAATAAAAACGAAATATCGCATTTAAATTGATTTCCGATTTTTTCTCCAAAAATTGGGAACGTTTTGCCCATCCAGGTTTTTTTTTTTTTTTTTTTTTTTTTTGCAAATACACTCTTTGCAAGGAAAGAAAATGAAATTTTATACATTTTACAATCATGTTTACGATTTAGAATGAACAATAATCATATTTATGTACAAAAAAAAAAAATAGTTTCCGCGATTATTTTTGAAGTGATCCGTTTTTGCGAATTTCTGTTATATGTCGCTTTTATGTTGTAGTAGTGGTACCCGCACGGCTTTGCCTGTAGTTGAAAATTAAAAAGTCATTCGGTTCGCCTTGTATATTTACAAATAATGGATGACGAATTTCTCGCTAATTGGCTATGTTTCATTCGCTCTCCCATTCCACGTCATGATAATTTCGTGATTTACTTGTCCATCTTATGATAATTTTGTTCCGGAAAATGTTCTTAAAATTGAAATAGAAAGAGAACAAAATCGAATTTTCGAAAAAATCGCTTCGAGGTGCTTCATGCTACAAACTAACTTTGTGCCAAATTTCATAAAAATTGGCCGAAGGGGTCTAGGCGCTATGCGCGTCACAGTCATCCAGACAGAGAAACTTTGAGCTTTAGTATTAGTAGAGACTAACATCAATGAAATATGTACAGTGTACAAGTTTTTCATTTTTTTGCTTCCTTATGTTCCTTTTAAGGTTTTACATTGCCTTTCTGTTTAAATAGCGCCCCATTTCACTTGTAATCATACAAAAAATTGGCGAATAGAAAATTCGGTTTTTCCCGCATTTTTTGAACAATCGCCATTTACTTTTAATTAAAGTTTCTAATTGACGGGTAAATAATATATAATTGCATCAGAATGTGTCAGTATCTATTTTTTTTTTTTTTTTAGTTTCCTTAATACAGTAGGACTGAAGGCGGAGCAATAAAAAGAAAAGTCGATCATAAACGCCGCAACGGCAAAAAAGTCACTTACGAAAATTTAACTTTTATACACGCAAACGCCGCCGCCGCGACGTTCGTTTCAGAAATTAATGTAGTCAGTCAATGAAAAGCTCAGGATCTGCTTGCTTCTTTTGCTTTTCAAAATTGAAACATGAAGAAAATTATCGGTGCGGCATTGTAAAAATAAGAATTAATGCAAAATTAGAAGTGCTATACTAAAGAAAGAAAAAGTAGGAAAAAAAAGGAAAAAGTAGGAAAATAAGGAGAGAGCTCTAAAAAGTAGGAAAAATAGGAACTCTTCGGGGTCTGCGTTTTTCGCAATAAAATAACGAATCTTACATCACTGAAATCGTTATTAAATTCAGTATTATTTTAAAAAATTTAAACCATTTTTGTGCAAAGAAATATTTAGGGTCTGGTGGGGTAAAGTGGTCATAAAATCGTAGGTTTTCAACTTGGGTGAATAATAAATACAATAAATTCTTTAAACACTTAAACTTTTTTTGTTTTTACTTTACATTGCATTATTAAAGAACACGGTACATTGAGTTTTAGGAAAATAAATATTGATTTAAGTAGCATTATAACCTTTTCTTTTCCCTTTGTATTTATGACCACTTTACCCCATGGGGTGGGGGAAAGTGGTCATAGCATGGGGTAAAGTGGTCATAGTTAAAAATAGATGCAAAACCATTATAAACAACCCTAATATTTGTAAATTTCGCTTATTTTTATAGTTACAAGTATATGCACAAGCATATGTGAGTATACACGAGTATATACGTGTCGTGTAAACATTAGTAAACACGTTCATATATGAGTAGATACATGTATGCATCAGATACATGCATGCACGTGCCTACTCAAGCATATACGTGTATATAAGCATGTATACGTGATAAGCTACAGGAGTGTATGCGTGTATACACGAGTATATACATGTCACGTGTATGTACGGGTATATATGTGTGTAAACGAACATCATATGAGTGTATGCACTTGCATCTTGAGTATATACGTGCATACATGAGTATATATGTGTACAGTAGACGTATACACGCATATATAAGTGTACATACTTAAATATACGGGTATACACGAGTTAATTCGTGGATACATCCAGTGTATGTTTGGGGGATACGTGTCTACTCACATTGTGAAGCACGCGTATACGTATGTATACGTGCAAACATGGTTATATACCTGTATAGACGTATAGACGTACATTTACGTGTATACACAAGTACATGTATGTATACACGAGTATACAAGCTTATATACATGTGTGCCTACAGAATGAAAACAAGATCTTGGGCAAAAATCTAAGGGGTGTGAGAGGGGAGGATAAGAAGCAAAGAATTATAAAGAACTTACGTTCGCTGACGCGCTACATGCACACAATGCCAGAAACTGATGGATGCAAAACTAATCACCAATTTGTTACACAAAGATGATTTTGCCCAAGATTTTAGTTTTTAAGAAATATTTAGAGCAGTTGTTAAAAGTTACGGCCTGTAGATCTAATACAAGCATCACAACAAAGGCGCATCGGCTGATGAAAGTTTTTCAAAAGTCTCGTTATTGTAACAGAGCGTGCTTTGTGATTGTGACGCACATATATCACAGCTGCAGGCCGCAAATTTCATCAAACGCTTTAAAATTTTCTTGAAACCTAAAATGTTGTGTAAAATTGTCTTTGTGTAATAAATTTTTGACCAGTTTTGCATCCATCAGTTTCTGACTTTGCGTGCATGTAGCGCGTCAGTATTGTGTTTGTTTCCTTATGTGATTCTTGCTTCTTATCCTCCCCTCTAACACCTCTTAATAATTTGCTTACAAGTTTGAACTCATCCTGTATACTTGTATATCATATGCTTGTATGTAAATGTCTACTCGAGTACGTACGCGTATATGAGTGTCTACCTGAGTATATAAGTGTTTATATATATAAACGAGTATATACGTTATAGTCGAATGTATATCTGTATAGATTAAAAATACTTGCAGATACCCATATATGTATTTATTGGTGCATTTATGTAAATAGGTCTATATACTTGCCTACAGGAGTATATGCGTATACTTACGCATATACTCGTATATTTAACACCATTTACTGAAAAAGCAATACATATTAAGTGAAATTAATATTTAATTTATATCTTCCTTATACCTAATGATTAAGTGACATTAGAAGAACAATACTTGTTAAGCCTAATATTATGACCACTTTACCCCATCTTACTAAAATTGTTCTAAAAAGTTATCTAAAATAGATTCAGCTAACTGCTAATGAGTAAGAGTTCTTGAGACATGTAGGAAGCTTCCTATGCAGTCAATCTGTTTATAATTCTAACAAACAAAATTTCACAAGGAAGTTAAAAGAGGTCTTTAGATTTAAAAACTTTTCATATTGACACAAAATATTTTTTTTTACCGAATAACATTTTGCCAATTGTAAAATTTTGTACTTAAAATGTAGTTTCTAACTACCCTACTCTATAATAAAATTTTCACATTCATTCGAACATTTATTTCCAAGCTATAGCCATTTATTTGACGACTGACCACTTTACCCCATTGACCACTTTCCCCCACCAGATCCTACTAAAAGGGATTTAGACTAAATGTTTTTTCGACAAATAGTTTTTGTATATGATGCGATACTAATTAAAAATAAGACATGCCATACAACAGTGCGATTCTTTTATTATATTATACACTATTCATTCTTTGAAAAACAAGCAAAAAGAAAAAAAACAACTCATTCTAATACGTTTTTTACCTTCCAGAAGCAATGAAATAGGATCCCTGCCATACCACTTGATCGCGCGATTTCTAACATAAAATATCGACTTGGAAAATATTACGTAAGAATGGGTATGACCCCCTCCCCCCCAAGTAAGGGTATGTAGAGATTTTTTTGACCCCCCCCTCCCCTCAGGACCCTAACGTAATTAATTAATGGTCTCTTATGCTAATTTTATTGGTTTTTGCTTATTTTTTGAGGTAGTGTATCTTTTCCTATTTGTACAGTATAACCTCGTTCATCCGTACTAACTGGGACCAAAATCAATCCGACTAAACGAAAACCCGGTTAATCCGGGTAATAAGCAAAAAACAAATTCGCAAATAAGCAGACTTATCTTTTATTACAGCAAAAAGCAATGCTATGTAACAAAGTTACATGGAAACTCGCAAAATTTATCATTTTAGTTCAGCTGCAGTAGCGTCGGACCTACGCTCCTAATACGCCATGTTGTTTATTAGATGACTAATATTGATTGAACGTCCTATGCTAAATTAATAAAAATAAAGAGCGAATATTTGGCGCATTTATAATTCCGTTCTTATTCATACTTTATAGTTGTTGTTTCAGTTGATATATATTTTTTAAAAACTCTGTTATAAATTTGATCCGGAGAAACTGGAGAACCCAAAAGGTACTGGAGTAAACATACGGAGCCTGATAAACAAGGTCATACAGTATTAGTGTCTGTAATTAGGGCAGCCAGAGATACTTTCTGGAGGAGGGGGGGAGTTGAGCAAAAATGGCTTCTGGGGGAGCGGGCCGAAAATGCCTTCTGGAGGGGTGTTTTTGATCAAGAATACCTTCTGGAGGGTTTTTTATGTTCAAAAATACATTTTGGAAGAAGTTTTTTGAGCAAAAATACCTTCTGAAGGGTTTTTTTTCGATCAAAAATACCGTTTGAATTTTTTTTTCTTTTTTTTTGTTTATCAAAACAGCCCTTTCATATGCATAAACTACTGTATCAGAATTTCAATTTATGTTAAAACCAATGCCACTGGGGGGTGTTTCCACCCCTCAAACCCCCCTTCGCTGCACCACTGGTGTCTTTTTTAAATATTGTGACTTTTCTAAAACATACATGTTTACTACTGTACTCAAAGCGAAAATATCGAGGACATTGGACAGAACTCATGGTCCAATTGTATTTGGTGAATTTTCAACTTTAAGTACTATAAACAACATCAATGGCAAACAATCCTGAACGAAGACTCAATGTTTGCAGCAGAAAGCAACAAGGACAGTGTGGCAACCTCAGAGGATGACCTAATCTTCCACAAGAATCGAGAGTTGAAACATAATTCTTGCTCGGAACAACAAGACTCGGATGTTTTGCTTCTTATTTTCTCCCCTAAACGTTGGGTACGTTTTTCTTTACTGTTTCCCTGTAAGATGGCACGAACTTGGGCTCATCTGTCTTACACATTTTACTATTGGTTGCAGAGCTCAATTCGCTTTCATTCAATGTTTGCATAGCAGATATTTCTATCTAATTCAAAACTTAGATATGTTGTTCGCATTTTACACTTACAAACAGGGCCTGATTATTATCAAATAGGCCAACTAGACTGCGGCTTAGGATCCCAAAAGCCTAAATATTTTAAGTTATAATATATTAAGTTATAATATATAGGTTAATGGTTAAGTAATGGTATACAAAAAGAAAATTATGGTTTTCTTCTTTACTTATTTGCCTTTTTTTTTTTTTTTTGCTTCCCTAAGATATGGAGTGCTCTGTACCCGAACAAATTTATTAAGAGTGTGGTTGAGCACCGCCACACCCCTGAAGTCGTCAGTGTTGGCTCCTTACGATGTTTTGTATTTCATAAATTTAGTCTACAGAGGGCCTCGAAAAAGTGTTTGACCTTCTCAGGTAAATACACTTAAATTTTAGGCGCTTTATGAAGGCTTTAAAAAGGTTTTCACAAGGTTATCAACCATTTTACGCGCTTATGTAATGAAGCGTGCTCCCTGGGAAGGACCCCTCAATGTTTTAATGAGGCCCTGCTTCCAAAATAGTCATCCCACACTCTTTAACTCACATTAGAGAATAAAATTTGCTTTTCGTGTCAGGTTTGGTGGTCAGCCGAACACAGCGCTAAACCCTGGGGGTTCCCCCAGAAGAAGTGAAAACACATATTAGAAGTGAAAACACCCTCCATGAAATCAGGATCGTCATTTCGATTTTTTCCTGGGGGATGGGGGAGGGGTAGGATACGTACTCAATGTAAATTTTTATCCAAAAGCAGCAAAAACATGCCCACTTATATGAAGACATAATTTTTTCAACTCCAGGAAGAGGGGGAATCGACCTCCCTAAATGACGGACCTGAATGAAATAATGATACGTTCATGGGCGCCCATATGAAAAATTGTAAAGGAGGGGGGGGGGGCTCAGATATTATCCCCATGGTTTAGCACGATATTTTCCCCATGAAAGTCAATTTCAGTGCAGATTAGGGTTATTGAAATTTGACATTTTCAATGACTTATTCATTAACGGCTGTAGAAGTTTTTACATTTTTGCAAAGAAAAAAATACTAAAAACAAACAAGTTCATATTTTTAGGCGGGGGGCTTGAGTCCCTCCCCTTGCCCCCCTGTTTGGGCGCCAATGAATACGTTAGTACTTTATTCAATTGTACTGTTTAGCCCAGCCATTTTTTTCTCTTTTTTTTATTTACTTCTACTCAATTTTTCCTCCCTAGTCCCTACCATGCTAAGAATTAAAATAAAAAGATGCTATTTGGTACAGAAATTTGGAATAACTCTTTGAAAATTCTATAGATGGCGCTTAGTTTCGTATCTTCGACAACCGCCCGACCGTAGGGCCCGACAATCTCTTGGAACGAACGTTTTCATATAATCCCTCTTTTTTTTTTTTTTTTTTCAGTTAAAAAGAGTCGCACATTTGTAGGATATGTGCATATAATTTCATTATCTTTCTTTCTTTTATCTTTTTTTTTTTTTCAAATTTGCGCGCTTTTTTAAAGTTGCGTTGTATAGTTTTCTTTTCTTCAGTTAAAAATTATTTACTTATTTGCAGACAAGGCTCGATAATGATATTGTGAACCCGCGGCCAAATACTTTTTCTTGGTCCCTGTAGTCAAACCTTACAATTTCAGCCCTCTGACTGTGAAAATTGAGAGCTCCTAAAAAGCGGATGGGGGTGGGCACATTTGGTTTCACATGTGCGATTTTAGAGGGCAGTTAAGAAAATCTAGATGTTTCCAGGCTTTATTTGAAGGAAAAAACTTTTACTTTTTTCTTTTGTTTACAAATTAACATAAGAACACTAAATTTTTGAAAATTTTTCGCATTGAAATTCGACCGACATTTCACTATTTAATTGAATTCATATTTTTGTTTTTTCTGAAGAACAGTGGGACTTTGTAATCTAGATACATTGCTGAAATTTTAAAAGCAGAACCAATGCAATTAAAAAAGAAAGATTTTCGAGAAATAAACATTTTTGAACGAAAGAAAATAAAAATGAGATGGTTATGCAAAATCGACAATAATTGAAGGATATAGTGTTGGCATAACTTGAAGCAATTTTTTACAAGCCTCATATAATTTCTTGGCAAAGCCTCATATAATTGAGGCTAGTAATATATACGCTTTCTAATTCTACTCGGACAAAGATTACCCTTGCACCTTATGATTAGTATTTTTGTGTCACTGAAATAAGCTCTTGGTTTTATCTTGTTTGTAGGATACACTGTTAAAACCAGGAGTGCCACAGGGGTAAAGAATTTCACCCTAGGGTGAAAAAACAGTGCCGCGGGGTGAAACGGAGGCTAGGAAGTGTCGTCAAGGTGCTTTTGGTTCCTCAGTGGGTGAACGACGTTGACAAAAGTGATTCAATAGGAGAGCGACTCATTGCGCATGCGCTCTGACTAATCGTCCAACGACAACTTCAGTTTGAATGGCGAACGAAGGAAGTTGCAACGAAATTTGCTTTCACATTGAATGAAGTACAAAACTGAAAATTTCGTGGATTAATCTTCGAAATATCGCGTAAGTAAAGGTATTTGATCATATTGTAGCACTTAGAGCTTTCGAACATATTTAAAGTGTTTAAAGTATGTTGACAACTGCTTATTGTTCCGTTTACCTTATTAAATATTTAATATCTTGCTATTTATATCCTGCAAAACTGTTACCTAAAACTATCTATCAGTACTATCTTGAACAACAACAACATTAAAAATAAAAACGTTAAATCAGCTGATAATTGAATTGCTAATTCTGGAATAAAAATGCATCGACGTGAGCAGCCAATATACCAATATCTATTTCTTCTCAAATGAAATAACTACGTAGTGGAAACGAAGAAAGCAGCAAAGGCGGGGGGAAAAAAACCGCCTGAAAAGAAATCTTTCTCACTCAGCGTTTGACTCATGAGTTTCACATCGTGTTTTGGTTAACGTATCTTTCTCAGGCGTTATTGCATGAAGCGAATGTAGTTATTTACTCGTTTTTACTTTTAATCTGACGGAAAACTTGACATTGGAAAGAAGGGCTTTTAAATCAGTATTTATCTTGTACGCATAAGGATACTCAAATATCGAATCTTATACTAAGTATTGATATGTTACGCTCGATTAAATTTTAAACGTTTATGAACGCTTTTATTTTCCCATGATTCTAATCTAATTTTACCTAATATTTCTGGTTGTTCCGACTAATGATTGATAACTACCTTCCCTATTCATTTTCAGTACGGATCATGCAGTAAAAGTTGTCAACAACATATTCATTACTGAGCAATCCAAGTGTGAATATAAAAAAGTTAGTGCACGAACAGACAAATTAAAGCCATGAACACTTCTAAACTATGTTCGAAAGTTGAAATGTGATCAAATGCCTTCGTATACATAAATCAAAATAAATAAAACACAATTGTATTAAAAAACGCAAACAACACGGGGGGGGGGGGGGGAATCTCTCTAAGAAGCAATAAAGGTGCCATTTTTCTCACCTAGAGTACCATCTTTCACCTACGGTGCACGTTGGTTGAAGGGAGCCAGTTTTTCACCCTTGCTAAGGGTGCAATTTCGGCTCTCTATCGGGTGTCGCTGGTGAACAAGCGTTTCACCACTGAAAGGTGCCAAACGCAACCTGTAGTTTTAACAGTGTAGTTGGAAATTCCTAAAAGAAAGAGCTGAAGAGAAGAAAAGTTCGCATTTTTAAGATGATAGTGGCAATAAATAAATAAATAAACAACCAGCATCCAGTATTCATTTGAATTTTGATGTCTTGAATTTAAATTATGTTTTTCGCACTCATGAACTGCGATAGGACTCTATTATGCAGAAAAACCATCCATTCCAATCAAGGAAGAATGATCTGGTTTCCGTGCGCGAACAAAATATGATTCCAAAGAAGCAATACTTGTCTCTAAAGGGATCCGCGATTAATGACAATGATAATAATTGTGATTCCGAATAGTATCTAGTTTAGGGTAAGTCCAATGAAAATGTTTAATAGCATTAGATTTTTTTTAAAGCTCTAAACACAACCACAAAACCTCTTATTTTCAATCAACATTACTGATGAGTTGGAAGTAGCAAAACAACAACTCTACATTTATCTGAACCAGGGCTGTGGAGTCGGAGTTGTGCCATTTTGTGGTAAAGGAGTTGAAGGTTTTTAATTCAAAGACTCTGAGTCGGTCATTTTCCCTCAAAGTCCGCAACTCTACCAGTGCTGTCGGAGTCGGAGTCGAAGGCTCTAAAACTCCCGGAGTCGGAGTCGGTCCTTTTCTCTCCGACTCCGCAGCCCTGACCTCAGCAGTGTCTTAATTGAAAATTATTTTTTTCGGTAAAACACTAGGATATGTTGTTATTTGCTTTTATATAATAGTTGTCTTCAGAAACATTATGAGCAACAGTAGGACAAGTGAATTTAATTATTTTCCTACAATATTAATTGAATATTTCAGTACACCCCTTAAAATGTACTCAAAAGCTGGGTTAGGTCCCATTTTTTTTTTTTTTTTAAATCAATGAATTACAATTTAAGATATTCAGCATTGAAAAAAACATCAAACTTTCAAGTCAATTTTACTAGAAACTCTCTTTTTGTACTTCTTACTCTTGCTGTGGGGCGACGATATGCGACCATGGGCGAGCAAACTAACATAGAAAATTGGCGAGAAATTCATTATCGTTATTTGTAAATATGCCTGCGAACCAAATGACCTTTTAATTTTCTACTATATGCCAGCAGTGCAGGTACCGCTAGTCTTAAATATTAAAACAACGAGTTAGCTTATTCTCGTCGTCATGGCAATCTGAAAAATCAGGCAACATCAACTTTGGTCAAATTAGGATAATAAGCAGCTCATGATTGCTGAAAAAGTCGATAAACATTGCATAGAAACTAGTTTTGCCATTTAAAAGGACAAGAATTTAAAAGGATGAAGAGATTCGATTCAAACATGGCTGCATAGAGGAGTAAAAAGCGTTGTAAGCTGCATACCTTCTGGTTTGTTTCCAATATTAGCGCAAGTCAGCTGCGTTTTAACAAATTTGATACTGTATATTTTATTTTAATTAGTTTTTTAAGAGTAAGAAAATAAAAATTATCGCACAGCAATAGCTTTGTTAAATCATTCGATGGCGGAAATTTTCATCGCGGTCTGCTGTATGGGATGAATTTTTAGAAAACTAAAATTCATGGTATTTAATTTTTAAAGTTCTATAGCATGTACTTTCTTGTTAAATTTTTGTACGATTTACCTTATACTGTTTTTACTAGTATGGTTCTGAATTTGAAGGATTCAATTCATATAATCGGTACTTTCATGTGGGGCAAAACAGTCTACAAAATGCAGACAGTCATTTTGTTTTATTAACTTAGTGTTTTATTGACATGCTGGTTTGTTTACCCACATCATAAGCAATATTTGTAAACCTTTTTAAATTTTGTATACCCTACCTTTTTCTTATATTTAGCAACTTTCTATTAGTATATAATAATAACATATTAGATTTTATATTTGACTCTGTGTATGAAAATTAAAAGTTAACTTTTCTACATCACGTTTCTCATCTAAAATTTCTACTGATTTTAATACACATAAGTTTCTCTTATTCATAAAGTTTCTATCACTATTTTGAGATAAGTGGTATTTGTTTTATTCATTGTTTTAGAACAGTTTTAGAAAAGTGTGGTAAAATTATTATAGCTTTCGGCTGAGTTATTTGTGCATTCCAAAGCAATGTTCTATCATTTCAGATGCTTCTATTTTGAGAATCAGACAATGTATGAGCCAGAGCCCGATCATTCTGAGATTGCACATGGGGCACATTTCTAATTCAGGGCCCCCCTACTGTCCGACTAAGATTTTTGAAGACACTGGGTTGAAATTCATTTTTTTTCTCTCCCTCTCCCTATTCCCACTTATTCTATATAATGAAGCTATAAAATATTTCGATTCTTGCGTAGTAACACAACCATACTAAATTTGGTGGTACCTCATACATTTAAAAAGTGGAAGAGTAGTATACGATAATTATAAAAGACTTGGTTAAACTTTGCCCGTTGCAGTAAACCATAAATATTAAAATTATCTATGATATAACTTTTAATAGTAAATACAGACTAAACTTGGAGTGGTTTTGGGATTTGCAAACTGATCAAATTTTTAAAGGGAATGTTTATCAACAAATAAGATATTTTTTTCTTTGTCTTGGCACTTTCAAAAATATCAATTAGATCATTGTACTCTAGATTCTGGGTGAAATCATTAATTATTTTTATTTAGCATGATAAATTAAGCAGATTTTGGGCCCCTTTGAAATCAAAGAAGAGGGGCCTGTGCCCCGCCTGTCCCTGCGGTAATCAGGCTCTGATACAAGCCACCACGTCTCCTCCTCCTCTAGCTACTAGCACCAGTGAAACAAACATTGCCTTAAAAACGAAAATGTGGGTACAGACAAACACAAGTGATGCTGATGGAAGATATGGTTGCTGCAAGTCTTCAAGAACAGTATGAACTATGGAAAAAGAAAAACTCTTGCTGTTTTTTCATTACTACCAAAAAAGAAATGTTGCAAATCAGAACACTAGAAGGAATTCAAACTGAATGCTCGTGACATTGACATCTGCAGACAAGTATTTACTGGTTGTTGAATACAAGACAATCACAATAGGAGCAAATTGATTAAAACCTATCTCTGTCAAATTTTGTGAGAAAAAAACCCATTACCTTCAATATCTCATTAAATATACATCGGTTGATAAATACAGGGTTTCAGTTACCTGTTTTCAGAACTCCTAAGAGGGGTAGGGTGCATCATGACGACTCGAAATCATATGGCAATGTTTGGTCGGAAATGATTTCGCGACCCTAGAAATTTGAGACATGCCGGGAGTATTCCCCACGGTTCGGAGTTCCATGCACCGAAGACGTGAAGAGTGCATTGTAGCCAGTGGAAAAAACTTTGAATTCTTACTTTAATCCGTGCACCCTTTGCTTTTTTACATGTATTTTTAAAAAGAGTTTTCTCTTACAGTCTATTTTCTTTATCGTGCTTCTGTGTACAGCACCGCTTTGGGAAAGCATTTCCGACCCCGAATTGGCTGTACGATTTCGAGTCGTCACGATGCACACGACACCTGCTAGGAGTTCTTAAATAGTTAACTGAAACATCCTGTATACTGTACCGGAATTCGTTGATCTAGTTAAAGTTGAAAGTAACGCCGTTAAAACATTGTATGAGACAATGTTCAATCGTATCTTAATCGACGTTAAAACTTTATATTCAATTATTAATGCACAAAAATGTTTAACAATATTTGTGTTAACTGCTTTCTAATTCATATCATTGACTTTCAAAAGTTATTTTATTTCCGCAATTTATATTCATTTTCTTCCCCAAGATGGGGACATGATGATGGGTCGCGTCTATGACGATACGAAATCGGACAGCGCCATGAGCCCAGATGAGAGGCTTGCAAATCTATTTGAGATTCTTTTCATGGAGTTTTATTGTAGAAAATGGGACACCCATTTTTTGAAGAGCAACAAGAATAGCTGGGCACTGCGCAGCTGCAGTCGAAGATATGAGCAGGCGTTACCTCTGTATCCGAAGAGTTATCACAATTCTTGTGACTTCTTGTAGTTACCTGTTCCCAGACTCTGCATAAGTAATCCAAAAAAGGTTTGAACTGAATAATTTTCAGTTGTGAGTAATAAGACACAACTGTGAATCTTTGCGATCTCTGTTACAAATATGATTTTTAACAGAAATCGCATATTCTCTAATAACAAGTCTAAAAGAAGCAATGATTAGACAGTTTTTTTTTTTTTTAAGCAAGTAAATAATTGCAGATACTCTCAGGTAGTGTAATGTTAGATGTCTGTCAAAAAAATTCAATTGTTTCAAGTATTTTTCGAAGTGTAGTAAATATTGTTATTTTACCCCATCTGTCAAATCATTGCAAACGAAAATTAATAGTTTCAGTAACCCCTGAATGATTCATTAATTAGTTCACCATTTTTCTCAGAGGGTTTCGTTGTATACTATAGTGGAAGAAAGTTTTGGTGACACTTGGAATGGCAGTATAACTTCAAAGAATGAATCTGTTGTTTCCTGCAACTGAAGAAAGTGCATTGTGTCCGTTCGTCAACGAGCAAAAGCATCAGCCGTCACCAGGGTGACGACAGATCTCCACGATAAGGATCAGACACGTGTCCGACTGTGAAGATGTCCCCTTGTCACCAGGTGAAGTGTCGAGATAAGGCTGACAAGTGGTTGAAGAAAGGTGACAGATGTGTCTGATGGCTTTTCAGTTGTGCCGGAGATGAAAAGGTATCGGAAGGTGTTGGAAAGATCGGAAAAAATATAAAAAACACATCAGATGCGAATTTTTGGCTTTGATAACTCATAAATAGAACGATTTCAATCATAATTTACTGTTTACCTTTTTTTTAAACTTTTGTTTTGCATTTTTTAATTTTTATAGTCAATTGATGAATTGTTATTCGTTAATCACTAAGTGTTTCACACGCTATATTTTTCTTTCGAGATCTAATGGGAAGTCTTGAGAATTTGTAAAGTTCGTAACTATTAAAAAACACTTTTTTTTTACTTTTTGAAAAAGTTGAAAGTTTTGACTTTCACCAGTTGAAATTTAAAGTCAGACTTTGACCTAGAAAATTATTTATCTCTATGTTAAATAAAATTAATTATGTTAATTTAATCTCTATGTTAAATAAAATTAATTATGTTAATTTAATCTCTATGTTAAATAAAGTTAATGAAACTACTCCGTCCCTCCAACATGCAAATGTAAAAGCGAAAGTATGTTCAAGTAAAAAATTTATCATTGCTTTCTCAAAAATAATACTTTTCTTAAAAATTGTGAAAACTTTTATTTGTTTTTTTATTCTTACTTCTATTTTGACAGAAACAATATCACCTTGAAAGAGAGCATATTATTAAAAATCATTTGTTCGATAGAGAAAAACATCAAATTGTGAAAGCGAAAGCTTTATTTAAAGTTTATGCATGGGCGGATCCAAGGAGAGGGTCATGGGGCCATGTTCCCCTCCGAGAAAATTTCAAGAATAGTTAAAATCCCCTTTTTTCCGCAAAAATGCAAAAAAAAAAAAATCTCTTATAATGCATACAAATCTAACAATAAGGAAAACAATGAGAGGGGGCCATGGTCATCTTGAAAAAGTTTCAAAAATAGTTAAAAACCTTTTTTAGAGCTAAATATTAAAAAATCCTTATTATTCCTCGAAGTCTAACATGAATATAATAACAATGCCGAGGAGTCATAAACCCACACGGAGGAAGTTTCAATTAGTTTTTTAAAACCCTCTTTCCTAGCTTAAATTGAAAAAAATCAAATCATTTTTTTTTCGTTCACAGTGGACCTCCGAATCTTTTCAAACCCTAACCTTACCAAAAATAGTCTAAAATGCGTTTTAAAGTCTATAAATTAGAAAAAATTTCTAGGATGGGCCTTTTAATCTCTCCTCCCCTTGTCATCACCAACAATCGTCTAAAACAGCCTTTTTAAAGCTACAATTTCCGGGGAAGTGCTCTAACCCTTTCTCCCCTACCATTACCAAAGATAGTTAGAATGCATCTTTAAAACTGTAATTGTAAATTTTAAAAAATTTCTTGGTGTGAGCCCTCGAATCTCTCCTCCACGTATCATCACGAAAAGATTGTACTAAACTGCGTTTTTAGCTCTACAATTGCAAAAAAAAAATCTGCCGGATAACCCCCGAACCTCCCTCTTCTTAACATTATTGTTTGCATTTTTAAAGTTTCAATTTCAAAAAATGGGCGTGGGGATGGAGTCGCACTCGAGTCCTTAATATTACGAAAGACAGTTAAAATGAATTTCTAAGATTACAAATCAGAAAAATTTCCTTAGATGGGCCCTCAAATCTCTCCTCCCTCTAACATCGTCAAAGATCATCTAAAACTGCATTCTTAGAGCTACAATTTAAGAAAAATAGACAGGGGAGCGCCACCAAATCTCTTCTCCCCTAACATTACCAAAGATAGTCTAAAATGCGTTTTTAAGACTACAAATTCCGAAATTTTCCGGGGAAGAAGCCCCCGGCCTCGGAACAAACAGTACGGATTTACACTATGAGGCGACGAAAAATGCACACGAGAGAAAGAGGAAAAATATTGGGAAGGTTACAGCCTTTATGTTTAAACTCGCGTCGTCTTGTGAAAATTCCTTAAAAAATGCTCTAGTTAAAAGGTGGGCGATATTGATACTTGTAAAATTCAAAAATTTCAAAGCATCATATTTTTCCAAATGGCTCTCTCCGAGAATTCTGTCTGGATCCGCCCCTGAGTTTATGTCATGGCAATTCTTTTTCTGAAAATGAAATGATAGCTTAAAAGGAGCTTACCTCGTTTTATGTTCAACAAGTTTTCATTAAAAAAAGGAAAGAAAGAGAGAGAAAAGAAGAAGACAACAACTGAAGTGTTCTTAGTGTACATCATTTTAAATACCATTCCCTAAAATTTCATCTCTCTCAATCGAATCATATTCTGAGTATAAGTAAAAGATATTGCATTATTATTTTTTTAAATATACATAACTTGGTACGTTAAACCGATAGAGTTGACCTCTTGTGCATGTGATCACTTTTTTTCAGAAACAGAATTAGTCTCATATCAAATACTATATCAACCTCTATAAGTTGATCACTTGTCTAAACTTACCACTGAAGCAATGACCCACAAGTGGTCAACTTAAGCAAGTTTCTAATAAGTTCAAATAAGTTAATCAACTACAAGCCATGACCGCTGATTTGCAGCCTTGACCTGATGAATAACAACTAATCTCATCAAAAACAACCCTGTTGTAAAAATTTCCCCGCCAAGAAAACCTTTAACTTTTCCGCACAAAAAAGAAAACCTGCATCCTAAACCCAAAAACCCTCAGCCATAAAAAGTTATGATATCTAGTTTACCCGCCAAGTACCTGCCAAACTATCATCCTCCCTCTTCTCCTTTTTCATTACAGCTACTTCCATTAGAACCTCCTCCCACCTTCAACTCCTCAGAAATATGGATAGATCTTTTAAATTGTTTATCTTGTCTGGCGGAAGCTTTTTGCTCACCAAGCAACTACTTCACTTTGAAAAGCTTCCCGCCAAACAAGATAAATAATTTAAAAGATCTATCCATATTTCTGAGGAGTTTAAGGTGGGAGGAGGTTCTAATGGAAGTAGCTGTGATGAAAAAGGAGAAGAGGGACGATGATAGTTTGGCAGGTACTTGGCGGGCAAACTAGATATCATAACTTTTTATGGCTGATGGTTTTTGGGTTTAGGATGCAGGTTTTCTTTTTTGTGCGGAAAAGTTAAAGGTTTTCTTGGCGGGGAAATTTTTACAACAGGGTTGTTTTTGATGAGATATCACATCTTTTTGCATTGATATTATTACTTGTTTGTATTTTTAGAATTGAGAACTTCAAGTCAGAAAATGTTCAATTGAAACAACGTTGTTTTGTGTTTTTAAGGAACAATAATGGCTAGCTTAATTTTACGTCAAGTTATTTTCTGACTATTAAGATTCTATGTTCATTTTGCGAGAATTGGGCGGTTTAAATTTTATTGCAATCCTTGTACCCTTTCTGTTGCAAAGAAAACTTCTTGGATAATAAAATACTATATTTTAAATTATATTGTTTTCGAGTATTTTACAACTTCGCAATAAATTCTATTACAGTTTCTTTATTTGACAGATTATTCAACATTTTCATGAAGGTTTCTTTAAATGTTTTACAGCTTGAGAGTTCTTTTAATCTAGCTTTTCACTTTTTGTTTAATTACATTTTTTCTTAAATCGTGGATTGTTTTACATTTTATGGGATAATTTTAATTGTTTGGTGATTTATCTTTTTTTGATAGAAGTCTTTGTCTTGTTTAATACCTAGTTTTGTTTAAAAGTTCATTTAAAAAACGAAATAACGCATGTTATCACCAAGCAAAAAAAAAAATCTAAGCCATTAAATATTTTAAATTTGAATGTGTCAGAAGATCTAAACAACTTTACTCGATGTCAAATCGCGGATATCCCAAACTTGCCATAGCAAATGCGCATTTTGCGCGCGGACTAAGCTCATTAAAAGTCTTGCTTAAATTAATTGCAAAAAAAATTTCAGGTAACAAATTACTGCAAAGCACGGATATCCACACACGTATTTCATATATTTTCAATTCATTATGTGTTGTTTGTGAAAAATCCATTAATTTAGAAAATAAGCAAACCAATAAAAAAGTGCTATTTTTCGCTTTCAGTTAAAAAGTTATATGTGCCGTATTCATATGCGTACAGTTTCATATAATTTGTCACGCAAAATATTGTAATGGTTTAACCCCAGTTTCGCGCCGACATTTAAAATTTCTTCCCTCCATAAATATATCAAAACTGAAAAACAGGAGGAAGGAAATTTCGTATCGGCAAAACTTGGGGGGGGGGGAGAGAACAGCATTCTAATCTCATTCATTAACTTGTTTCTCTGCTTAAGTATAAAAAAACAACATAGAATCTGAAAACAGAAAGCCCAATGAGCTAAGTCTGCGCGCATGCGCAGTCGCTGTGGAAAATTTGTGATATCCGCGATTTAACGTCTAGTTGCATCTGTTGGATATGTTTTAGTCTTGATTGAATTTCATTTTCTAAGACAATTTTGGAATAACTGTTGAAATATCTATAATCGCACTTTAATTGGTTAAAGCAAACTTGGATAAATAACGTTTTGCTATTGGTCAAGGCTTACTTGAAGCTCTCTCCGAGGTCCTCAATTTTCTTAAGTTAATCCTTTTCTTTTGTCTATATTTTATTCATTTATTTCTCATTGGTTGTTTTACATTAGAAGCACATTAATTGGTTAACTTACTAATCCTGAACTAAAACTATAAATAGTCTATGTGCTTACTCTACTTTGGTTCTTTCACAGGTTCGCCCCATAACGGCCGGAGTCCCCCAGGGCAGTGTGATTGGACCAGTCCTTTTCAACATTTTTATGTCTGACCTCCCCCTCCACCCCCAAACCACTCTCTCCCTTTTTGCAGACGATCTTTCCATTCTTGCTAAGCACTGGTCTAGAAATTTCGCCCGCAAAATGCTTCAGAATCACATCGACGTCATTGTTGAATGGTACTCCAATTGGAAACTGGATATAAACACTAACAAAACCCAAACCATCTTCTTCGCCAAGGGAAAAGCCAACCACCCCAAGCAAATTCACATTAATGGTAATGACATATCCTACTCCTCAGAAGTTAACTACCTCGGGATCACCCTAGACAGCAAGATGAACTTCTCCAAGCACAAAAACAATCAAATAGACAAAACCGCTTTCCGCACCCACCAAATGAGCTCTCTTCTCAATAAGTACTCCCACCTCCACCACAATAGCAAACGCCTTCTATACGTCACCATTCTCCGCCCTGTCCTTACCTATGCTGTCCAAATCTGGGGCTTCACCGCTAAGAAAAACCTTAAAAGCCTCCAAACTACTCAGAACAAAATCCTCAGAAAAATCAGTAATGCCCCTTGGTTCATCAAAGGAAAAGATGTTCATCGCGACGCGGGAATAAGCTCCATCTCCCATCACGTAATCCTGCTCGCACGTAAATTCTTCGGAAACCTCCACCTTCACCTTAACCCCCTCATCAGAGATCAAGCTATTTTCAATGATATCCTTTCCCCCAAGCACAAATACCCCGCACACTGCAGACTCATCTCTTATGATACCCTCAGAACCAAAAATAATCCCCTCCCTAACCCGCAGCTCAAGTACCGTGCTCTCCTGCCCCCCTAGCCTGGATGTGCTCTTAGCACCAAAAAAACTTGAAAAACTGAATCTAGCCCTTCTGGCTTTTTTATAAAAATTGAAAAAATCTCAAAAAATGCGCGTGCGCACCAAAAAAATCATATAATACTCTATAAACGTACAAAAAAAAATTAAAATTTTGGAAAAAATGACTTTAAGTCAACCAAAAAAATATTGAAAATATATAAAATACCCTGCTACTAGCCCTTCCTAGGCTTCCCCCGCTCCCTTCCACTTCACTGGATCATATTCAGCTTTTCTCCATTCCCACTTTCTTTTCAATTTTTGTTCTTTTCCAATTTTTTGTTATGTGTGGCCCTGACGACGTCCTTTTTTTTTTTTTCCCCACTTCATCAATTATTGCATGCAACGCATACCTATCCTACTCCAACAATCTCGCAACGAAGTCAGGTAAAAGGGGGCTCCCCCCTCCGCCTGTTAGATATTACATGGCTTGGCTTGGCTTGCTTTGGTTCTTTGGTTAAGTATTACATATTTTGTCACTGTTTATGTAGATAGTTTTTTCAACATTAATAAATGCGTTTTCGATCCACGGCATGATGATCATTTAATATTCTCAACAGCAGAGCGTGGTTCTTGAGATTTTTGACACGAGCGATTGCAGCCGGTGAGTTCTGGATTTTATCATTCACGAGATTATTACTAGTGAAATATGGCTTCTTCAAGTAACAGTAATGTTAAGGAAAAAGAAGTGTTCGGTGTTGTGCCATTTGATGGAACTAATTTTACTGTGTGGTGTCGCAGAGTTCAGGCTGTGTTTTCGGCCAAGGAACTGGATATATTTTTGGAAGAGGAAGCAGCGGCGGACAATGTCGCAGATGTTTTGAAGTCAAAAAAGGCTTATGCTGTAATACTTGCGCTTTTAAATGACAATATTCTTGCTTCTCTTCAAAGTGAAGACACTGCATGTAAAATATGGAAGAAACTGCAATCTACATATAAAGATAAGGGAACTGTGAGTCAAATTTTGACACGTAAACGTTTAGCGATGGCAAGAAAACAGAATGACGTGTCAATGAGAAGTCACATTGACAATATGCTAAATTTAGTTAGTGATTTACGCATCTCCGGAACGGAAGTAAGTGACTTTGATGTTATTGTTTACATTCTCATGTCTTTGCCAAAAGAATATGAAACTGTTAGAATATCACTCGAGAATCAGCCAAGTGAATCTTTGAACTTGGATTTTGTTATTAAAAGACTTATTGACGCTGAAGCACTTATACATGATTTCAAAGGTGAAAATAAGAGTGAATATGTGAAATCATTTTCTAACAATGTTGCTTTTAAAACTACTAATAAGAATTACTTTTGCGGTTTTTGCAAAACAAAAGGACACACTGCTAAATTTTGTAGGAAAAAAAATGTGTGCTACAAATGTGGAAAATCGGGACATTATAAACGTGACTGTAAAACTGTTAAGTCACATGACAAACAACAACTATCTCTAGCGTTATCTTTTATATCGGGTGAATCAGGATCTAATACGTTTATTATTGATTCGGGTAGTACGTCTCATATGTCTTCTTGCAAGGAATGGTTTTCCTCTTTGAAGCCTGCTTCTGGAAATATTAAATGTGCTTCAAAATCAACACTGCTTGAAGTGAAAGGCATTGGAAATATACTAGGGAAAACTTCTAGTTTAGTTCAGATAACTCTGAAAGATGTACTTTTTGTTCCTGATCTTAGTTCTCATCTGCTGTCTGTAAGAAAAATTGAAGCTGCAGGACTTACTGTGGTTTTTAAAAATGAACAAGTGTTAATAGGAAATGAAAATGACTGTATTGTGTTTGGTCATCGTGTTGACAGTGGAATATACATTAGTGATTTTGTGCCTGAAAATGAAAGTGTGTTTTCCGCTACTGAAAATGATTTGTGGCATCGCAGATATGGACATTCTTCTAATAAAGTTTTACATGCCCTAGGATTACCTACGTCAACATCTTTCTGCGAGGTGTGCGTGCAAGCTAAGCAAAGTGCTTCACCACTGGGAAAGGGTCCTAGAGAAAGAGAAGAAAAAGCAATGACCATGGTACATACTGATGTTTGTGGAGCCTTTGAGCAGAAAACATATTCGGGTGAAAAATATTTCATGACAATAGTCGATGATTATTCACGTTTTATGGAAGTGCGCTTAATCAAGAGAAAAAGTGATGTGGCCGAGGAACTGATACAGTTTTTAAAAACTAACACTTCAGTTAAAAGAATCAGATGTGACAATGCTAAGGAATATGTCACAGGAGAACTTGCTAAATATGCTAATAGTCAAGGAATTATAATTGACCCTGCTCCACCATATACTCCCATCTTTAAATGGAGTGGCCGAAAGAGCTAACAGAAGTCTTTTGGATAAAGCACGAGCAATGATTTACGAGTACAATTTGTCAAAGAAATTCTGGGGACCAGCAGTTCTTACTGCAGCCTACCTTTTAAACCGGTTACCTAACAGTTCAATTGAAAACCAAACGCCATTCTACTTGAAGTATGAAAGAGATCCAGATTTAAGTAATCTACATGTATTTGGATGCGACGCTTATATGCTTCTTCCTGCATCGCAAAGAAAGAAATTGGATGAAAAGAGTAAGAAAATGATTCTTGTTGGTTATTCTACAATGGGATTTCGTCTGATGGATCCAGTGACAAAACGCATAACTGTGTCTAGAAATGTGAAGTTTAACGAAGAAAAGAAAGTTGTGATTGAAAGAAGAAAATATATTTTTGAAAATGTAGACACAAGTGAATCTGACTTTGAGCATGATGATGTTCAAGAGAAGAAGAATTTTTTAGATGGAAATCATGAAAGAGATGATGAAACTTGTGATGCTGAAAATATGTAAAGAAAATCTGTGCGACATTCAAGGCCGCCTATTCGTTATCCTAATCCTGAAGTATACGAAGCAATGTTTGCTCACAAAGAAATCACGTTTGAAGAAATTGTTAATCTTCCAATGGATGAGCAACAGCGATGGAAAGAAGCTATGACTGAAGAGATGCAATGCTTGAAAGAAAATAAAGTCTGGGATTTAGAAGATTTGCCTCCTGATAAACAGTCTATTTCCTCCAAATGGGTTCTCCGACGGAAAAGAGACGGGAAATACAGGGCCAGGCTTGTAGCTCGTGGATTCATGCAAAAGGAAGGCCGGGATTTTTCTTTTACGTATTCGCCAGTGATCAGCATTCCTGCGCTGCGTGTTGTTTTAATAATTATACTGAATGAAGAACTAAATGTTTTTGTGCTTGATGTTAAAACTGCGTTTTTGAACGGTGATCTAAAAGAAACAGTTTACATGGATCAACCAAAAGGTTTCGATGACAACTCAGGTAAGAAATGTAAACTTAATAAAAAAATTTTGAAAAAAAAATAGAACCGACTTCAAAATTGCTCTAAAAAGTGAAAAATAATTTTATTCTTTAAACACCATCGATAATACTTTTAAACATAATTTTTGAAGTTGGCGCAAAAACGATCGATAAAACCATTCACAGCCATAACTCAACTACAAGTATAAATTTAACCACGTCCAGTTTCTTCACTACCACATGCATTACGCATTGATGACAGCATATTTGAGTAACGATATTAATGTTTCGTTCCTAAGCTTGGATGATTTTTTGATAAAAATATGAACGAAGCATGGTTACAATGGATTTTACTTTTTGTTTTTGCGCCAACTTCAAAAATTATGTTTAAAAGTATTATCGATGGTGTTTAAAGAATAAAATTATTTTTCACTTTTTAGAGCAATTTTGAAGTCGGTTCTATTTTTTTTTCAAAATTTTTTTATTTCATTCTTTTTAGTGTAAATGTAGATATTTCAGTAAAAGTAAGAAGTTACCTAGTAAGAAGTGCGGCTCTATATCACTGTATTGCTTTAGAAAAGCCTTTATTCAAAATTATCATTACAATTACTATTAATGTTACAGTTATATGGCACCAAACTTTTATAACAATGAGTTTCATATTGTCGCGTAGATGAAGATAGCGAAGACAATGTGAAAGCCAAATGAAGCGAACACTCGTTAGTCTAAACTCGAGATCTTAATTCAGAACCACGAATGAACGTTACATCTCCTTATATACAACTTGAAAAAGTGCTGGAACTTTCCAAACTTGAAAAGATACAGAAATTAATAGAACATTCGAGAAAATACGGAAAACAGTAGAAACGAAATTTTAGTAAAATTCACTTTGTCCTAGTCGGGATTTGAACCCAGGTTGCTCGTGTGGGAGACGAGAATTCTACCACTGAGCCACCATTATCCACGGATGACAAGTACAAACTTTGCTACAATATCATTTTAATCATTTAATAGGGAAATTTACTGTTTTTTGCCCATAACTTTTTTTCTAAAGAACAAATATGGTCAAACAAAGTAATGGGACCTAAGTTGAGCCATCCTCTATCCATTAAAAAAAGAATCATCAAAATCGGTTCGCTAGGTGAGACGCTATGAGTGGACAAACAAAAAAAAAAAACATACATACGGTATGAACTGATAACCGCCTCCTTTTTGAAGTCGGTTAAAAAGAGTTTGTATGGTTTGAAACAAGCTCCTCGACAGTGGTTTCAAAAATTTTCTAACTTTGTAATTCAGTTAGGATTTTCACAACTGAATAGTGAGTCATGTATTTTTATAAGAAATGTAAAGGGAAAGAAAGTCATAATAGCTCTTTATGTAGATGACTTGCTAATTGCTGGTTCAGATAATCAGGAAGTTAATGTTATTATTTCTCTTTTATCTCGTAAATTTCAAATGTCGAAAATAGAAAAAGCTAGTGAATTTCTAGGTATTAAAATGCAATTTACTCCAAATTCTCTATTTTTGGATCAGCAGTCTTACATTGAAAATCTGTTGCTTAAATATAATATGTCAGAATGTAAACCTGGTGTTATTCCTATGGAGCCAAAATCTACTGCTCT
This sequence comes from Uloborus diversus, assembly GCF_026930045.1. Classification (NCBI taxonomy): domain Eukaryota; kingdom Metazoa; phylum Arthropoda; class Arachnida; order Araneae; family Uloboridae; genus Uloborus; species Uloborus diversus. Next base: position 9,032,710 of record NC_072739.1, read on the forward strand.
GGCTTTCAAATAGGTAATGTTTTTCATGGACCATATCGTGAACTTGTGGGTTCCTTGTTGTATTTAGCATATGTTTCTAGACCTGACATTCTATTTGCAGTAAATTGTTTGAGTCAGCTTCAAGAACACCCGACTGATTCCGCTTGGTGTGCATTAAAGAAAATTTTGAGGTATCTAAAAGGGACATTAAATATGAAAATTGAGTACAAAAAGTCGGATTTAAGTTACAGTAAATTGTCTATGTACGTTGATGCCGACTGGGGTTCAAATTCAAGCGATAGAAAGTCAGTGTCCGGATACTTTATAATGTTTTTTAATTGTCCTGTATTGTGGTGCTGCAATAAGCAAAAATGTATAGCTCTCTCATCAACAGAAGCTGAAGTTATTGCTTTGTGCAAAGGATTACAAAATTTTCTATGGTTAAAAGATATTGTTTGTGAGATTTCAACTGTTAAAACTCTTGTTATTTTTGAAGACAACCAGTCATGCATTAAATTTGTATCTAATGAAAATAATTTTGGTAGAATGAAGCACATAGATATCAAGTTAAAGTTTGTTCGTAATGCTTTAAGTACAAATAATATTAAAATAGAATATATCTGTACAAGTAAGCAAGTGGCTGATATTTTAACTAAAGCTTTGCCGAAAATCAAGTTTCAGGAACTGTTGTCAATTTGTAATTTTAAATGTGTTTAATTTCTTTTTGTATAATGTGCGATTATGGGGGGAGTGTTGAAATATCTATAATCGCACTTTAATTGGTTAAAGCAAACTTGGATAAATAACGTTTTGCTATTGGTCAAGGCTTACTTGAAGCTCTCTCCGAGGTCCTCAATTTTCTTAAGTTAATCCTTTTCTTTTGTCTATATTTTATTCATTTATTTCTCATTGGTTGTTTTACATTAGAAGCACATTAATTGGTTAACTTGCTAAACCTGAACTAAAACTATAAATAGTCTATGTGCTTACTCTGCTTTGGTTCTTTGGTTAAGTATTACATATTTTGTCAGTTTATGTAGATAGTTTCTTCAACATTAATAAATGTGTTTTCGATCCACGGCATGATGATCATTTAATATTCTCAACAATAACTTAGATCTGTTCTGACCTTTCAATTGCAGTCCGAGATAAACAAACCCTATGAGCTGAGAGTAAGTACATAAGAATTTAGGGAAAATTAGTGATTTTCAAACTTCAATTACTCCGGCCCATGATGTCCCTGGGGGTTGAATTTTCGTATATGTACTCAATGCCCCCCCCCCAAGAATATGTATACAAAAAACATTACCGTAGCCCCCTGGGGGGCTGTGATAGAACCCCGGGAAGGTACAATTTGGGGGGTAAAAACGAGGGGGGAGGGGAGGGGGGTCAAATGGCACAAAAGGCACATCAGTAGGGCACAAGGAATGTGTGTGCGAAATTTCAGCTTGATTCCTTTTTTCGTTTGAGCTGTAGCCCTGTCAAAGAAAGCGAAAACTTTTTTGAACAGCGATTTTATAACTTTAATACCTCCTCCCCCTGATGGTCCAGGGGATTGTATTTTGGTTTTGAGTGTACCAAAAATCAACTCCGGGGGTCTTCTTGGGGCTGAGATACAGAGGGGTGAAAAACCCAACTTGTTTTATCGTGTAATCTTGGTCTTGGTCGCTTTTATTTTCCTTCGTCTTTGGCGGTGGATTTGCTTCTGTTGGCTGCTGACGTTTGGTTTCCTTGGCGGGGCGGGACGCTCCCGCGTCCCGTGATCTATGCTAATAATATAAAGCAGTAGAGTTTGTTTGTTTAAACGCGCTAATCGCAGGAACTACTGGTTCGAATTGAAAAATTCTTTTTGTGTTGAATAGTCTATTCATTGAGGAAGGCTATAGGCTATATAACATCACGCTATGATTAATAGGAGTGGAGCAGCAATAAAAAAATGTTATGAAAACGGGAGAATTTATATTATAATATAAAATACTTGCAACGCAAAACTTGCGTAGCCGCGATGGCTCGACCTGAAAATACGGGCTTCGTGATCCGGTGATTGTAAGTTCGAGTCAGCCATGAGTCATATCTCGAGGGTACTTTTAGAGAAAATGCTAAAAATGATTTGTAAAAAAAAAAATGTACGTTTACCGACAGTAATTTTCTTTTCAACCTTTTTGTTTTACCAGAAATAAAGTAGTCCCCCTCCCCCATCTATTTTGCTCATGAAGTATTTGTTCGGATATCAGTCATCTGTTAACTCCTGGAAAGTGGAGGAAGCCATTATTGTTGTTGTTGTGGGAAAGCTAGGCTGGCACTGGGGTGCGCTGCTTCACTTTTCCAACAGTACCGTAATTTGGTGTGAAGTCCAACTTCCACTGTACACACATGGCATAAGGACCCGTTTACAGTGGTGTTCCCATAGGGTATACTCCATATGAGCCGTGTACTGTGAAATATTTTTTTTAGATATACAGGGTGTCTCAAAAGGTCGTTTACAAACTTAACATGCTGGTCTGTCATATCATGATGAACAAGATTTACATAGGAACATGTGTTCGCAAACGCAATGCTGGCGCACTCCATGCACACAAAGTCAGACACTAACGGATGCACAACATGTCACATATCTATTAAAAAAGACGGTTTTATACAACATTTTAGTCTTTTAGGAAAGCTTAAAGCAGTTGCTAAAATTTGAGTCCTGCCAGCTCTCATAATCACGTTGCAACGACAACGCAGTGATCAGAGAAATCTTGTCAGAATGGATCGTTATTACGACGGTCGGTACTTCGTTCGTTGCGACGGTCTCTGACAGTTAAAGGCAGCAAATTTCAACAACAGCTATAAGCCTTCCTTGAAAACTAAAATGTTGTGTAAAATCGTCTTTGTGTAATAAATATGCGACATGTTCTGCATCCGTTAGTGCCTGACTTGGTGTGCGTAGTGCGCCAGCATTGGGCTTGCGAACGTATGTTACTATGTAAATCTTGTTCATCATGATATGACAGACCAGCATGTTAAGTTTGTAAACGACCTTTTGGGACACCCTGTATAGCGTATACCGTCAAGCTTTGAAAGTTTTCCTTTATAATTCAGATTCTATCATCGATTTTTAAATTTTCCTAAAGCAGAAATAATTTAGTTACTGTCCAACCACGGATTGTATGGAATTTTCAAACGTCCAGATAAGACGAATATATCTGAATGGGGGGGGGGGGAACGTAAAAATTTGATGCTGGTATTCCGCTCATTTGAATGAGACTCTGCTTCTGCAAAAGCTGGCATCGCTAAAAAATAATAGATTTGTTCATTTCCGGCTGTAAAACGGATGTTTGTCTTTCCATACAATCCGTGGTCAGACAGTATGTGTGCCACATTTTCCCACAAGTAATCTTATTTCTTTATATTTCTTAACACTTAATAAATCTACGCCTTATGATCGCATACACATATCGTGCATAATGGATTACTGGGAGTATACCCTCAGAAAAATTAATGGGAGCATCACTGCCCGTTTATAGGGTAGGCAACCATTCACAGCATAACAACACATTCACATAAAGGAAGTACAGGAGACAGAAAGTACATCCATGCCCGAGCCGGGTTTCGAACATAGAAATGCGAATTTTCTGAATATCTAAGGGAACCATCATTACTTTGTTTTTCAGTTTTGAAAAGAAAATTCTGCAGAAGGTAATGAAACTGGAATCGCCCACTAACAATTTTAATTTTATTTATTTAGGGGACGGATATAAAATACCATTTTAGGAAACATGCCCTTGTTCAAAGTAACTCTTCTCTTTGTACAGGAAACTATCCTGTGTTGCATGCCTTTTTTTATACAAGTTTCAGCTCTCTGCTCTGCTTTAGGTCTAAAATGAAATCTGTAAGTAAACTCTTCTCCAGTAATGCCTGAGAATGTCATATTATTTCATAGATATGACATTCTTATCGTTGCGTATGACATTTGGAAATTGATCGAGGAGAAAGTTGAACGAAGCCAGCAATTTGCAAAACATTTTAAAATCACTGAGGGAGGATTGTGCCCTTTTTAAAGTCCTTTGTTTACTTGGCTTTCTCCTCGAAACGGGAGTTGGGGCTCCGTAATGAGGCGCGCCAAATTGCGCACACAAGGGGCTTTGTGGCCGGGAACTCTCATTTGTCGCAGGAGAAACTTTATCCATGACCGTGCTCGCAGAGCGACCACAATGGCGATGTTGTTGGCGTTATCTGGCGGAGAAATTTGGCCAGCTTGCACATTGCACCTGAGACGGTGATTCGAAATAATGTCGAAGAAAGGTATCAGACGGCGAGGAATGGGTTCCGCTTCTTTACCTATCTTGAGACAAGATTCATTTTCGTTAATTTGAGAACCGATTTGGGGAATCGGTTCGAGGGAAAAAGAATTTCTTTGTTCTAAGCTTAAGCTTGATGATTAATAGTTTCTTCCGTCGCGACGAATTAAAAGCTGGCAGAAATTATTAACACCACTGTTGGCTACCGTTTCCTTTTAAAATGTTCTTAATTGTTAATTGTTGCTGCTGTTATGCCACATGATTGGCAAATTTGTTAACGTGCTCATCATCCTGTTTCTTTACCTGCATTGATATTGGAATACCGATATCCTTATTTTTTAAGGCTTCACCAAGAGGAAATTGATTTTCTTCCCTTGTTTTGAGGAACATCTATTTCTGAGGCAGGTAACCTTCTTTTAGCATTTTCACTTACTGGGTCACGTCTATTGAGGGGTTTTTTGGGGGGGGGGGAGTAATTCAAAACAGATAGAATACGAAGAAGAAAGCATTTTAATTTATTTTTTAAATATGTGTTTGTAGAGTTCAAAATTTCACACTCAGCACTACCTATAACTGCTGGCACTAGATTTTACCCATCATAGAGACGGATGTTCCGTAAGATGGGTTAATCTTTCCTTTTTTTATTTTTGAATATTTTTAGAATGAAACTGCTTTTTTTCACGTAAAAAAGCTGTAATAAATACATAACCACATGGACGCATAATACGTATGCATGTGATGATATGTGCTTGGAAGAAAAAACTTTTGGTTTGAATATTAAAATTAAATGGGTTGTTTATGTCTAGAGGTCCTTACATGAAAACTTAAATTGTGTGAAATTATTTAAAATTTTATGACATTATAACTTTGAAGTTTTGATTTTTTTAATTAAAATTTTGAGACATACGTGTATGCTTTCTTTCTTTTCTCTTTTTCTTCATGTCGTCGAAAGAAAAACATTTTTGTCCCATATCTCAGTTATTCCAACTTGGAATAATTGAGATATGGGACAAAAACATTATTCTTTCTACGGCATGGAAAAAAAGAAGAAAACAAAGAAGGCATACACGAATGTATTCCAACAGAAATGTCACTCAAATCCAAATGCTTGTAGCTTCTGGTGCTTTTTGCATTTTCATTGACCATCGGGGTTGAGTTCGGGACAATCGGTTCAAGTCAGCATTAAATTTGGAAAAACCATGTTTGACAAATTTACAGTTGCATGCGGCTTGCTAAAGCTTCTACAAGCCTTATGACCCATTTGTATACTCGCCAGACGGAAAAGTTGCATAAACACGTGAAATACACCGCCAGCTCAGTCATTTCCAGCCGAGGACTGCAGTTTCGTGCTTATTAGCACTCATCAGCCCGGCATAGGAAAGTGACTGAGCTGGAGATGGAAAACCTCTTAAGGAAGCCAAGAGTGCCAAACAAACTGGTAGCTAATATAGAATTAGCGCAAACCAGACGAGTGACCGAAACAATGGTTCGGTTCAACTCGAATTTTGAAGGCAAGGCAGGTATATTCAGTAAGTTACCGCCCTATAGCCAGGGCTAAGGCAGAAATACATGAAATACACCGCCAGCTCAGTCATTTCCAGCCGAGGACTGCAGTTTCGTGCTTATTAGCACTCATCAGCCCGGCATAGGAAAGTGACTGAGCTGGAGATGGAAAACCTCTTAAGGAAGCCAAGAGTGCCAAACAAACTGGTAGCTAATATAGAATTAGCGCAAACCAGACGAGTGACCGAAACAATGGTTCGGTTCAACTCGAATTTTGAAGGCAAGGCAGGAATATTCAGTAAGTTACCGCCCTATAGCCAGGGCTAAGGCAGAAATACGTGAAATACACCGCCAGCTCAGTCATTTCCAGCCGAGGACTGCAGTTTCGTGCTTATTAGCACTCATCAGCCCGGCATAGGAAAGTGACTGAGCTGGAGATGGAAAACCTCTTAAGGAAGCCAAGAGTGCCAAACAAACTGGTAGCTATGAATATACCTGCCTTGCCTTCAAAATTCGAGTTGAACCGAACCATTGTTTCGGTCACTCGTCTGGTTTGCGCTAATTCTATATTAGCTACCAGTTTGTTTGGCACTCTTGGCTTCCTTAAGAGGTTTTCCATCTCCAGCTCAGTCACTTTCCTATGCCGGGCTGATGAGTGCTAATAAGCACGAAACTGCAGTCCTCGGCTGGAAATGACTGAGCTGGCGGTGTATTTCACGTATTTCTGCCTTAGCCCTGGCTATAGGGCGGTAACTTACTGAATATACCTGCCTTGCCTTCAAAATTCGAGTTGAACCGAACCATTGTTTCGGTCACTCGTCTGGTTTGCGCTAATTCTATATTAGCTACCAGTTTGTTTGGCACTCTTGGCTTCCTTAAGAGGTTTTCCATCTCCAGCTCAGTCACTTTCCTATGCCGGGCTGATGAGTGCTAATAAGCACGAAACTGCAGTCCTCGGCTGGAAATGACTGAGCTGGCGGTGTATTTCACGTATTTCTGCCTTAGCCCTGGCTATAGGGCGGTAACTTACTGAATATACTTGCATAAACAGTCCCTCAATTCGATAATTAAATCACTAAACCTTTCTATAGGAGTCATTGTAACACATTCCTGGCACAGCTAGTAAATAAATATAATTTAAGTTAGTCCATTCTTTAAACTTAAGTTTATCTGGATATCAGTCTAATGCGGTACGTTGAATTAATGCTCTGAAATGATACTGAAATACATCAAATCTCTTCAAAGCATTTTCATTTCATCATTTTCATGATTTATCAACTACTGGTTCAATGAGTAGTTGGGTTAGCTTCCTGTCTCTTCTCTTTTTTTAATTCCTGTCTTCTACTTTCTTCCTTTCTATTTTCTACTTTCTTTCTTTTTTTTTTGTACTTTCTTTCTTTATTTCTTGTACTTTGGTCTTTCTTTTTTGTACTTTCTTTCTTTCTTTTTTGTACCTTTTCTTTCTTTTTTGTACTTTCTTTGTTTCTTGTACTTTCTTTCTTTCTTTTTGTTCTTTCTTTCTTTTTCGTACTTTCTTTCATTCTCTTTTTTTTTTTAGACTCTACAGTAATTTTTTTTTATTATCATATACTCCTGAGGATCTTTTTCATCTCCTGCTTTATATTTGCGATATTTCTCTTTTGCAAATTGGCAGTACATGCATTTATTTTTTGGAATGGCAATCCATTGAAGTTTTATTTGAATTATAAAAACTGCGACCATTTCCATATGTAGACTCGTTCTCAAAAGCTAAATTTGTGTGTCTTACCGAAAGTTAAAAAAAAAAAAATAAAATACTACCATACTAGATTTCGTCTTTTACATATTAGTAAAACACACACTAAAATAACTTCATGTGGTATTTCCTAAATATACAAATGAAAGTTAAAAGCTGGACGTCTTTGTGAAAACTTAAACCCCATCTAAAGTAACAGACCAAGTTAAAATTCCTTTAAGGCATTCATTCTGATCATATTCTTCCAAAACTAACTCCACTTTCCACACACAAAGACATACAACTGAAAAACCATTGTATGAAGAAGCAACTGATTGCTCTTGAAGAACAGCAGCATTCCAAACTCCCCTTCGAACTGCCCTAATGGGGGGCTTCAAGTAGCCAATTTCCATCCATAACTGTCGTCATCGAATACTCCAAGAAACCGAACTCCATTGTTGGATCCTTGTAAAGAAAATGGTTTTCAGGGAACAAAACTATGCATACGCTTTACTTCCGACCAAAATTAGGTCACCAGAGGAATCTTACATTTCCTGGAGAAACAGAATCCGTAACCCCTGAAGAAAGGGGAAACTTGCTGGACCATTACCCGGTTCGCACCACACGACTTCTAAAAACGAACGACATCCAAAGGGGTGAGCGTAATAGAAGAAACCAGGAATTCGCTCAGGATATTGTCATTTCGGTGTCAGTGTCAGAGCAGAATACCGAATGAGGCTCGAAATGTAACAGAACACTGCATCGACGCGTAAGCACACGTGCCAGTCATCCCTAGAACCCCTATAACTGGAGAGACGACGCATCCGCCATGTTGGGGCAAGAGTACTTATGGCATAACAGGGAAATACAGAATAAAAGCCATTCCGTAGATCACTGCAACATGTTAGCGAAAGATTCCAGAGCATTTATAACGTAATAATAGTAAAATCATGAGAAATAAATCGATATTAGCCTCACACAAGCGAGCTCCATTTCCAGGCTGCCAGTCACTTCGTCGGTTATACATTTCTTTTTTCTTTCTGCATTTGCTAGAAATCTAAAAGCTAAAATCTTTTCTTGGAGCTGTTTGCACAATTAACAGCCGAACAACTAACCATTTTACCCAATTAGCTAAAGAAATGGAAACATCAGCGGCAATGCTATCGCTGCGAAGCACTGGATCAAGTTTGCTCCAAAATGGCGGATGCGTCGGCTCCACCACTATAGGGCCTTAGTCATCCCCACCCTATGAAGAACATCTTCATCCGTCACTACAGGCCCGGAGCATTGTGACAAGTTCTCTTTTGACTGTGAATCTGAAACTCCAAGGCCGACAATAAAATTTTAGTTTTTGGAGCATATGTAGGGCAAATTCAGAACGGTGACATTCAAGCCTTGTTGATCTATATTTAACATTTTAGACACTAAAAATATGCGCTGTTTCGGAATTTCACTAAGTTTGGTAGGGTCAGTTGGCAGGAGCGTGCAGAAATTTCAGGGCCCGTCATAATTGACTTTTACGGAGCCCCCTCCATCTTGTTTACCCCTACATCCCTACATATATTTCAAGCATCATTTTAAAAATCTTAGGCCCCCCTCAGGCTCGGACCCGGGACAACAGATGTCCTCTTGCACGCCCCTGTCAGTTGGTGTAAAAGGTAGCATAGGGTTAACAAAATTAACGTCTATTACCGCACTAGTTGTAATTTTGAAAACTAAACTATTGATAAGTGAAATTTGGTGGTGTACACTGTTAAAACCACATCAGTCTCCGAGGGGACCCTGTTCCTGTCACCGAAGTTAACACCACAGGTTGCATACGGCACTTTTTCTATTGTGAAATGTTGTACAGTGGCCGCCGCTTATGAATTACATTTGTTCTAAGCAATTCTGATACCGTAAAGCGGCTGATTCAATAAAGCGGCTGATTCAATAAAGCGGCTGATTTAATAAAGCGGCTAATTCAATAAAGCGGCAAATTGAATAAAGTGGCAAATTCAATAAAGCTGGATTTTATTCTATTTTTGACATTTTAATTCATGAAAGCGGCTGAGTCAATTAATCACTGATTCAATTAACCGGCGTCCACTGTAGCACCAGCATTACCCTTATGAGTGCCATTTGGCACCTCAATAACAGCGTAAAGAGGTGCTATTTGGCTCTCTCGGGCACGTTTAAGGGTGCCATAAGTGACACAGTGGCGCACTTAAAGAGATCCCTCCGGTGCTACAACGCTTCACCTTAAAGGTGCCACAATTAACCTAGAGTTTTAACAGTGCACAAAAGAGATTCTGCATGTTTCTATTCAATTGTAAAACGTCATCATTGTTTGAAGGTGACAGTTTTTTAAAATTTCGGGATCTTACATTATCCGCTCCAGCTGGCTTACAAATGCGATAAAGGTTTTAAATAGTTTTACTTGTCACGTGGAAGGTTACTAAAAACATTGATTTATGAATTTCTATTTCCCAGCTACTTTTCATGTTCAATTTAGACGTTTCCATTTACCCCATCTAATAGTGTATTCTGGGATTAATGGAAACGACTAAGTTTTTCGCTCTGCCCGTTTGTTTGGAAGACTGAATTTTGATGTAAGTTACACTTTTGCGTGTTTTTTGCGTAAGTTCAGCGCATAATTTCGCTTATTGCATGATTTGTCTTTCTAATTGATTTCAGATTATCTTTGGAAGATTCAGGGGTTCGTATGTGAACTGCGGTTCACAGATAGATTATTATTGGTGTAAAACTTCTTAAATTTCTAATCTGACTGTGTATAGTGTGATTAACTACCTACATCAACCTCAGGGGGACATTAATGGGGTGTTTTCATTTACCCCCAAGTCTCTGGAGGTAAAAGGAAACAGGATTTCGTTCACTAACAAGCATAAGTCATAAAGCCAAATATTTCATGGCTACTCTGCACAAAATTTTAGGTCTCAGATCATCCAACAGAAAAGGTTGAAATTATTTTCCTCTTTACCTCAACTGAGTCGATATTAGGCACTTCAAATTTTGTAGGATATTTTTGGATGAATGTCTATTAATTAGCATCTGCATACCTGCATAGAAAGAAGTATTAAAAATAAAATACATGCTTTTCATTTTCTTCACAGTTTTGTATTTTATTTGTTCTTTTGAACTTTCAGACGGTATCTATCTTCAATTGCTGTCAGGAAAGTTGAGTCACTTGGAAGTTGCATCAAATTCAGCAGTCTTCAGTTCTATCCTGTTAGGAGGAAGAAAAGTAGGTATTGAATAATGAATGCGTCGGATTTTTAAAAAAATGAAAAAACAGAGAAAGGCACATTTCATAATCATTTAATACTAGTGGTACCTGCACAGCTTTGCCCGTAGTTGAAAATTAAAAGGTCATTCGGTTCGCCTGTATATTTACAAATAATGGATAACGAATTTCTCGCCAATTGGCTATGTTCATTCGCTCTCCCATTCCACGTCATGATAATTTCGTAATTCACTCGTCCATCTTATGATAATTTTACTCCGGAAAATGTTCTTAAAATTGAAATAGAAAAAGAACAAAATCGAATTTTCGAAAAGTCGCTTCGAGGTGCACACCCTCATGCTACAAACTAACTTAGTGCCAAATTTCATGAAAATCGGCCTACCGGACTAGGCGCTATACCTGTCACAGACATCCTACAGACATCCTGCAGACATCCAGACAGAGAGACTTTGAGCTTTATTATTAGTAAAGATAAAGATTACTTTCGCAAGATGTTTGCAAGAACCTGTATTTTTCATTCTCTGGTCGAACTATTCTACTTCTTCTTTATTTATTTATTTATTTTATTTTATTTTATTTTTATTTTTTTGAATCTGTTAACTAGTTTCGGGAAAATTTTAATTATTCCATTTTGTATGTTTGAGAATTGAACATCAAAATTTCCCAACTAGGAATATTTGTAGACTTTTAAGAAAACGAAGTTTTTTTAAGCAATACCTGCTTTCAATAACTGATATGTAACAAAAATATTTCGGAGTTTCGGCGCTTTTACAATCAAATTATAAAATGTTACTTTTTGCAATTGTCAGCATGAAAACCTCGACATAATTGCAAATGATTTCATTATGCAAACTATGCGAATTACGTTCCAAGTAGATAGCTCATTAATGGATGCAATTTACTGAAATTTTATGTCTTAATAAATCAAAAAGATGAATTTGATGACATTTTGTCCTTTTTTTTTTTTTTTTTTTTTTTGTCCCCCTTCACATGAAACAGGCATATTTTGTTATTAGAAATCAGTTTTCATTGTTCAAATGGTTAATTTGAAACAATATATAACCTTAGCTAATTGAGAGAATATTGATCTTATGCAGTGGCGTACTTAGCATGGGAGACACCCGTGGTGGTAATTTGTGGTGGTGTAACCTCCCCCCTCCGCAAACGCAAAAGAAAAAAACAATATGTAAACATGTAACTCATGCAATTCATAAACTACATTTGCGTTATAAGGAAATTTTAAGTCGGTTAATGTATAAAAAATAGATAAAAATAAGTGGTCCGGTGGTTTACCCCTCTGAAAATTTTCAAATTTGTAGTCTTAAAAATGCATATTAGCTTCATATTTTTCAAAAACTTGCAATTCCACTTAGGGTGTCACCCCCAGACGGGGACACCCCCCTCCCTTCGTAGTGACGCCACCGCCTTATGCGAGAAAGTAGAAACTAGACGCTGTACGTGAAAAGTAGGCTCTATAACCCCAAAACAGAAATTCAAATAACTACAATTTTTTCTTTATTAAACTCTAAAATTTAACTGTTCGCTGTGCATTGACTTAAAAATAAATTTGGTTAAATTATGAATAGCACGAGGAAAGAAACAACTAAATTTTACTGTTCTCTGCTATAAATAATTAATTGCCAATTTTTTTCTCCTCAACGCCACCTGCAGTGAAACGGAAACCGCTTATTTATTTAAGGTTAATCCAGAAACCGCGACATAGTCATAATAATAATGATACCGCCTGGCGCGTGGACAAAAGAAAGCATTTCTGAACTCTTTTTATTTTTTCGTACCCCCCCCCCCCCCCCCGTGCGGGCAGTCATGTTTTCGTATCCGCGGTGGTCTCTTAAATAGCAGTCATCGTAAATTCATTAGCCGAAAAACACACAATGTACATCTTATATTCAAAGCAGGCATGTCTAACAGAATTTTCTGTACTCCTAATGTCCCTCGCACGATTTATTGGAGTTCCGCATACGCCATGTTGACGGATGGAACCGAGCGCCCTCTCGCGACGGATTTCTTCACTTCCTCGCTTGGACACTTTCCATGGCCCGCTGAGACAAAGAGCTCATTTATCAGCTAGGACACACTTGCCAACGAAAGTAAGAAAAAGGCTCAAAAAACCAGCCATCCTCTCCTCCTGAAACAAGAGTCTTGTTCAACTATTAGGCCGTTTACAGATACTATTTTTTGTTATCATTGTGGATTCTTTTTTTCAGGATTGCCTTTATATAAAACGAGGTGAATCGTTAAGTCACTTAAACGAGATTAAGAGACAATTAATTGCAATCTTAATTGCCATCACAGCAAGGTTTTGGCTTTTTATTGCAAAGACATAATTAATCAAGAAAGAAAAAACGAGACGTAAGAAAGAAAGAGTGGTGTTTTGTTTTGGGATTCTCTTTCTGTTACATTATTAAAATTTTCTTTTCAGATTCAAACACTTTTTAAGCGCTAACTGATAGTAAATTGCAAAATAGAAAAATTGCTTTAAACAGTTTTGCAATCGAAAAGACTGTAGACTGGTAAGCCACACAAATTAAAAATATTACATCAAGTATTGCTTTGCAAAAATCTGGTGTAAATAAGAGAAAAAATTCATTTCTTTAGACATTTGCAAAACAGTACACTACACAAGTGTGAAATTCTCCAGAAAAAGGTTATTTTGCTTCTCAAACTTTTCGACAAGGAGTGCAGTTTACCCTTTTTTTTAGAAAGACGATATGCTTTTTTTTTTTTTTTTTTTTAAACAGAAAAAGCTCATGAATCTTCTTCATTTATTTTATATTGAGGGTTTAGTTAGTAAATTTGACAAAAAGTGTCATCATGCAATTTTTTTTCTTGGTTTTCCTAAATTTTGAATCATGAAATAAATTGATTTAATTAATACTTCATTTTAAACTTATCATATAAAATCAAAATAAATGCACTAAAAATCTTGCTTTCTGTGTAATAAAATGATTAAACACCTCATATGAGGCAGTGAGAAGCAAAGGGATGCAAGTGGCAAAATTAAAAATTTGGAGATAACCGGTACGAATGGTAGGTGAACCCCTCCTCTGTCTTGGGGCAAGAGATAATTCTAGTAGCCCTGGTAGGTGCTGCAGTATAGAATGAATTAGAAAAAAAAATCAATCAAAGCCTACCTAAGACTTAATCTTTACACTCGTTTAACTCAAAACTTGAAAATGTCTACTTATATCCCTTTGCTTCTCATTGCCTCATATGATTTTGCAGTAAGTTACCGCCCTAAGCCAGGGCTAAGGCAGAAATACATAAAATGCACCTCTCAGTTATTCCATCCGAGTACTGCAGTTTCGTGCTTTGTAGCACTCATCAGCCCGAAATAGGAAGCAACTGAGCAGGAGGCAGAAAGCCTCTTAAAGGAGCCAAGGGAGCCAAACAAACTAGTAGCTAATGTAGAATTAGCACACCAGACGAATGATTGCAACAATGGTGCGGTTCATCTCGAAGAATAACTGAGTTGGGGGTGTATTTTATGTAACACAAATGATGTTTGTGTTTCTTACTGTGACAATACAGCGATTGCTTATAAGTACTTTTTTTCGGGGGTTTTTTACAATGTCATAAGAAATTCTTAATCCTGTAAAGTATTATGGCGCTTGGCGCAAACAGCAAATTCATACTCCAATTTGTTGCCTTTCTATGAATTTTTAAAATGTGTCAAGGACTTTTCAAACGCTTTGTGTGTTTTTGGTGGCAAAAGTTTCTTTTTTCTTTGAGCAATATTTGAAAGTCGCTACAAATTTATCAAAAAAGTTCGTAAAAATGGAAATTTTTAGGAAAAGGCGCGTGGTAAACGAAAATTAATTACAGGTTCGTTATTTTCATCAAAAATATACAAGCAGCACATATTTTCATCTGAGACTTATAACGATTCGTTGGAAACGGTACGTGCTCTCTCATCTTTTATGCCTCAAGCAACGGGCAACTTGTACGGAAATTTGATACGAGAAAAGAAACTTACATACGTTCCACAACATAAACAGTCCTTCCTCGAAAAGAGTACTAAAATTCAAGCCTACTGACACTTCAGCGCCGACATCTGAAGACCGTAAACTGCATAAAAAATACGGAAAGACATTGGTTGATCTACCATTAACAGATAGTGGTTGCATTCCTTTTTTTTTTTACTCCGAAAACGATTAAATTGGGTTCCAAGAAGGCAAAAAAAAAAAAAAAAGAGGAGAAAACACTAGAAGTACGACCACATTGAAGCACTTTTCGTATTTCAACAGAATTCTGTGCAGAAAAAAAGGGGGGGGGGGTGAGATCCCACAAAAGGGTGCAGATGTTATGAAAGTAAATTAAAATTACGTAATTATTTGTGGATTCTTCAGCCGCCAGAAAAAATTGTGTAAGATGAAGAGACACAACTCAGCTTCAATTATTAAAATATTTCTGCGGAAGCAGTCTTAAATGTCATTAAAAAATGCCTCGTTCTGGGTGTACTTTCTATTTCTTATCAAAAGAATTTGAAAGAAAGCATAATCCTAGATAAATTGTGCAGTTTAGCTACTTTCCTTTTAAAATATTACATGCAAATGCACTGTGAAGAGCGTAATTTCACGAGAATATCGGACAAGGGGTGTTAGGAACTATTTCCTTCACTTGGCCTCAGCGTATTTTTCCATTGTCAAGTAAGCTTGCTGTCGAGTACAGCCCAGACAAAATATCTCTTAGGAGAAATGGGGGGGGGGGGGAGAGAGAGAGAGTTTGGTTATGACAAACTATAGTTTTCTTTCTTAAGGCGGTATTCAAACTAGTCTTGAAATATACAGTCAACTCGCGATAATTCGAAGCTTTATAACTCGAATCTTCCTTTGTCTCAAAGTCTTCAGTGGATACCAAACTCATACGAAGGCTGTGAAAAATTCCCATCACTTGAAATACCAGTAATTTGAAGGTCTAGAATGAAAGGGTCTAGGCTTTCCCAAGTAATATTGCTAACCACAACAAAAATTATCAACGATTCTGTTTTCTTGTTAATGCTCGTGCTCAGTGATCGAAACTCATTTCACATTGAGTGAGATTTGAAGTAGCTCACTGAATGGAAAACCTGTTGGTACAATTAGTCGCCCTGATATTTCCTGGGAGGTGAGTCATTAAAGATCTTCCCTTTTATTCATACATACATAGAAGAATCGGTGGATTGGACAGGGCTTAATGTCAAGGGTTATGAAGAAATTCACAGTAAAGCGTTCCCAATGGTTGCCAGACGAACAGTTTCTCACGTCGACGAAAGGCCATATCAGACTATTCGGAAACTAGGGCCCCGACCCTTGGAGGGACTCTTCATGAAGAACAAGCATCATAAGTTTTAAAAGTTTTATGGGGTGAAGGGGGCCCGGAGACCAAATTAACAGGAGGCCCGCCTTGGCTGTCGGCGGCCCAGACAGTTTCAGAAATTCTCAGTTACAAGTTTACATCGCGTTGGTCTAGTACCACTATCATGTTGTAATAAGACCGTAAGAGATAATCCCAGTGGTGTCTTCTGCACTTTAATTTTATGCAGAACCTCAAAAAAAAAACCCCTCTCAGTGTATTTACCAAGACAGCATCGAAATTGCGCATTTGCATCCTGGTTGGAACAAGGCCTTTGATTTAAGTGGTGGATGTCCCCCTCTTCTGCGTCACAACTTCCTTATCTGGGCAAGTCCTTAGATCCTTTTTCTAGGTGCAAATCGTGCTCCAAAGTTTCCACTTAACATTCTGCCACGCGAGCTGGCTCTCGCAGAGCGATAACTTCTGTCTCCGTAAAGACACCAAACAGATATAAATCAGGCTCGTATCTGGCCACACAATGCGACTTTTATGCTCGCGAAGATGGCAACGACAGAGTGGTTTTCAGAAAAGGATTAAAATTGTGATTGATCTGGCCGCATTAAGACGTTTAGCACGTGGAAAAGAAAATAACATTGCAGATATTGCCATTGTGTTTCTAAACACATAAGCTCAATTGATTAAACACATATTTAATCAAAGAAAAAAAGTCAAGTTCTCTGAAACTATTATATTCTTGCAAATAAATGCAGTGGAGCCTAGAATTACTGTTTTTTCACTAGACTGACGCTTAACGCAGGAAATCGTAAAATCAAGATTGACGGAATGTAGGATTTTTTTACTAACAGAAGTAACTTTAGAAACATAAAACGGAAAGCTAACAAACTATCTTTAATCAAATAGCTGAAGGGAAAACAAAAACTTCTAATAATATTAAAAGTTCAAAGTGACAAAAGAAATTAAAGAGTTAACGGCTGTTATAAGCTAAAAATCGAAAAATTGAAATGCGAAGCAAAATCAATTAGTCCAGCAGAGATTAAGGAAGTTCTTAGTTCATTTGATATAACACTACCTTTATGAAATTTGAGAAATAATTTTGAGTGCAAACTCCTTATTGTCAGAAACCATATATTTACAGCAATAATTGCTAGATGTGTAAACAAGCATATCAATCGAAATTGAAATGAACTTCTTGGAAGTATGGAGCAATGCAGTTTGCGAAGAATCCGTTGTACAAATTAGGAAGCTTGTTGCACTGAAGTGGAGATCAGAAAAAGCCTTTTCTCTTTCCAACAGGGCTGCGGAGTTGGAGTTGGACTGATTTTGGGGTAAAGAAGTTGGAGTCACAGTCGGGAGTAGAAGATTTAAAATTTCAAGAGTCGGAGTCGCAGTCGGTCATTTTCCCTCAAATTCCGCAATTCTGCCAGTGCTTGGGGAGTCGGAGTCGGACTGATTTTGAGATAAAGTAGTCGGAGTCAAAGTCTCTAAAATTATCCGATTCGGAGTCGGTCGTTTTACCTCCAACAACGCCACCCTTCCACATGGGCAATTCCAAAGTCAAATTTTACGTCTGAGAAATATGGAGGAAAAGAACTTACTTATCATTACTAAATGGTTTACAAGGTCAATGTATAAGAATATCTGTTTCACAATTTTTCATGAAAACCAAAAACCGGATGTTGTTTTACCTAATCAGGGTTTCATTCCTAACCAAAAAATAAGTACAGGAGGGAGATTTACTTATATTCATACGCATATGGTGTATAACTCCGGCTAACCTGAAACAATAAAAAAGAATACAAGTACGGGAGCTAAGCTCCCATTAATTCCCATGCAAACTAAGCCTTAAGTATAGATAATCGGGAGTTCAGAGCAATTAGCTTAACGATATTTTCGAGAATATTAACAATCGAGCTCTCTTCTAAAGGTCAAAACTAGGGGAATTCTCCACTCGATGGTGTAGCCACTTTTTTAGAAACAGTGGTCATTTCGTTTTACTCTGAGTGCTAAACGATATATCGTCGCCTCAGAGCAACAGTAGATTAACAGTAGATATCTTAGTGTTATTTCTGGGATTAGATGTCTTAGTGTTGCTCTGAGGCGACGATATATACAGTGTACTCTCTCTCTTCTGAACACTCATGGAACCAAACAAAAGTATTCAAATTCATTATAGAGAGACTGGATAATACATGTGTATATGTATTCTATTGCGTTAAAGGACTGTGTTCAGTAGTTTGTATAGTGAGCTATACCAGTTACTGAAATATGAATTGGTGGCTAGTGCAATGTCTACTTCTATTCAGTAGGACCTAAACTCTTGTATTTATTTATTTATTTTTAAATTTAAAAGTTTAACTTAACATTACACTCTAAAATATTACAATGCAGCTAATGGTGCAATACCTGAAAAAAAGTTATTTTTAATCCGGTTTTGCATTGTGTATTCTCATGCAAGGTATTATCCAAGTGAAAATGTTTCCGAGAGATTCTCAACAGCATTTTGCTTGAAAGTAATCATACTATAAAGACAAGAAGTTCCGTCTAGAACTATACGAGCCTACTTTCCCGTATACCCATACTACTTTCTAGTACCTGATCAATATTCTCAAAAATAGCTGAAATCGCTAATTGTTTCAAACATATTTTTCTAATATTTTAAGCTAATTTCAAGGAATAAAATATTCCTCACTCATCTAAAAAAAATAGATGCGTAAATAGATGCGTTGTCCTTTTAAACAAAGCAGCTAATACACTTTTTACCATTAAAAAAACCTCTTTAACAGCTTTCAAAACGAAAAAATAATAATTAAAATTACTGAGCTCATTACAAAAAAAAAATCGTTTCTTTTTCCCCTGTTGCCAAAAATAATTTTTTCAATGAATTAATTAATGCACTTACCAAAATAAATAAAAACAATAAAATGTCAACTTAAAAAAATACTTTTCATTGTCAAAAAAAAAAAAAATCGTCTGCGCATATCTTTATGTAGAAACATAAATGACTTCGAGTTTATTCGCCGAAAACTGAATACCTAAATTAAAACTTTAACGGGAAAATTAAAACAAGTCATATCAACAATAATTATTTCACAGTTAAAACCATAGCTGCGGAGTTGGAGTCGGAGTCAATCTCATTTTGGAATAAAGGAGTCGGAGACGAATATCCAAGAATCGGAGTCAGTCATTTGTCCTCCGTGTATAAATTTTTGCCAAAGCTACGAAGTCAGAGTCGAAGTCGGGGAGTCGGAGTCCGATTAATTGTTGGGCACAGGAGTCGGAGTCGGAGTCATGTGCCCCTAAATTCTCGGAGTCGGAGTCTGGAGTTTGGCGTCAAGGACTATTTCCAACAAAATTTGTTTGAAAAAAATCCGCCTTCAAGTACGGAATCTACATTGACTTTCAGTTTCCCCGTCGGCGTTAATGTTAAGGGATTTGAACTGTTCAAAATTGAACGGAAAATTGTTCAAATCAAAAAGATATTTTATATACAAGTTTTTCATTAAAAGCTTTTTCCCACAAAGTTTGTTTGAAGCAAATTCGCCTCACAGTTCGGAATTGCCTTGAATTTCCCCGTAGGCGCTAATGTTAAGGTTTTTTGAACTGTTCAAAATTGAACAAAAAATAGTTCAAACCAAAAAGTGAAATATGGGAATGAGGTGTCTTCACCGAGATCTTTCGAACAAAAAAAAGTTTGTTCGAATCGGACTATTCATTCAAAAGTTATTAGGGGGGGGGGACAGACAGACAAACCGACAGACATTTTTCCCCATCTCAATACCCTACTTTCCAATTTTTAATTTTTCGATATTTATTTAATTATTTTATTTATTTTTGACTTTTTTTTTGTTTTTCGCGATATTTTAAAGATGCATTAAGCCTTCTTTCATGCTTTTTTCTTCTTTTCTTGATTTTTACTGGGAAAGTAGGCTAACAATGGTTGTATTCTTGAAATATAGTTCAGTGGCAGAAACTTCAGGCTCATATTGCTCAGCTGAAGTATTTCACGTGATGCAATAATATCCAGGAAAATATTTTTTCTTCTTCCTTTCTCCATTTTCTCTTTAATACCATTTAATCATTGTGATAAAATTGTGAAGGTATTTCAGGCTTTGCAATTTGATTCATAGGAATTCTTGACTAACGATTGTGAACATGATCAGTACATAGAGAGGTAATAATTGAATAGGGTTAAAAATAGCTTTCATAATACTGGGGTGTTCATATTATAGGGTGTTCAGTCAGATTACAGAGAGATCAACCTATGTTGAGTCTATGGAGTTTTGCCGGGACCGTCAAAATGAGTTCAGAATATCTGGGTGTTCACATTAGAGAGTGTTCAGATTAGTGATGTGCCAGATTGTTAAAAAAATAGATCCGCGGATACGGATCCAGATCATTAGCGTCAATATCCGCGGATACGGATACGGATCTCAAAATTGTTATAACCGATTCAACTATCCAAGTGTAAAATTTGTTACGAAAGGTATTCCCCTCAGGGTAATGGCACTGTTTCTTCAAAAAATGTCATCTACGGCGAAAATATAATGAAGACTATGATTTACTCTTTAACGAAATCTCCGTTAAAATTAAGGAGAGTTTGAAGGAATGGGTCAGCTCTGCATTGATGCTTAGAATGTGAATACAGGAGCTAAACATAACATACAGGACACAGGAGCAAGAGTGCAAAGCTGCTACTAGACAGGTTAAAAATATTTTTTCGCATTTTATTCCAGCATAAATGCAGCGCTGACCCATTCCACTCTACTTACTCCGACCGACGAAATAACAGAGGCGGGAACCCCTTTACAAACAATAAATAGAGAATTTAGAATCCCAAATCAATAACAAAAACTAATATTAAATTAAAAATTTTAAAAAAAGATGTGTCCCAGAGGGAAGATCTCATTAAGATGAACTTCGCGAGTCAGAACACACATTGTTAACAAATATGAACTGACAACAGATAAAAATTTTAAATCAGTGAGCTTTTTCAATTTATCTTCCGACTATGAAGTCACTACCAATCATGCGTACAAAGCCTTAGAATTACATTTAAAATTAACTTAACAAGGTTATCGCTCGTACTGTAGATAACTCGGAAGTTCCAAACAAATATTAAACGCAGAAAACTTAATATCTCCGATACTTAAAGTTCTACAAAAACGAGACCAAGCTAAGAACACTTTCCGATCCAGGACCTTTTGAACGAAAAAAGAACTATCAAAATCGGTTCATCTGTTTTGGAGCTTCAATGCCTCAAAAAGACATCCAGAAACACACTTTTAAAACTTATTACCCCTTCCATTTTGCGACGGAGGGTATACGAATTGGCTTCTGAAATGATACGTGATTATTTAAATCGGGAATAAAACCTAATTCAAACGTAATTTAAGAGTCTTTTATTCAAATATTTAAGAATTTTGAGAATAGAAAAGACCCGTTTAAAATCCGTCAAGAAAGTAACGGATACGAATACGGATACGGATATCCGGAACATCACTAGTTCAGATAAGGGGAATCCACTTTTTATATATATATATATATATATATATATATATATATATATACACACACACAGTAAAACCTCTCTAATGCGGACACTAACGGGACAAATTTTTTTGTCTACAATAGAGGGGTGTCCGTAGGACAATGGTTTAATAATCTTACTTGCCTTGGAATCGGGGAATTAAAAATTGTCCGCATAAGAGGGGTGTACGTTACGAGGGGATTTACTGTATATATATATATATATATATATATATATATATATATATATATATATATATATATATATATATATATATATATATATATATATATATATATATATATATATATATATATATATATATATTGAAATTAATAATTTAAATATCATTACTAAATGTATTCATTACTAAATGTAAATAATTCTTTCTAGAAAATAAATTAGATCATGAAGGCATGGTTAGACCAATTACTTATTTCTTTTTGTGCACTTGAAAGTCATTATTATTTTTTTTTTTTTTTTTTGAAGTGGTGATCGTTTGATGGTTGATAAATGACTTTTTAGTCGATTTTTTTTTTTTTTTTTTAAATTTACTCGTCCTGTGGTCAGTATCGCCAGCCCTTTCTCCACCTCTGAAGGCTACCACCCACCAATAGCTATTCTATGCGAGAAGTTCGCCAGGAGGAAAGGGCACGGGAGGAGTGTTCTGTCACACACATGAAACATGTTTCTCGAGACACCGATGCTGACAGATAAGCAATGCGTGTTATGAAAATCTATCCTGTATGTTTGGAGAGGGGGGAGGAAGAATTCCCCTGGTATTTATCAACAGTGGCATTCAAGCCCTTTCCCGATCCTACTTGTGGGTCCCAAAAAATGCCCATAAACCAAGAGGGTGGAAATTTATTGCGTCACGTGTGCTGCCATCACTCACTCTTTTACGACGCATTCCAGCGCCTCATCGTGGTGGCCAGGGTAAACAATCGCAGGTGCTACGCGCAATTTTATTGCACCACATGTGGGAGCTGAGTCACTGGTACCAGAGGAAGGCTATGGGGTTTTCTTTCTTTTCATCGTTTCGTTTCTGTGTCCTTCTGAATGGCCAACCTGTTACGGCGCAATGCAATTGCAGTACAACCCGTTTATCCGGACTGACAAGGACCAAAAGCATTCCGGATAAACGAAAATCTGGATAATCCGGGTAATGTGGGTACTAAGCAAAACAACTTCACAAATAAGCCGACTCATCTTTTATTACAGCAAAAAAGGGTGCTTTGTAACACAAGTAACTGAAATTAAAAATTTTAAAAAACCCCGACTGAGTCGCAAATGTAGATTAAGAGCAAAAATTGAAAATCCTTTTAAAAGCCTTATACTATTAAAATCAATTACACGTATTTTATCTGTTAACAAATAGAAACTAGCAACAGATAAAAATTTTAAATCATTGCTTTTAATTTCCTTGTCGTCCAACAATAAATTCGATAACCAATCGCGTGATTAAAGGCTTAGCCGTATTTAAAATCCGCTTTAAAAAGCTTTATAATTTGAATTATATAAAACATGGAAGTTCCAAACATATTCTATGAGACGCAAAAAAAAAAAAAAAAAAAATTACTCTTTAATTTTGGTACTAAATTTGAAAAAAATTAAATATGTTTTCATTGCAAAAATCGCAAAAAAAACTTTTAGAGATTTTTAATTAATATCTTCGTTAATTAATGTCATCTGAAGACGCAACCTAGCTAAGAACACCCTCGAACAACTCTCCTTTCGAACATTTTTTTTTTTTTTTCAAAATCGGTCTATCCGTTCAGGCACTAGAGTACCACACACACACACACACACACACACACACACCAGACAGACACGTCAAACTTATAATCCCTTCCTTTGTGTGTCGGGGGTTAAAAACTACATGGGATTGTTACTCGCAAACTGTATCATTTTAGTTTAGCTGCAGTAGTGCCGGACTGACACTATCAATGCGCCATGTTGTTTACTTGATTTCGATTATTAATTGCATGGCCTATGCAGAAGTTGCGCATTTAATCAAAGTAAAGAGTGAATATTTTGCGCATAGCGTCGCCTCAGGGCAACAGTAGAATATCTTACTGTTATTCCTGGGATTAGATGTCTTTGTGTTGCTCTGAGGCGACGATATGTAATTCCATTCTGGCTATCATAATTTAGAATTATTGTTTAAATGAATATCTTTTTGAAACCTACAAGTTTGATCCGGGTAAACCGGAGATCTGGATAAACCGGGGCCGGGTAAATGAGCTACTACTGTACATACATTTGGTAAAAAGATTCATATTTGAATATGGCAAATTCTCCGCACTCGTGGTCGTTCCAACGTTCTTCAGTTTAAAAGGTGGGGGGGAAACTGAGTAATTCGTATTTTGGCAAAGCTTTAAAAACTATTGTGTTCTTTAAAGTTCATTTTCATGTTAATTATCATAACATACTAGCATTCCCGTACCTGGCATTGCTCGGGTAATGGAATTAGCAAGGGTTAACAGTGCTTGGTGCACCTAGTTTCGAAAATCCCCTATAATAATTACTTATTATCTATAACTTTTTCTAATTTTGGGAGAATCCCGGGCCCTCTGGACTCTTTATATATGCCCTTATCCTTAACCGATCTTTAACTGTTATTAACGATCCTTTTAAAGTATTGATTATCTTTGCAAACACATGCCATCCACATTTTATTGTTATACCTATGTTTAAGCAAGAACTTCTTTGTATACAACATTTTTAGTTTTTTTTTTCTGGTGCTAAAATTATTGAGCTGCTTGATGAACTGGCTTTAGAGCAAGCTACATAAAATTGCCGTGTGGGGGGAAAAATTATTTTCATAAATCGATCCCTGCTACTTCTAATGTCTGTCTTTGTGACTTATTAACGGTTATTGCAAAGCAAACTTTAACAGGAAACTGCACTCTTCTAAATTCAAAAGGATAGTCCGCCTGTGATGATGTTCTTAAAAACTTCGTTTCTAGTTTTGAAAAAATGAAAGCGAAAGCCAGAAACATTATTATTTGACTTGAGAAAAGCCTCGAAGAATCAAGTGAGAAACAAAAACAATATCTAATTTAAAATTCGCTATCGACCAAAAGTTGAGATGAAGTACTGAATAATGATTTGAATGGAGGAATGCCTCTGAAAATAAGGGATTTAAGTTTCAATGACAGGCTTTAATTTCACAGAAATTAAGGGGTTTTAATTAATTTCTCCTGAACTAATTCAGATTTCGAAAAATTCTTTCTTAGAGATACTTTCGTAATCATGTGGACATGCCTGCCAAATTTCAAGTCAGAGGCTTCAGCGGTATTGGCTGTGCATTGATATATATATGTTATCTCAGGACATTGATTTTTATATATTAAGATTACAAAACATTAACATTAACAGAGAGCAGAGTTATATTTTTGGGGAGAAGAAAACATTTTCTTTATACATTATTGTTCAATTTAAACTTACGCAGGAAAGGTTACAAACCCTGCAACGTCATTGGTATATACGTTTATGTTTCTTATTTTTTGAGTTATTCCTTGAAATATCATGATAGTCCTGATTTTTAAATCTTGCTCATATGTGCTCCAAGCTTGTTCACATGTACGCCCCTGTAAGAGTACATGTGGACAATTGAACGCATTTTTTAAAAGTACTATAAGTAAAGAAGTACTTTTAAAAAATTTAAAAGAAAAAGCTATTTAATCATAAGAACACTTTTGCCCAGAGAAATTGATGATATTTTTTGAAAATAAGTTGTTCACATAATTCCTCCTTTCTCCTGTACACTGGGGAAAGTTAGGTTTTTTTGTTATTTTCTAGTTACGACATCGTAAAATGTGACATCTACATTTTTTGAATTAAAAAGAATTCTTGAAAACAAAAGATGAAGCGTGTAAAAAACTAAAAAAAAAAAAAACTGTAAAAACGCTAAGCAATTTATTCTCTCAAACTATTTAGCAAAATATTTCAGTTGATTTCAACATTTATATTTTTAAAGCAGGAATATTTAAATTCAAGAATCCCACCCCCCTGCATGAAATCAGGAAATAAATTTAAAAAAAACACTATTTTACAAAAGAAACATGCACGGAAAAAAAACCTCTCAAAAAGAAAAACATCGATTTTAAACAAGTGAAAAAATCTGTTATGTACTCTACAATGTACTTCCTCATACACTTATTAAATAAATAATCGAAAAAAATGTATGCATGCATTAAAGTAATACTTTTTAAATGTATATTTCGTATTCTTTGCACCAGTCAAAATAATCTATACTAATATTATAAAGAGAGAGAGCGGATTTTTGTGTGTTTATATGTTCGAGGTATAATCACCGGAACCACTGCACCTATTTGAAAAATTCCTTCACTATATGAAAGGTGCTTTCTTACTGAGTGACATAGGCTATAATTCGAAACATTCCGTTTAATAGTTCTTTTTTTATTCCAATTTAGGCACAAATTTCACATAAATTCCCGAATATGGGAGTGAAAAATTACTTGCATATATTAATATTATATATTGTTGAAAAGGGTAGAATTTGCCGCGTTCTAAACAATTTCTTTCAACGCTCTAACTTAATTACGGCGGGAGTAATTTGCGATTTTGGCTCGAAATTTTTTAGGCTTAGCTGAAATTTAGACACTACTTTCTTCATTAAATCTATCAATAAAAAGTGAAGGAATTGTCCCACAGTTTTCTTTTTGACACCATTGGAAAAGGCGACATTTTTTACTCCAGATCTCTTTCGAAAAACTTAGCTTCTATCTTTAAAGGAACAAAAAGTTACAAGCGTTTTTAAATCAAATTCGAAAAATGTCATTTTGATTCAGGTTGTCAACCATTTTATTTTCGCGTTTCCACGGTTACGCTTTTTGAATCCATAGTTTATTTTCTTATTTTGCATTTAATTTCTTAAACTTATTTTATTTCGTGTTTCCATGGTTACGCTTTTAAAACCCATTTTTCAAGTATTTTAATATCTGTCGTCATTGTTTTGAGAGGTAATTTAGCATGGTGTTTTTTTTTTTTAAGCCACTATTAATGTGATTTTATACTTTTTTGTTTGTTTGGCGAAACATTTATTATTGCCAAAGAAAAAACATTCGCGTCACTCGCAAAAGGGCTGGGTTCCGGTAGCGTGGTCGCTTGGCGCGTTAGGAGCTGAGCAGTTCAGTCTAGATTATTGTTTTAAAGCAACCGTAAATGTAATTCATTGTTTTGGCGATCTGTTTTAAAAGAAAAGAAACTGTTGATTTGTTTTTATCCGAGTGAAATGTACGACATTTTCTTCTTTTTTTTCTGACGATGATTTTTGAATGTTCCCCTGGATGTTTTTTCTTTCTTTCTTTCTTTTTTTTTTTTTTCGTTAGACGGATGGATCATGATAGCATGGTTGCTGGGCAAGTTTGGCTATAAACAATAGAGTTGCGGAACTATTTTTACATTTGAAAGATATTATTTGATGTCTTTTTTTGTTTATTTGGCGAAATGTTTTAAATTGCAGTAGAAACCGCTTTACTCGCTAAATAGAGTTTTAAAGCAACTGTAAATCTAATTTAATGATTTGACGAAAAGTTTCAAATTCCAAAGAAACTTTAATAGTTTTTTTTTTTTTTTTTTTTTGAAAAGGTGTGTACGCATTTTATACAAAGAAAAATGATCATTTCACATCAGAGGGGGGGGGGCGCCAATTTTTTTTATTCAGCGGCCTCCAATTAAATTTTTAGCACGGGGATCTCTGTGAGGGTACTGCTAGTGTTAAATATATGGAATGACATTTTCAAATTCAGAGAAATCGGAGGTTTTTTGTTTGCGTCTGAGCTCTGAAATTGCAACAACGAAAACCCAAATGAATGTATAAAAAGAACAAAAATACAATAAAATTATTTCGTACAGAAGGGATTCTCAAACGATGATCCGGCGGACCGGCAGTTGTCCGTGGAAGAATTTAATCTATCCTTGATGTTTTCTCCCTATCGAAGTTAAAAAATTTCTTTGTTCAAAAAGCAATATTAATAATATTTTGTGCATTGAATTTTACGTTAGTTAACCTTAAGGTTTATGTAACTGTAAGTCAATCGTAATAAAATCTTACAATTTACTTTAGGAACAGTTCTTTAGTTTCTAGTAAATGTTTTGGTTAGTTCTTTTTTTTCCCCCTTGGAAAAAAATCCCGTCACCGGCCAGCGAAATTTTTCCACTAATTTTTACCGGTCAGTGGGTCAAAAAAGTTTGCGAAAGGCTTGCAAGCAGAAACGTGTTTTAAATACAGTCAGGCGTCGTTTCTAATGTCTCTCGATTATGCATCTTTTACATTTATACGTCGTTTTCATAACGTCCCTGTTCATTCTTATTTTTTTCAATGTAAAAATGTACGTTTATACTTTTAAGCTAAAGGTCTGTCTATACACATGTAAATATAACAGAACAATACACCAACACTAATATTAGAAGCATGCCATAAAAATGAAGTATTTTAGATGCACAATAAAGGCATGATTTATTTAACTTTTGAAACGATTTTGTTTAAATATGCAATTATTGTTTTTAGTATTTATAGAACTATTGTAGGTATGTTTCTAATACCTGCTAAAAACTTAAGATAATCTCAAAACTGTCGTATTTGAATAAAATTGCATTACTGTGGTTAAACTTAAAAAAATTAAAGTAACGTTTCGATTGTACGTCTATTTCATTTATCCGGATTTACACTCCATTCCCTTGAACGACGTATAAACGATGTTTTACTGTATTTACTTTTTTGCGAGTATGCGAGCCGAGGCAGAAAAAACCGTTTTACAGAGACTCTTAACTCATATCAAGTATCGAACGGGAACGTGGCGAAATATCGCCAAACTGATATCAAATACGGCAGTGACGATTCGTATTAAATTTTTTGAGCTCTTCAAAATTGAGCAAAAAATTGCTCAAATCGGAAAATGAAAATGAGAATGATGCGAACTGGCTAAAGATCATTCTATTAAAAAATGTTTTGCATGATGCAGACTACTACTATATCCAAAAAGTAATTTGAGTAGCAAAGGACAGTCTGATACACACAGTTTTCTCTTCTTATAATCCATTTTTTAGCCTACTTTCCCAGTAAAAGTCAGAAAAAGAAGAAAAAAGCGTGAAAGAAGGCTTAATGCATCTTAAAAATATCGCGAAAAACAAAAAAAAAGTCAAAAATAAATAAAATAATTAAATAAATATCGAAAAATTAAAAATTGGAAAGTAGGGTATTGAGATGGGAAAAAATGTCTGTCGGACTTCGACTCTGACTTCATAGCTTTGGCAAAAATTTGTATACGATTGCTTATTGTCCTCACTTAACCGTCTTTGGCGTCTGGTTCCTTTTTCAGCTTGGACCAGCAGCACCACCGCCCACCGTCCTCTGCAGGCGCAGCTCCTCCGGTCCCGAGCTATCCGCTCTCCTGGTCGGAGGCGTCCATGTCCTACACACACGCACACTCACACACTCATACATATACACACAAACGACTTCACACACATACTCACACACTCACACATATACACACAAACGACTTCACACACATACGCTCGCACACGCCTACGTGCATACACACAGGTCTACGACACACCCAAGCCTACACACACACATAACTATGCACACGTATCCGCCCAGGAGGAAGGACAGGAGCCGTTTCTAGAAACAATAACTCCAATGAGTAGAGTCCTGTCGCAGTTCGTGATTGCGAAAAACATAATTTGAATTCAAAATTTCAGAATTCAAATTTTTTTTTTTTTTTTTTTTTTTTTGACAATGAAAAGTATTTCTTTAAGTTGGACATTTATTGTTTTTAATTATTTTGGTAAGTGCATTAATTCGTTAAAAAAAATTATTTTTGGCAACAGGGGAAAAAGAAACGATTTTTTTTTCTTTTTTTTTTTTTGATATGATGTATTTATTTTTATGAGCTTATTAATTTTAATTATTATTTTTTTGTTTTGAAAGCTGTTAAAGAATTTTTTTTTAATGGAAAAAAGTGTATTAGCTGCTTTGTTTAAAAGGTGCTGCTATTTTATTTGTTCGTTTTTTTTTTTTTTTTCTTTTTTTTTACGCATCTAATTTTTTTAGATGAGTGAGGAATATTTTGTTCCTAGAAATTAGCTTAAAATATTTAAATAATATGTTTGAAACAATTTGCGATTTTGGCTATTTTTGAGAATATTGATCAGGTACTAGAAAGTAGTATGGGTATACGGGAAAGTAGGCTCGTATAGTTCTAGACAGAACATATTGTTTTCCATCTTTTGATATTTATTTCATTTATTTTTAACCTTTTTTTTTTCTTTGCTTTTAGTAATATTTTTCTCGCTATTTTAAACCTTATTCCATGCTTTTGTTAATTACATTAAAAAAAAAAAAAAAAAAAATACGGGTAAGTGTAGGTTGAAAATGAGAAGAATATTTTAATATTAACTGAAACAGTCTGGTAACTTATAATTAATTAGTTTTTCAAGTAACGAAATTATAAGTAACTTCATTATCAAATGAAACAAATACCAGAGAATTATTAGACAATTTATAATTTAGTATGAATATTTTTTTAATGTCCAGCTTGTTCCCCAGACTGCATTCAAAAGGAAGACACCTAGATAATTTTAGTTCGAAAAATTTGTTCCAATAGTAGGAAGCAATACTAGTTAGTCGAGTTCCGTGAAACAATAGTAAAAGCTTTGGATGAAGTCCGCTAAAGCTTTACTGAAGACTTGTCCAAAGCCTTTCACCCAGAAAGTAAGAAATATTTTGACAAAATGGACCTTTATTACCTGTCAATATCAAAATCTTCATTCAATCAAGGGTATTATGCCAAAAACGGAATTTGAGCATAATACCCTCAGTGCCGGATCTAGGGTGGAGTAAGCAGGAGCTCTTTCAGCAAGCGGCAATTTCTGAGGGGCGGAAAATTTACCCTATTTCTGTGGGGGTTTTATTGAATCTCGATATAAATACTTGAAGGATGATCGGTAACGGCGGTAGTTTCAACTCCTTACTCAGGCTAGGTAAAACTGAAGATCCCCACTCTGCACCCAAACCTCTGAAACACTATAAATGCCCCATTTGTCAGGGTTCTGAACAGGGTGTTTAAGCTGTGAAAATTTTAATTTATTAACAGGAGAAAAAGTGACGGAAAAATGAAACTTTTTTAAGATTTTGGCAATTTGTAGACTGATTTTAGGAAAAAAGGGTAAGACAACGGAACTCGAATAGTTCACAGGAGCAAGTGTTTGATTTTTGTTAGTTGAGCTACATAGCTTCTTATAAATGGTATCAATAATATCTGATGTGAATCCCCGATCAACCGCAATACTTCGTAGATAATTCAGTTCTGATGAAAGTAAATTGGAATTTGAACAAATGGCTAAAGCACGGTAAATAAAAGATCGAAAAGCAGCCAATTTTTGTTTAGGAGGATGAACGGATAACTTGTGGGGGGGGGGGAGAGAAACAGCAAAGGGTTTACGGAAAACAAAAGTTGTAAACATATTGTTATGACGAGTGATGGACACATCAAGAAAAGAAAGATGATTACCAGATTCCAATTCAACAGTAAACTGAATATGTGGGTCAATAGTATTTAGGAGGGATAAAAGGTTATCAAGGTCGCTGACAGATGAGTCCAAAAGCACAAAAATGGGCATACATTGGGCAGACTCGACGATCCCTCAAATTCCGGATAAAAGAACACGAAAATTACGTCAAAAAACAGGATCTCAAACGCTCCTCTATTGCTCAACATTGTTGGTCTTGCGGTCATAATTTTATTTTTTCTTCCGCCAAAGTTATTCACGAGTGTTCGTCCATTCATGATTTAGATTTTTGGGAGTCATATTACATATGGAAAAATGCTAATTTAATCGTCAATGATTTGTCTAGCACTCCCCCTTTTCCTAATGTTTGGAAGTCTGTTATTTGATTTATTTTCTGTCCGTGACGTTTTCTCCTGAGTGCAACTGTCCTCTGTAGTTCTGACGTAACCTTGACGCCATCGTTTCCGGTACTGCTCTCATATCTTTTACAACTCGTCTCTCATTCCATTATTCGCCTCGACTGTGTTTTAGTCGGGTTCAACCTGTCTTCGTTTTTAATTGCACTGATGATGGCACTTGTATTTTAGAGTGCCGAAACAGCTGTTTGCTGGTTTTTTAACCTTTTTTCATTCTGAATTTGTACTTTATATACGTTGTCTTATTTTATTCACTATGCAGTACAAAGTTTTCGACTATTTTTTATGTACTCTTCTTATGTGGTGGATAGGGACCGCATAAAAAGTTCGTTCGTTTTATTAATAACTTCGTCCGTTTTATAAATATTATCGTCAATTGAGTCGCAATCGGATTGAAATTTTCATAACACCGTACAAAAAAAGTTCGCACAAAAAAGTCACAAAAAAAAAAAAAAAAAATGCACAAAAAAAAAAAAAAAAAAAAAACACCGCACAAAAAGAGGATTGGATGTATATAGAATATCCCTCCCTAGGGTGGTTCAAAAAACCTTTTTTAGTTAGAGTCCAGGACACCCTCTATATTGCATGTATTTTTTAACCACTCTACCACTCTCCCCCAATTTCTTCCTGAAACACAAAATTTTACCTTTTTTGTCCTTGGAAAAGAACTAAAAACATATACCACACCGGATTTTATTTTCTGACAACGCCACTAAAATCAGTTAAAATTCACTTATTCATTCTGCGCTTCCGACCTTTTCGTATGTCCTCACTCATTGTCTTTAATCTGTTGACTAAAATGTTGACTTAGGAGTGTTTTAAATCGCGTAAACCCACCTCCGTTAAGGAGAGGGAAAAATGTCCTCATTAGGTACCACATACATCCCACGTGAGAAATTCTCAGCACTATATAGTATATAAAAACTCCCTTCTTGAAACTTAAAATTTTCCTTTTCTGACCATAGAAAAGAACTAAAACCAAATAACAGACTGGATCTTATTATCTATCAACTCCACTTCGATCAGTTTAAATTCATTTATTCATTTTGTCTTTCCGACCTTTTCGTATGTCCTCACCCATTGTCTTTAAAGTACCTGTTGACTAAAATGTTGAGTTTGGAGTGTTTTAAATCGCGTAAACCCGCCTCCGTGAGGGAGAGGGGAAAATGTCCTCATTAGGTACCACATGCATCCTACGTGAGAAATTCCCAGCACTATATACTATATACTCCCTCCCTTCCTGAAACTCAAAATTTTCCTTTTCTGACCATAGAAAAGAACTAAAACCATATACCACACTGGATCTTATTATCTGCCAACTCCACTTCAATCAGTTTAAGTTCATTTATTCTGTCTTTCTGACCTTTTCGTATGTCCTCAACCATTGTCTTTAAAGTACCTGTTGGCTAAAATGTTGACTTTGGAGTGTTTTAAATCGCATCAGCCCGCCTCTGTGAGGGAAAGGAAGATTGTACTCATTAGGTACCACATGCATCCCACGTGAAAAATTCCCGGCAGAAATCCGGGCATCCCGCCCGGGCAATCACGGCGTTGCACATCTGTGTGCCACGCGTCGGCGAATCTCGCCCCCAACTCGAGCAATCCTTTGATGTTCGCCGACTCAGCCGAGTTCCAGTCTCACGGTACGGAAGGTGTTTATTTGCCGAAGAGTCCGCCGTTTTACGATCTTCCAAGGGGGCTTCTCTTTACTCATGTGCAGAGTTTTATGAGGCTTCTTCGAACTCCCCTTCCATATTTTTTTTGTTTTCGTTGGAAGTGATCCGTTGGAAGTTTGTCTGGGAAAGCAACTCGTGGAATTTGAGATGCTTTTCTGGAATGGGTCACTGCGACGAATTTTCCGGCTCAATGGAGAAACAAATAAATTTTGTTTCTTCTTCACCTTTGAAAACTGCCTGCATTCTGGAGCAGGGACTCTCCTGAAGAACGTTTGGATTTGCTGAAATTTCGGGTGGCCATCGAGAGCTAAGTGTCCTAGAATAATTATACTAGAAAAAACATCTATGAATTTTGTGTATTTTGTTAATATCGTTCTGATGGCTGAGTACTCTTTCTGCACTAGAAAATTGCCTGTCAATCTATGACGGTTGAAAATTTTGCTTCTACATTTGAACGCAGCAATTGCCAGTTTGGTGATATTTTGATAGTTGAAGTTTTAACCATAACTCCAGTGGATTAACCCTAAATCCAGTAGATAGCGTTCATTGTTAACTATTTTCACGTTTCTTCATAATTCTAAAAATCACAGTATTACCAGCAAAACAGTTGAGTTACCGGATCCAGTTCAGCCCTGTCAAAATAAAGCATTTCCCTGCATGTCAAATATTTCCAAAAAATATTATCAAATTATCATGTTGTTTATGATGTCAGTGTTACTCGATCTAAGGCCTCTATATATACGAGCCGACGCATCAGCTTAAGATTAGCCATTTTGGATCGGAGCGCGTGTTTGAGTGGTTATCATTCTGGCGAGTTATTGCGTTTGGCGATTGTTCACTGTGAGCAATTATTAGCGGCACGTGAATAGTTTATTCAATAAAATATTATTTTCGGCAAATTTGGCGAAATCCAAAATTTGCTCTGGTAACCCTAACAGTGCAACAATGAAAAATCCGAACCAAAATGGCT
Organism: Uloborus diversus; assembly: GCF_026930045.1. Taxonomy (NCBI): domain Eukaryota; kingdom Metazoa; phylum Arthropoda; class Arachnida; order Araneae; family Uloboridae; genus Uloborus; species Uloborus diversus. The sequence goes on from NC_072739.1 coordinate 9,066,878, forward strand.
AAACTTAAGCTGATGCGTCGGCCTATCTATATAGCGGCTCTGACTCGATCATTCGCTATCCTCATATAAATAATAGCCGATAAATAAACCCCTCGGGTTTCTCCATCATCGCGCCAGCGAGTTTCATTGCTGGCGCGAGTTTCAGCAATGAAAATCGCGCTAAGGCATGATAATTTGATAACATGTTTTGGTAATATTTTACATGTTAGGGAAAGGCTTTATTGTGACAAGGCTGAATTCGATCCGGCAACTTAACCGTTTTACTGGTAAGACTGTCATTTCAGGGGAATGAAGAAACGAAAAAGTGGTCAATAATGAACGCTACCTACTGGAAGTTAGAGTTAATCCTTTGGAGTTAGGGTTACAATTTCAACTTATTATCATCAAACAGGCAATGGCTTCGTTCAAATGTAGAAAAAATTTTCACCTGTCATACCTTGACGGGAGATTTTCTAGTTATAAGTATAAGGATTTACGTTTTGCTAATAATTCCTTCCCTGGTTATCAATTTGACATATTTTTCAAGGTTAGCATAATAGTATATGCAAATTCAGTTATTTCTGAAGTGAGGCCATGAACAAGTTTTTGCTTGAGTGTGTCTTCTATAAAGAAAGCGTTCTAGAACACAAAGTTGACACAATGATTTTCGGTCAAAAGTGCTGCTCCAGATTAAACTGGGGCGTAGGAAAGGGGGTGGTTTAATCCAGACCCCTTCCATGAGACTCAAAGTTAGACTCCAATAATGAAAACTAAAGTTATTTCCTTTATCTGAAAATACTTTTTTTCATCACCTAATCAATTTTATGTATGCATGAACATCAAATTATGACTGCTTCTATTTACATTCCTGTGAGTCATGTGTATTTTTCAGAGCTGTACACTCCCTTTGAAGAGTTTCTTGCCACGTCATTGAAGGCAAGTAATTCTTCGAAGAGAAACCAGTTTATGGTCGGGCCAGAATTTGTCACTAAAATCAGTGGCGTAATTGTTAGTGCAAGTAAGGGCTCAAAGAATGCAGTTCCGAGAGTCTACTATTTGAACTAAATTTGGAATAACTAAATTGAAATAGCACGTAAACCAAACTTGAACCGAGTCACCGTCTTTACCGTTCGTGATAACATCTAAAAACGAGCATGGAATTTTTTTCCCTCATTATCATACAAATACTATCCCCTCCCCCTTTTCCGCATAAAAACAATGATATTAATTATAATAAATCAGTAGATAGTTAGCTGGTTTTTACTGAAAATTTTTCGGTTTTTGTATAATTAAGAGAATTTCAAAGGGAAATTTGGAACATAATTTTCGCGAAATGAATGTTTCACATGATTAATGCAGTTTGAGCACTGATTTGTAACAACGGTCCCAGACACATTCTCTGATAGAGAATGGAAAAATAGAACTTTTATTGCATCGAAATTGATGATCATAAACATTGGAATTGCATTATCAGCAGAAAGAAAGTAGAGGAATGTGGGTCAAAGTGAAATAGTTAAGATGATTGAGATTTTTCAAAAACAACAAATTGAAAATTTATTTTGAAAATTACAGTACATAAAAAAATACACTGAATTTTATTTTTAAACTTGCATTAAAGTATTATTTTTTATTCTTAGCAGTAAAATTTTGCCTTCAAAAAAAAGCGGAAACTTTTCACTTTTTTTTTCATGGGCAAAGTTAAAAATGAAATAATTTTCGAATGAAATATTTTCTATTCGATTGTTTAAGTTTTTTTTTTTTTTGGTCAAATGAAGGAGTAAATAAACGAATGAATGAATGAATGAAAAGATAATGAAACAATATACTATTAAATAAATAAATTTATTTATGAAAACACGGGGGAAAATAAATGAGTGAATGAATAAGAAAATAAGTGAAAGAATGAATTTATAAGTGAAAAAATGAATTTATAAGTGAATTAATAAATGAAGGAATGTAAATAAATTCGTCAATAAATGAATACGTAAGTGATTTAATAAATGATTAAATGAATACACGAAAATGAACTCATTTCACTTTGCTCCGCATCCACTTGACTAATTAGCAAAAATAGTAAAAATTCAAATAAGGTAAATATTAACTAAATAAATACTGCACCGAATATTCGAAAGTCTCAATTAATATTTAAAATGTTAATAACAAGAGCTTTATCATTTGATAATATCAAAATGATTTTAAACTTACAACACAATATTACAATTTGAGTATCAATTTTTGAAAATTGCTTGTATTATCATATGCTTTGATGGACTGGAATGAACTACATATGTTACTACATGGTTAAAATATTACAAGGTAAGTGGCACTAAAAGCGGAGATAATATTCCATCATTTCACTTTGCCCATCTATTTCACTTTGCCACAAATTTCCCTATATACCACGTACACGAAATAATTTGTCCTTCAGGTAAAAAAATTAAAACAAAAAAGAAGCAAAATGCCAATTCGTACGCATAAATGTAGGAATAGAGTTTTTCCAAAAAAAATTTCCAATAAGGAAAACTAACCCACAAAATGATAAATACATAAGTAGTGCAACTATCATTATTTTAAAAAGACTCCAGAACGTTTAAGCGTCCTTTTTACTTTTTTAAAAAGCTAAAAATCTTACTCAGATATCTTTATGAAAGGCTGTTAAAATATTTTTAAGAAATCTAAATTTGCTCCAGTTTTAGTTTTATATTTTAACTTAAAAATTGGCCCTGTTGACGAATTTAATTTAATTAACTTATTATTATTATTATTTTATTTTTTGAAGAGGATATATATATATATATATATATATATATCCTCTCCCTCTCTCAATATATATATATATATATATATATATATATATCCTCTCCCTCTCTCAATATATATATATATATATATATATATATATATATATATATATATATATATATATATATATATCCTCTCCCTCTCTCAATATATATATATATATATATAAATATATATATATAAACTTAAAGGAAAATTATGGGGGAAATGAGAAAGATGTTTTCATCATAATACCTTCCCAAATTAGTTTCACTCTGAATGAAATAAAGATTAAAAGAAACATATTCTTGAACTTGAAACTTGTTTAGGAAATGAGATCTAGGTAATTTTATAAGAAAAAAAATCTAGCTCGTGTTTTTGTAATTATCTATAGTGAAAAAGTTTTAAATGTTTGAACAGGAATATTGATTAATTGCTAAACTGTCAAAAGAAAATAAGAAAACATGTTACTATAAAATACTTTAGGCTAAAACATTTATTAGTTATAAGCTATTTCAGATACTATTTGATCTGATATCTAAGTCAAGTACATAAATGACATTTATTTTTTCTAGTTTTAAGCATGATCATCCAATTGTCAGCACAAAATTGCAATATTGCTTCAATTAGATTAAAACAGATATGTTTTATGTTCATATTAAAATATCTTAATTGTTCTATTCTATTTATTTATTTATTTTATTTATTAATTAATTTTTTTAATTTTGTATTTAATTTTTATTTTATTTATTATTAATTTATTTTATTTTTATTTATTTAAGGGAAAGAAATGTACTTTTTTGCGTTTATTTTAGCGATTCATCAATCAAACAATTTATATTCTGTTTTTGTTTTTACATATTTTAGAAACGAAACTGGAAAATGTTTATTTAATTTTTGCCACTTTCTCAACCAAATAAAAAATAAAAAATAAAAAATAAACATTCATATTCTACATAGTTTTCAATCACATTTTCTTTCTTTTTTTTCTATCGACATTAATTTAGAAATTTCTTGAATCCTGTAAATAGTTTTTTTTCTGTTAACTGTTAACACCTATCTGTTCATTGTATTTTCTCTCTCTCTCTCTTTCAATCAAGTTCACTTCCAATCGAGATTACTCACTGAAACCTCTCTATAAGCCTACATAAAGTTTAAAAACTATATGCCCAATTATTATTTAAATCATTTGAAAACAAATGCTATGAAAAAAAAAAAGCGAAAGATCAAAACTAACTCTAAACTTAATGTCACTAGTTAAAGTATCTGAAGTTAATGAATAAATTGTGAATCGAAGATGTAAATTTCTTTATGTCTAAATGCTCAGATATTAATGAAATAAAAATCATAATTAATTTTAATTACTTCTTTCAGAAGAGTCATTACTTCACCTTAAAATCATAGAGCATGATTTCTGGTAATGGTCAGTAACATTGGCAGTAGCGTCTAGAAGAGCAAAATCAACTTCCTGCCCCTTTTTTTCATTTTTTGGAAATTGGATACAGGATACAGGGACCGAATTCAAAAGATTTTCAGAGCGAAGCAAATTTGTGAAGATATTGATCTTTGTTCAATTTGCGCATGTGGTCTTCGGCCATAGTTCAAAAGAGCTTTCAAAGAGCTAAGTTCATTCACATATCCGGAAAGAAATTACAGCTGTCTGTTAACTTTAATTGCGTAATCTTTGAAAGTCGAATAATTAGCAAAAAGATATGAAATCTGGAGGGGAACAGTATGTAAGCGGAAATAAGGGTACACAAAACGCTGAAAATGTCTAATTATTTAAATGCGAAGTATTACACAAACAGACTCGTTTCATAAGTTCCGCTTCTTCGGAATTTTTGGAATAAAACTTTTCTTTTGAGTCAATAAAATCAAATTCTCCAATTTTTACATGTTATATAAAGAGATTTTTAATTGCATACCTGCATGCAATGTAAAATAATATTCAACGCGAACAACAGGTGAGAAAAATAATATTCAAATTTTATGATGATCCACCTTAGTTACCCATGACAAGGCGAGAAATGCTGCAATATGCAAAGTTTTTTTTTTTTTTTCAGAATTTGGAAAGTCATTCTTACTTTCAGTACTAAAATACTAAAGCACGTCAATTTGTGTAAAAATTACCTTTGCTTAGCTCATTGGAAATTTTTTATATTATTTTTGAAACAATCGTGCAAATTTTGAATATTACTTCTTCACGTTTCGATGCCATTTTTTAATAATAAACATTTCCTAGCAAAAGAATCATAACGTAACTTAAAGATTCAAATTTCAAACATTTCAACCACATACATTTGTACAGTTTAGTATTTAGTAAAAGATACAATTCAAAAATATTTTGTGAAACTGCAACACTTTCTGTTACAAGCCTTATTCACAACTCCAATAAACTATAGGAGGCGCTGCATCCACTGTCTAATGGCGGATGAAAAGGTAAAACAAACGAATGCCGTGACTTATAACTTGCTTTGACACTTAGTGAATGACAGTAATTTTTCATCGTGTTTGTGGGAAACTTTCTTTCCTATTCTGCTGAAATTACATTGCACCACAAACTGTCTGAAGCCTGTAATTTATCCCAAAGAAAGCACGTGGAATGGATTGTTTTACCTTTTTCGGCAGTATTGTTAATCACCGCAAGGTAGCGTATTCGAGCTCTGAAGTTGCGAACTTGCTTTGTTACTCCAAAGTACATTTCCATGCTCCTTTTTGGCACAGTGTTCCTTCATCCATTCGACTAACATCTCGCATTTATTCTCAGAAATACATATTACTCCGCGATGTGGTGAATTGTTGTTTTCCTAGTTTAAGAAGATTCCGACTTTGATGACGTTCATTAACTACAATCTTGTTGCTTAACGGACATATTACTGAAGCCACTATTAGAAATCATTACCAATAAGACCAAATTTAGCAAAAGGCTTCCATAGAAAAACACTTGGATATAACTAGTTGGTGAAACCGCTACAAAAAGGGGTGAAATTCTAAAACAATTTAAAACATTGTGAATTACTACTGTTTTTTACTCTGTAGTTAGTTTTCAGTACTTTCAGAAACAAAGATTCGTCATTTAAATTTTCCAAAAGTTTAAAATAATTTCTGCAAAAAAGATGAACTTGACACTTTTTTGACCGATTCTTTGAGAGGTCCGAAAAGTGTAGAAATTGGAACAACAACATTTTGATCATAAATATACAGAAATCACTTCTCAAGTTTTTATATTTTACGCAGTTGAATGAAAAAAAAAGCAAAGATTTATAATCTGTGCGAAATATCCCGCATTTCTCCTTCCGGTGTTTTTTCTTCTCTTTAAAACTCTTTCGTTCCCAAATGATTTCGGTTCTCGTGCAAAATTTCTTTGATTATTTATTCTCTCTTTACTAAAATGTAACTTCCGGGATAGCATCAGATTCTGTACGAACGGGTTTGCTTTTCGTTCCTGCTCGGTTCCTTTCTCTAAAAGCAACATAGCCATTTGCTGTTCATCTTTCATCTACACTGTTTTGTTTTGTTTTCTCTTGCATTTTTACTTGCAGATTTTCCTCCAGATATTTTTTTGAAAATAGCGTATGTACTTATACAAATGGGGAAAAGGTATCGTGGTCGTGGATGAGACCTTTGGAACGAAGTAAAAATGTCTGTTCGAATCCAACTATTCTCACAAAAGTTATTAGAGGGAACAGACGTATCGACAGGAGCACACGTTTCAACATCTGAGCTAGCTACTTTCAGAAATTCTTTATTTTTCAAAATTCATTTTATTATTTAGAACTTCAAATTGATTACACTACAGTTGGGGAAATCATAACCTAGCAGTACGCCTATATGCTGCATAGCAGCATGCCTATGCAGATCCTTATCACAGCATTATGACGCTGCCAGGCTATGTTTGACTCGACGTCAAATCGCGGATATCACAAATTTGCCATTTCAACTGCGCATGCGCGCGGACTTCGCTTATTTCAAAAACCTTGCTTTCGTTAATTTCAAGCATTTTAAATTCGTTAGCAAATATGAGATAACAACAAATAAAAATTAGAAATCACAAAGCTTTCTCCTATCTAGTTTTTAGGCCTCGGTGAAGATTGAGTTTTGCACTGTTAAAAATTCAGGAAGATTTTCTGGTAATTGTTACTGTAAAATGGCGGACTTAACGCATCGCTGTTTTTTACGGTAATTTATACCGGAAAAAAAAGCGATCCCAGCTCCAATTGGTTGCTGTGGCCTACCGAGGAAACCGTAAAATTTTACAGTAACATTTGATTTTTATGGTAATAGTTACTGGCAACATGGATGCCAGTAACAATTACCGTAAATTTTCCGGAAAATTTTTAACAGTGTGCGTCTTAATTTAATGGATTCGGAGATGGATTCGTAATTTTTTCTATCAAACAAAGGCCCTTTTCAGCGCCAAAATCGCTGTGAAAATATTTTAATCACATTCATTAATTTGTTGGGACTCTAATTCAGCCTAAATATAAACAAACAACACGGAATCTTAAAACAGAAAGCCCAAAAAAGCTTCCACGCGCATGCGCAGTTGAAATGGCAAATTTTTGATATCCGCGATTTAACGTCTAGTCTATGTTTGCCCCCAACTTTCGACAACAAATTTTTAAAAGGTTCCAGCTTCCGAGATGAATAAGAGAAACAATTCGATTGATTCACAGTTTTTTTTTTTTTTTTTTTGCTTTGCCGTAATCTTGATATCAGATCGATTATATTTGTTATTGCTAAATAAGATAACAGATCATATGATTCATTGCAAGGGATGCCAAGAACCAAGGTGGGCTGCGTTCTCCTTGTCAATTTGGTCGATGCCCCCCCCCCATAAAGTTTATGCACAGGCTCGAGGAGCGGCCATGTCAGATTAGTTAGAAATTAGGGACCCGGTTCGAGGAAAGAAGGAAGAGTTGGAGCTCGGAATTGGAGTAGTATGTTAACTTCAGCAATGAAAATCAAAAAAACTGAAAATAAATGAATTGCAAATTTTAAAAACGGCCCATCTCAAGGTTTTTTCTAAGTTGACTTTTTCACTGTTTTTTTCTTTTTTCATGCCTTAATGTCTATGGATTTTGAGCGAGAAACATGCGTATCTATAGTTGCGGAGCAAACCTAATCTGGTAGCCTTGAGAAGACTATGTAGATCCTAATCGCAGCATTACGACACTGACGGGTTAGGTTTGCCCAAATTAGTTTCCATCCTGGTGAAAAACACACGATTTTTTGCTACAAATTTTGAAAATGTCTTATCTTACAGAGATCATACCGTTTCGAAGATTTCTGAGGATTTTCTGAAGTTTCACCAAAGATTTTGGAAGTCGGCAGTGGCAGACAGGTGCGGCATCACAGATGGATGTCGACGAAGGTTTTTAATGGAAACAGGAAAAAAGAAAGAATAGTACAGGAAAAATAAAGTGTTATGAATGTTTAATCTCGTGTAATGATTGAATCGTATTATTAATATCTATCTTTCGTACATTTCCTATAAAAATGGATGAAATAGTTTGCATGTTTCACACAATATTATTATTTTTGGTACGTTTAGCTAGTTTTGGATCTTTGTTTATTTTATGATGTACGAGCGGCACCCGCACGGCTTTGCCAGCAGTAGAAAATTAGAAGCTCATTTAGTTCGAGTGTATAATTATGAATAATGGGTGATGAATTTCTAGATAATTTGCTACGTTCATTTGCGCGCCCATGTTATGGTAGTTTGCTCGTACATGTTATGATAATTTGCTTTTCCATTTTATGATAATTAACTCGGTAAAATGTTCTTAAAATTGGAATAGAAAAAGAACAAAATAGAATTTTCGAAGAATCGCTTCGAGGCGCACACCCCCATGCTACAAACTAATTTTGTGCCAAATTTCATGAAAATCGGCAGAACGGTCTAGGCGCGTCACAGAGATCCAGACAGTGAGACTTACAGCTTTATTATTAGTAAAGATAAAGATAAAGAAGTCAAAAAATTCCGTTGCGGGTGCAAGGCAGTGGGCTATTGCCCACTTAGCCCCCATGCCTTGCTATGCTGGATGATGCAATCACAGCAAATACTTTTTAACGAAGGTTGGCACCCTTTGAGTAACTTGTCCATCCCTTTCCCAGTAGGACTACTTGCGGTTAATTTGCATCTGCTTCAATCTCACAAAGTTCTACGCGGACAAATTAATATTTGCCACATTTTTTTTACGAAACAGGTGAAGAAAAAAGTGTTTAATCCAATTTAATACCTCTACGCCCACCATCAGAAGAAAAAAAATTGAAGAACATAATTTCACATCCAATGGCAGAGGTTTTTCCCAGGCCGTTCGCCGTAGCGTATCATCGTCTGGTACGGAAGGATGCGTAACACTATATTTAGATCATTAGTGGATAGGGGCCGTGACCGCCACATGAAAGGGACCGACCGACATTGCTGAGATTGGAACCGTGAAATGGGAAGTAAGACACCCCCTCCATCCATTCCAACCTCCCCCGACAAACACAACCTCGGAAGCGAAAAAGGAACCGTCGTGGACTTGGACTTAATTACTCTGGGTAGTTTTAATCAATTATTCTCACCAATGGGCCATTCCGTGGAAAAACAGACATCTTGTCCTGCACGTAAATTCTCCATTACGTCATTTCAGCAAAAAGGCTGAACAAGCCTAATGTTTTTGCCTAAGCAATCATCAAAATCGGCAAAGTCATTAAAGAACAGATTCTGTTTCTGTCGAAAACAGCCAAAAATGAAACTTAGAAAAACCCTTTTTGCTTCCTTTTACATAGTAAAAGAAGAATTGTATTCGCGAAACAATTTTCATTCAAAAATCGGCCTTAATTTCTATTTTGCTCGCCCCCAAATGAATATTGAGTTTTTTTTTTTTTTTTTTTTCAACCCGACCACACGTGGACATATTCCTAAGAACGTATAGACAACCGAACTATTCATTTTGACAATCCCCGAATTAATTACAACGAGTTTTCTCGTGACGTCCTTGTGTATGTATGTATATATGTGTGGGTGTACTTTTTTTTAAAGTATGGCTTCAATTTGGGCAATATTGGCGATATTTAGAGAGTTAACCATTCAATCACATTAAAATTAACAATATTGGGAAAATTATTTTGTATAAAACTTTTTTGAGCAATCACGATTGCGTATTGTTCTCACTTGACAGTTTTGAATTCCTATGATTTTATTTTCCCGCCAGCACCACCGTCGCGTCGACCGGCCTCACCATGCTGCTCCTCTTGCGAACACCGTCTCCAGGTTGCGTCCATATCCTACACACACACGCATACACACACACACATACACACACTCATGCCTGCGCACGGGCACAAACACACACTCATGCCTGCGCACAGACACAAACACACACTCCTACACACACACACTCCTACACACACACACACACACATACACACACTCATGCCTGCACACAGACACAAACACATACATATGCCTACATACACACACACATACACACGCACTCACACACATGCGCCTACACAAACACACACGTACATTCATACACACATACGCTCGTGATTGCGAAAAACATAATTTGAATTCAAGATGCCAAAAATTCAAATTAATATATCTTTTTACTTTCTTCTATATCTAATATATAGAAGAAAGTATTGGATTCGTGCAAATTTTCGAATTTCGAATTTTGACGGATTCGAACGTTTTGAGGTGTGCTGAGTTCATTTCGACTATTTTTGGAAAATGTCTGTCTGTCTGTGTGTGTGTGTGTATGTATGTATGTGTGTGTGTATGTATGTGTGTCACGTCTGTGTGTGACCAGTTTTTTGTGGCCGCTCTACAGCAAAAACTACCGCATGAAATCGAACGAAATTTAGTACACATATGTGCCCCTATGTAAACTTGTGCCCATTGGTTTTTGGCGCGAATTCATCCAAGGGGGGTGGAGCAATGGGACGTTTTTTGAGTTACGCGTGATTGCTATTCCTCAGGAAGTAACTGGCGGAATCAAACAAAATTTGGTCCTTATATTGCCAGTAACAGGAACAGGTGCTGATTCAATTTTGGTTTCAATAACTCAAACGGGGGTTGAGCTATAGAACGTTTTTTGTCGTCAATTGTGACTGCTGTATCTCAAGAAATAACGAACGGAATGAAAGAAAAATTTATCGGCAAGTAGCCCTTAGTGGGTATAAAAGCTGATTTTATTTTGGTGTCAACAGCTAAAAAGGGGGTAGCGCAATCGCCCGTTCTTTTTTTCCATTGTGAGTGCCCTATCTCAAGAAGTAATGCTACGTTCTGGTTGAAATTTGGAATATATGTAAATCCATATGTAAACAGGCTTTGGTTCAATTTTGGCGCCAATCGCACCAAGAGGTGCTGATTTATTTTTATTATCATTATTTTTTCAGCGAATAAAAATAGTTTTATTAATGCAACAATAAGAAAGATAAATCGTAATAGATTGTCGTCTGCGTATTTCTCGTGATTTTAATTGTATGGAAATGATCGGAAATATTATCTCAACTAGCCTGCGTGCCCGGCGTTGCACGGGCTACTTAAAAAATGAAAGAGCTGTCCAATTGATGTTTTTGTATTACTCTGACATCAGTTTCTAAAGCGCTAAGAAGTAAATAAATACGCGTAATGCAAGGTTTGTAAAACACCAGTAGAGCATATTTTTGTCAAAATTCTCTTTAACGTTAATCATATTTATCAATGATACAAGTTATGAGTATTTTCAATTAGCACAAAAGATGAAAATATATGCATTATCAACTATAATTTCTGGTCACTTTAAACTGAATTAAATCTGATAGACTATATCTGAAATATTTATGTACAGTTACGATCATCTTTTTACATAAAATGACACACACATTTTGATTGATTATGTGAAACTAAAGCACCAAGACTAAATAAATACCAATAAGCATTAATTAAATACCAAGTCATCAGATTCCAAGATAGCTTTAGTTAAAATCCTTAAAAACAATTTTTTTGTTCAACTCTGTTTCACTTAAAGAAATCCAAACAATCTTAATTTAACATGTTCTTTTAACGATACAAACTGTATTTCAAAAATAGAAACAGGAAAGAAAAAGAAAGTTATTGCAATTCGAAAACTCACTCATGTAACGGGAAAAAGTTCAACAAAATAAACATAATTAGTCGCACATCCTAAATGTATCAAAATATGAGGCCGGTGAATGATAAACTTACACTACAATCAATAAACATAGCTAAAGAAACATTTTTCATATGCTGAAAAGAGTTAAGAACGTTGAATGTAAAAAATAAAAAAAGGACAGACGATAAAATAAAGGCTATGTCCGAATAGAGCAACCAATTTTAAACTAATTTGAAATGAAATTCTGGATGGAAACGTTGTTTTAAGATTTGGACAGCAGCCAAAAAAATCTCTTTTAAAACAATTATTAGAATTTTATTTGCTCATACGCAAAATGGCAACAGGAAAGAAATAAAAATTCCTGAATAACGTTATGCTAATTAACGTTTTAATTAATATCTCCGCTAATTAAAGTCGTACAATTACGAGATTGGTTCTATTGTTTTCTTTGGAAAATTTCGAATTGATCGGTATCTCGTTCGACTCTCGATTCGCAGCGGTTCTCGGGGAGATCGATCTTCAGACAGACAGACAGACAGACGGACGCGAACAGATTTTAATATTATAGTGGATGATTTAAAATTTTTAACTGTTGCCATCTTATGTTTGTTAACAAATAAAATATTTGTAATTAATTCAAGCAAGGCTTTTAAAATAACTTTCAATTTTCGCTCTTTGCTTTGCTTTTGCAATAATTCAGACATTGGGATGGTCGTCAAGTTTTTGCATGTGTAATTTTGTTTTTGTTGGAAATATTGCTTCCTCGTCAAGCATGGGGAGGGATCAGAAAAAAAAAGAAAAATATAGAAGAAAGTTTCGTGATGGCCACAACATACTAGTTTTGCTTTGGTTCGCAACAAACTTGGGGAGAAAATATTTATTGTTTCTTTGCTTACTACAAGTCCAAGGCACTATTATTATTAAATTAGCGTAAAAGGAAGTCATGTGATGCGCACACCAGCTCGCTTATTTAGAAAAGCCCTTTTTGGATATGCTTTTCTTTGACGTCTGGAATACTCACACAATAATTAGGGAGTCTTTCAGACCCATGAAGTCTTCTATAGCATTGTAAATAAATCATCTTTACTAATAATAAAGCTGAATGTCTCTCTGTCCGGAGGATGTCTGGATGTCTGGATGTCTGTAGGATATCTGTAGGATGTCTGTAGGATGTCTGTGACGCGCATAGCGCCTAAACCGTTCGGCCGATTTTCATGAAATTTGGCACGAAGTTAGTATGTAGCATGGGGGTGTGCACCTCGAAGCGATTTTTCGAAAATTCGATGTGGTTTTTTTTATTCCAATTTTAAGAACAAAACTATCATAAATTACGAAATTATCATAACGTGGAACCGTAACATGGGCACAAGCCAATTGGCGAGATACGAAATTATCATAACGTGGAACTGTAACGTCGGTACAAGCCAATTGGCGAGAAAATTCACCATACATTATTTGTAAATATACAAGCGAACCAAAAGACCTTTAATTTTTTTATTACGGGCGAAGCCGTGCGGGTGCCACTAGTTAAGAATAATTCCATCAGAACAATACAGCAGAACTCTTTCCGACTGGGGAACTATGTTTGCAAGGGAGATGGTGTACAACATGCTTCAATCAATTAATTTATATGTATTTTCAAAGTATGATTTTTCTCTCTCAGTATTAACTTTCAGTTATTTGTCATCTTACCCACCTCCCTTCGTCATCTTACCCCATAGCCCATAGATGGCGTAAGGTAACGAAAATCACTTTTTGTTCCTTTAACATATTTTTTCATATTCCAAAAGGAATAACCAGAATTTCAGTTTTTATCAATTGAACATAATAATTTAAAGAAGTCCCAGATTTAAATTTCGAAATCTTAATTCAATTCCTAAAGTGGGAACAAATTTTCGAATCTTAATACCTTCACCTTACCCCACCTTCCCCTACTTTTGAAACGAAAAACCCAGCTGTCACGTGCAAGATAAAATGTTTCCTTTTTCGTTGAATGGTCCCAAAAATCCAGACTTGATGCTTACTTTTTCTTACTTATCTGTACTGTTTCTTTTTCCGCCTATTGTTTCTATACTGTTACGAGTTCAGCCACTTCAAGAAATTTTTTAAATGACGACACAGTTCTTGAGAGAACACAGGAGATTTATTTACAACTATGTACAAGAAATATCGTTAGCAACTGCTAAATTAACCATAGCAATTAGGCAAATATCAATTAACACCATAAACTCAACGTATACACACGTATTTACATCAAAATACGCGAAAACACAGCGCAAAGGCTAATACACTTTCCAGCCCACGACTCAGAGCAGTCTAATTTTTTATCACACGCGGAGCCTATTCCTAAATCCTAGAGAAGTTCCGACAAAATTCGAAATGCTTCTCGATGTTTTCTTCTGATTCCATTAAATCCTTATCGTTCAGAAATGGAGGGACCATATACTTCATTCGAATGTAAGGGGGTTGTATATTCATTACAAGAAACTATTTACAGGCTAAGTTACTACAATAATTTTAGATGAAGAATAATGGAATAAACGCCAAATTTAGCCAGATTACAACAAATTAATTATAAAAATAATTACTATTTACAGAATTTGTCACAATACTTATCTGTATTTGTAATTTTATTGAAAGCTCATTCGATGGTATCCAGTTATATATTAACCATAAAATAAGTAGTCATTGAGGGTCATTTATATCGATGAGTTCCGTTATTTAGGGTTGAACCTAAGAAATTTTAGACATTGTGTTTTTATGAAGCAGTTAATGAAGTCCAAATTTGTATATTCAGTTGTTGCTCTGCTTGTGTTCTTAACCGTAAAAAAAAATGTTTTTTGAGTTCAAGTCGGTTGCTTTACGCATCGAGTGGAGCACGTTTACGCATTATACAAAATGATACCAAGGAGTAAGTGATAGATATTTAACCAAATTTAAATGTTTTATTTCTCTTAAAACACTTTGAAAATAAGAAAATCACAAATAATTACTTAAAGAACATTTTATAGTCCTGAAATCATAGGACTTATTGCTAATTAAAAACAGAAACTGTGTAGTCGTCTTCTTCATCACTGTTAGATTTTACTAACAAAAATAAAGTATTTCTTTTCGTATAATTGTCATGGGACTGCGTTTTGACATGTGAGACATGGAACCCTGTCTTGTCCTTTTTTTTTGATTGGTTGTGTACTTTCAAACAATAGATGCAAGCACAATTTTCTACTCGTAAACAGAATCGTTCGTTAATTTCCTTTTTAGAGTGTACTAACTTTTTCCCTGTCGCTGTTTTGGTTTCATACTTTTTTCTTTGATGTCTTCTATTTCTGCTTCAATAGAAACTTGCAAATTTTTAAGTAATTTCTCCTTTTTGTTTTGTTCTGCCCATTTTTTTTCTTTTGTAGCTTCTAATTGCTCTTGTCTGAGGGCTTCTTTAATCGGAGTATCAGTTAGGATTCTGAGCATCCTTATTTTATTTTCCTTTCCTGGTTCTTAAGCTTAGGTCCTACTTTTTCAAATAATCTCAGTTGGGGTAGTACACATGTGACGAAGTGGTAGGCGTACCGGAAAAAATACTTGGATTATCGATAAGCCTTTTCATTATTTTGACATCTAACGTGGTTCTATTAGTGTTTTGAACTTAATGTCTTACTATCTTTAAAATAAAGAAAATGTATTACAGGCTGAATAGTGTATAAAGTTAAAACTGAACAATCATGAAGACAACACTATATGATTGTAAGCTATAAGATACGAATCTTTTACTTAATTTAAAATGAATGATGATTTTCAAAACTAAATAACCTGAAAATACTAAAGATTTGAAACAGTACAGAGCGAAAAAAGCGGCCGGGGCCCGTTTAGAAGTAAGACAGAGTAGTAAGACACAGTAAGAACGTGCGTAAATGTGCCCCAATGAAAATGCGTAAACGTGCCCCGTCGCCAAATTTGGATTTATTTTTAACCTGGAAGAAAATTTAATAACTTTTCTGTCCATATAAATACTATTCTCAAAAAAGGAAAAAATTCTGCTAATTTTTATTATATTTATTTGTTCTTAACAGTGCATTATTTACTCAAAATAAGCTTCAAAACGTTCAACGCAAAATTGACTCAACTTGGTAGAAAACAGATTTTTGTATCCGCACTAGGGTGTGTCTTATAATGCACTTTTTAAAAAAGTTTTGAATTTCTTATGGGGCACCCCTTTAATTGCTACCTTTTGATGAAAAAATACACACATAAAAGTTTCATAGAATTTGAAGATAATTTAAGGGGTGCTACCAGTGATTAAAATTACATTCATTGTGAAAAATATGATGTAAAAATCAACTCTTGACCTATTTTTAATCAACATGAAATTAGATTGGTTGGGTTTAACATAACCCAAATACCTATTTCTTATATATAGTAGAAAATAATAAGCATTTCATGGTTGTCATTTTATGTAATAATGTCAAAAAAGCATTTGAAAGTTCGGTAATGCCATTTATATCACAGGTTTACACTTTCGGTCTTTTACATTCAGCAATATTGTAATTTTTCTCTTTGCTACTTCCGTGTGACAATACAAACTTTTCACTGATTGCTACTTATTATCCAGACTAAATAAATAAATTTAAAAGAAAAAAAAAGGGAGAGAGTTGACAAATTTTGCAGCAGTGGTAGCACCCTCTAAATATTATTCAATTTTTACTTTTCATATATGAGATTTTTTTTTTCATCCAAAGGAACAAAATGAGAGGGTGCCTCATGAAAAAATAACACCTTTAAAAATAAAACGCATCCTAATCCGCAACCTAAACTAAAGCTCGACTGATGCTCAAAAACTTGTGAAAATATTGGCTAGGAAGCCACATCAATCTGCTATGACTGTTGGCTCCCAGTTATAACTCGTTTTCGGAAAAGGGTACTGCGTAAAATGTGCCCCGGTCTACCCTGCTGTGTAATTTCTTAAAATGTGGTGAGCAGCGGCGCAGCGAAGGGCCATTGGTTTTAACATAAATGCAGATTCTAATACAGTAGCTTGGGAAGAAATTAAGAGGCAGAATACAGTGGCTTTATCTATTGAGAAATATAGTTGGGAAAAAGCTTTTTAGATGTTTATTTTATGCTTGGATAAACTCAATAATTACGTATGGTGTTTGTGCATGGGGAGGTGATTATGAAACAAATCTTACCAATTTAAATAGAACTTATGCAAAAATTTTGAAAATAATTTATGGATCTAAACAAGAATTTAATCAAAACGATACTATTTTACAAGGGTCAAAGAAAATCTATAATATCTGAGAAATATATGCACAGAGAATATTGTATTTTTTTTAATAACAACAATAACTGGTTTGAAATTAATGAAAAACAATATAATACTCGAATTTCAGATAAACAATGTAAAGTTATAAAACCAAATAACACGATTACTAAAAAGCAATCCTTTTTCCTGGCACCACGGCTGTTCAATGAACTAACAGAAGATGTTAGGAATGAGAAGAACTTCAAAAAATATAAACAAAGGGTCAATGAATATATACAAAATAACGACATTCTATCAATAATTAACTTTTAGCTGATAAAATATACTGACTTGCCAACCGGGGGGGGGGGATTTTGTATTGTATTTTGTATAATATAAAATGTTTCAATGCGAGTTATTGTGTTTTTTTTTTTTCCTGGAGTCAAACAGTCGAATTATTGTTCTGTGTGAAATATTTATTACTTGTGTAAAATTAATTTGTAAATATTATACTGTTTAATACATATTTGTGTTTGTACTCTATATTAAACCGATTAAATAACACTGCGGACAGTGCCTTTGGCGCTCTTTAGTGTTGAATTTACTACTAACTCATGTTGAACTATAATCAAGCATTTCTTAATGTTTTGTTATTGACGTTTGTAATTTATGTTTTATAATTTGTATGTTTTAACTTAACTTTATTTTATTTTGCTTACTGTTATGTATGTGTGTTTTGTTAATAATAAATCTTTTCTTTTCAAAAAAAAAAAAAGTAGTATATGCATATGAAAGAACTGTTTTGATCAAAAAACCTCCGTCAGAAGGTATTTTGCATCAAAAAACTCCTTCCAGAATGTATTTTTCATCAAACGATCCCCTCCAGAAGGTTTTTCTGGCTGCGCTAGCTCCTCAACAGAACTATAGTTTGGTTTTAGACACTTTAAGTTTCATGTTTAAAAACAGCTATTTCAGTGAGACTGCAATGCTGCAACTTTCAATGGTGCTTTCTTAAAATTAACAAACGCCCTCTCTCTTGTACAGTTAACTATCTTTATACATGTCTAGCTTCTTAATGTCTGTCATCGAAACACTTTATATCCTTTCAACTCTTTATCTAAAACTAGTTGGCTGCCTCTTAATAACACGGCTGGCCCTTCTGAATCATAACCCCAGCATGTTTACGCTAACTTCAAATACCGGCGCTTAAATCTGCCCCTTCGGTGGCTTCCTTTTTGTCGGCGAACGCATCTTCAAAGACGGTCGAGGCTTGATTAGCCCCGTCCGTCGGATACCGGGGGCGAAGTGTTTATTTTTTTTTTGAGCTTCTTTGGAAATGTTATCTGGATAGTCTTATCGATCGCAGTTATTTTAAAAATAATACTAATAATGAGACTTCGGTTTTGAAAATGGACTAAAAATAAGTGGGACACGTAATTTTTCTAGGCAAAAGCAAATGCTTTTGTTTCAGTCTTCGTTAAAATAGAGTTCGTTAGGCTACAAACTTAAAAAGAGTACACGTTTAGAAATCTCAGAAAGTAGTCCCCCCCCCCCCCTCTTTTACACCAAATAATCAAGCCAAGCGACGAAAGAAAAATAATCCACTTTTTTTTTTTGAAGCTGATTGTTATGGCTTCCTTTTTATAATACCTAAGCTCGGTTTTTAGATGAAAATTATCATTCATAGCTTTATGATACTAAAGACTTTATTATTCTAAATACTACACTAAACTATTACATAACACTATAAGCAATTGGGCGTGTGTTGCCAATACGCACATATCTGGAGTTGATTACAATTACAATACACCAGACACTCCATACACCACAGCTGATTAAAACAACACACGCACACACACACATTTTAAAACCGTTGATTCATTTGTGCTTGTTTAATTCTGGCGTAAGTATAATTTATATCGTAAAAGCTGAAGTAAAATTCGTGATTAAGAGTATTAAACCATTCTACAAATAGGAAGAAAAAAGAAATAATGAAAAATATCATTCTGCTAGAAAGAAAAAAAATACGCACAACATAATTCAAAGAGCGCACAAAAGTTGCAGACGCGTGCGTCGGCGTTACAAGGAACTTCTTTTCCATTACAAGAAAATGTGTCTATTAAAAGACACGCCTTCATATACATAAACTCACATATTTTTTCAGCGGAAAAAAAAAAGAGTTCCTTGTAGGCCCGAAATTGGAATGAAATATTTCTCTTGTCGAACTCAGAACTGCATTTTAATCAGAGACAATATATAAGTGGTCTTTTGAAATTTTATTTGGAGTTGTCCATCATAATTTGTTTACAGTGAAAATAAGTAATATATGGTGAATTTCTATATACTAATACCTCATCAAAATAAAAATCACCTCCTAGCTCACCAAGAAATGAATGCGTTCTGCTTTTTTTTTCAAATCCGAGTAGAGATGTAAAATTTCAGAAAATTTTGAAGTGGTGGAAAAAAAACGGTTTCTTTTTGGAAAAATTTGAAAAAATGGAAAATTTGTTTATTATTATTTTTTTTTTTTTATATAAATAAAAATAGTTTTTCTTTATTTTTCTTGGAACATGCAAAGGATTAAGCATTAAATAAAATATGCAATCCAGGCATCTACTTTTTCTGCATGACAGAAATACACATGAAGGTAAGTTTCATTAGAAAAAAAAAATAGCTTTTTTGTTTTATAACCGAGAGCATTCTTGGTCAAACACGAGAAATAAGTCAAATCGTGGTTCAACCAATAATATTGGGTAATACGTGTCTACTCATTACAATTAGGTTTTCTATTTTAGACTGCCTTTGAAGCTTGAAATAATAATAGCAATCATTGATATTCAAACATTATTGATATTGTTTGAAAGAAAAATAAGTATGATTCCCCCCCAACCCCCTTGCAATGTAACTTTACTGTCTGAAAATGTAAGCTTTTGAGTTTAAATTTTTTCCTATCCAGTCAAGTCCAAACCAAAACTAAATTGTTTTTTCTTTATCTTTCCAACAGAAACCCCGAACCAAAACTGAGTAATGGTTTCTAAAGCTGAACCAAAACTTACGTTGGAGTACGGCCGTGGTAAGCACAGCAATAAAAGTAGTCATACCAGAACAAAATTGAGTTATTGTAACCTAGTTGTTCTCTGTTTCGCATTTTGCTTAATAAATGAAATGTTTTAGGGTCATTTTATCGGGAACTATTTTTTAGAATTCTGAAAGAAAAAAAAACCATCTGAATCAAATATATGGAAGAGTCAAACTTTAAAACGCACTATCTCGGTTTGAGCTCAACTGCAGATTCCACTTCTGTTCTTAGCACGGCAGAGTATGCAATTTTTTAAAAGTGGTGTTTAATTTACTGCTATGTGAATTTATAATAATTAAATTCTGTATTTTTTCAAAACTTTTTATTTAAGTTTAAGTTTTGTTCTGTGTTATGTAAAAGTTAGTTGGGCTTTATTCAACAGAATGTAAAGGTTAATAGTAAAATAGATATTAGGGTGTCCCCCCCCCCCCAAAAAAAAAAACGAAAGTCAATTTTTCAAGTCGCACACTCTCTCATATTTTCCCTTTTAGGTTAAAAAAATTAATAAATAAAATAAAGTTTCATACAATTTGAACAATGGCAACCCGTGCCGACATGCGCTTGAAAGTGTTAACCAACACTGTGTACTAGACTGAATCGAAAAAAATTTTTTTTGAAGTTTAAAACTTCATGTTTATAAAACGTTGCCTCTAGCCGCGCATCAACCACAAAAATATTTATCCAAATCAAAAAATATTTAGGTGTAGTGCAGGCCTAAAATTTAATTTTCTACAAAAAATTGATTTAATCTCTCTCTATATTTTTTTTTTAATGAAAGATAAATTTTAAGACGTTATCAAGGTAAAAAATGTAAACAATAGAGTCGATATTAGCGTTAAATAGCAATTTTTGCTCTCTTGAGATACTATAAGTCTCCCACATGGTACTCAAAATATGGATATTTTCAATTTTAAGTTAAATTTTTCATTTTAAATATATAATTTTTTTAATTAGTATTCATTTGCAAATGTTGATTTGAAAATGCGTTCGTTAATAATTTTTGAATTTGATATTTTATTTTATACTAGCCGCCTGCGGCGACCAGTTGGTCTGCCTTTTTACGCCATTCGCCTTTTTGCGCCAGGGTATGCAACATTCAAACAGCGTCCGCACATCACGTTCGCCACGTCAAGCGGACACACTTACGTTTTCCGAACAGGGGGAAGCATTCATACATTCGAACGCGCGTAAAGCACATGTCGATACTCTCACCCAATAGCGAGAGCGCGCTCATCTCGTGGAGACCAATGAAATGCGACTCCCAACTCTACGGACGTCAGAGCCGTCAGATATCTGGCTTCTAGGCACGTTGACGGGTCCCGCACAATACAGCTTGCTGTCATGGCAACGCCGGCCGAAAACTGGTTTTAGGGAGAAAAGTATACGTCGGTGATGGATGTGCGGACGCAGTGTGAATGTTGCGGTAGCCTCCTTCGGCGGCTGCTTAGACAATTTAGCGACGGTATTAATCAATGTTTTTCTCTTTTCTCAATATTATCATTCGCCTTTTTACGCCGATGTTGTCGCCTTCGGCGGCTGCTTAAACAAATTTCGAGGCGGTATCAATCATTCTATATCTATCTATATCATTAGTAGTTTGAATAAAATATTTTCTAGATCTATCTCCAGTTCCGTCGCTTGGAATATTTTTAAAGGAGGGGGAGGGGAGACATAAACGACGTACTCTTCATGCAAATTTTGTCGAAAAATAACAAAACTTCCACTTTTATGTGAAAGCATTGTTTTTTCAAAATCATGGTGTGTGGGGGGGGAGCACTGACACCCCGTTGAAATTCCTTAGATGACGGGCATGCCTCTTTCTTGCTGTCCATCTACTATATCGACCTCTATATTTGTCTATCTATCAATCTATACGATATGTGCATATCTACCTCCTGACAGTACAATCTTTTTTTATTTATATAAGTATTAATTCGAAAAACTCAAATTCTATCTCTGTATCTACCTAACCTAACCGCCAATCCGTAACAAGAACAAAGATCATGCAAAAAATCGCGGGCTTTATTTATTTAATCAAAATAGTCCGCGAAAAAAAAAAAAAGGCTATGTTTCCCGCAGTGTTCAAAAAGTAGCGCTTGCAAAAAAAAAAAAAAAGAAGGTGAAGAGAAGGCAAACGATTGCAGTTGGATCACGTGATGAGGTAAGCTCGGAACTCAGCCGGCAAGCGAACAGCTCGCGTTGTGTTCTGCCATGAAAAAAAAATTGTAAAAAAAAAAACTATTGCGTATTTTTAAAAACTTTTTTCTCCTGAAGGGGACAGAATGTTTTTACTATTACCAACTAAAATTTTAGAGTTGAGGGTTCAATACTTTTTGCAGGATGGGTTTCAAAAAAAATTAAACCCAGAAAAAATGCAAAATAAAGGTTTTTTCAAAAATTTATAAAAAATACAAAAATTGCTCTATCTTCAAAATTTTTTCATTCATCATATTTAAAATTAAATTTCCTACACTATAGTGCAAAAAAATATTTGTGTGGTGCAATTGGTTCGGGGTCTGTAAGGTAAAAAGTACTAAAAAGGGCAAAAAAACACATAAAACATTAAATAACTTTTTTTCTAATTAAAATATCAAAAATCGAAGCAAGAGGTGCACAACTTCAGCAAAAACTACACCTGTATACCAAATTTCATCTTTCTAGGCCTTACCGTTTTCCCGGGATGCGCGCCACACACACACACACACACACAAACATCTTATTTTATTATATGTATAGAAGTGTATGTGTAATTTTTTAAAAAGTAAATCGAAATTTTTTGAAGAAAATTATAAATTTTAGGCGTCCTGATGGACGTCGAAATGTTTTTTAAATTTGGATAAATATGTTTGTGGTACATGTGGAGCTATAGAGTCAACATTTTTTATGAACATGAAATTTCGAACTTCCAAAAAAAAAAAAAATCTTATTCGGCCTAGTACACAGGGCTTGTTTACACTTTCAGGCGCAAGTCGGCACGCTGGTAGCCGTTGTTTAAATTATATGAAACTGTTTTTTACAGTTGTTTTGATCTAAAATCAAAAATATAAGAGGATGTGCGACTTGAAAAACCGACTTTCACTTTTTTAGGACACTAATAAATAAATAAATATATAATCGATATTAATGAGATAATTTTGTAGAAAACATTTAATTTTTTGGGCAAAAAGTATTAAATGTTTTTTGATCTATATATGCAAATTTTATTATCATAAAACAACTTGCATTATCAAAGTTAGGCAGTATTTTAACATACAAGAAGGGGGTGGGGGGAGAAGGAAATAGCATCAGAATTTAAGCATAGAGATCTACTAATTTTATCACTTTTTGCTGAAAATTTCAGTTAAAATTTCCTGAAAAGTTGAAAAAATTCAATTTTTCAATTTTTTCGAATCGGAAATAAATCCCTTCAGAAAAAAAAACGATTTTCTCCGTTTTTTTTCCGAAATTTTCCGGTTTATTTCGGACTGTTTTCATCTCTAAATCCGAGTGATATCAAAAAGTCGTCGATTGAAATCTTTGAATGAAATCATGTTCCGAGCAACCAACTCATACACACGTCAAACGTTATGCGGAGCACTTCACGAATGAAATGAAATGAAAAGCTAGAATATAAGAAATCATGTGAAGAATACATTTTGGCGGAAAACAACTCACATCGAAAAAGTAAACCGCCTCAAAAAGAAACCAAGGTCAGAACCATTTATTTATACAGTAACCTCAATAAGGAATACTTTTGAAATCAATAATTGAAATCTTTTCAGATGGAAGCAATACGTACTCATGGCGGCCAAGAGTCAAGGTGAGTCCCTTGTCAGTTTGGTCGCCAAGTCCTACTCCATCCCTTAAACTTTCCAAATCTATACTACTTTGATTCCAAGCACGGCCCCTCAAGGGACGGGTG
Organism: Uloborus diversus; assembly: GCF_026930045.1. Lineage (NCBI taxonomy): Eukaryota > Metazoa > Arthropoda > Arachnida > Araneae > Uloboridae > Uloborus > Uloborus diversus. The sequence continues at coordinate 9,090,967 of NC_072739.1, forward strand.
CCTAGTTTCCGACTAGATTGACATGACTTCTTGTCGGCCCTGTACGTTCACATCAAGTTTTTTCTGTACATCGTTTCTCCTTGCAATTTATGTACCTCAATGTAATGCCCATTCATTTTGCCACCCTGATGCCTAATGTCAGAGTCTTTTGTTCAACAAACACAGTGAGGATCTTGCCACTGGTCTACATTTCACTGCTCCCGAAAAAATACTTTAAAGTAGAATCTTTAAAAAAGGAAAAGACATAGAAAACCTTCCAAGTATGAGTTCCTCCTCCTAAAGTTATTTACATCCTATGCATTGTTGGTGAAGCTTCACAAGATATTCATAACCATTTTTTTAAAATGTCTCTAACTATTTCTGTAACAGCTACGCATTGACCTCATAATCGTTGTAGGAATCCAAGGAACATTCGTCAGGAACTACGACTTTCTTCTTTAAAAATCTGTTAATGCCCAGATAATGTCGCATCAACGTCATGGGGAAAAGGGTGGATGAGATACTGGATGCAAATGGCTGGGGCATCCCAGGCATCCCGCGAGGATCTCATCACATGAACCAACTTTCAGCAGTCTGTCCCGCAGCAAAGAGGCCATGCACCCGGAAACTAGCACAAGCAGGCCCTGTGCCACGCGTGGTTCTTCTATCTATAAAATCGGGCCAGGGGCTGTCATCGCAGATTCAGGTAGATGTTCGATGAGATGTCCGTCTTGACACGTGGGTCCCTTGATGAATCGCCCTCCGACAAAGACAGCTTCGCTTGTGTCGGGAGAACACACAAGGCGGGTCTTGATGCAACCACAACAGTGAACCTGGTGTCTTCAGAGAAGAGAGAAAGGCTTTCTCTCCTTTTTTTTTTCGCTGGCGGTCTCCTTTTAGAGACCACGCTCATGTAGAGACGCAAGAACGCTTCCACGGCGAGGATTCGAGACCGTTCACGCTCCAGAGCTCCTCTAGAGGCATTCTCGAAGTTTGTCTGTCGCATGTCTTCGCGACAATCTATCCTGGGAGTCGCTTGTTGTTTTGTTTGTGATGGATCTCAAGCGTAGGTCTGTTTCGACGCACTTGGCACGTGGTCGTGGATGGAAATTCCCGGAGAGCCCCTGCCGCAAACTTGATGTAAGGGTTCATCAAGTCATTAATATCTGCTCACCGGCGGCAATTAGTACACCACGGAATTCCATCGCTGGAGCTATTTCGGTTTTGTCGCTCAGGAACAAGATGCCAGAAGAGGTTTAAATGATTTCAAAAAATAAAATAGATTCTTCATCTCATGTGGAGCAAACCATTTGGAGCGTACAGCAGATTTGCTGATACACTAAATAGTGCAAAAAACTGACGCTTTTCCTACATCATATGCTATTAATTATGCTTCTCAGTCAACTTCAACCATCATTTACAAATTTGACTCATATCTCTGATTAATGCGCAAGCGAAGTAATGTTACATAACTTCTGTTTAACATTAACTTATACTACTGATTCTCGGAAGGGGAAAAATGTTTCTTTACAAATTCGGCCATAATTATTATTTCTTCATAAGGAGGTAATGCTCGAAAAAGCATTTATTTGCACTAAGTTGTTGTCGATATACTCTGCACGTATTTTAGGGTAACTTAGAACAATGTAGGTTAACTTTGAATTAATTCATATTTTTGGTATGCTTATCTTCAAAATAAATTTCAGAAGACCCAATGTTGAACCCGGCTGTGAAAATTACAGTACCACTCTGCTGTTTTTATTTATTTATTTATTTTTCTGAAATTTAAGTTGGCAACACTGCACACGTCCAATTTTATCATCCAATCGTTCTGACGTGACTGATTGGTAGCTACTCTTAAATGTTGATTTGCAGCCATTGAAATCTCACGTTCTGCATTGTAATATTCTATGCAACATAAGCAACTGAGGAGCTTACTTTCAAAACGGATTATATCGAGTTACATATTTTTTTGGCAAAACGAAAAAAACGTTTTACGCACAAACGCTAACTGTTAGAATTTCGAATTTTTCACCATGTTTTTGTAGAATAACAAGTGACTATTGCCATAAGTCTAGACATTTTTCCTCAATTTTATCAGACCAAAATTGCCCATTTTATTTTAAATATATTCCTTTTTGGTGTAAAAAAGTGGATATCATCACTTTTGAAAAAAAAAAAAAAAAGGCGCATTTTCTTCAGAAATAAACTTTAAAATTGAAACAAAATATTGAACAATAACAATTTTTCAATTAATCACAATTTTATCATAAATTAATCACAATTTAATAGCAATATCAATTATTTAATATTAATTTAGTAATCACAATTTGAGGTCGCGCTTGCCCAACTGATAGCAGACTTGCACAAGGTGATGCAATACGGACGAGTGTCATGCTTGATTGGAAATGCTCAGCCAGTGGCTCGCTCCTCTATTTTATTTGTGAATTACTTTTGAATTAGAAGTGGCAAATTCAAATTCGGATTTGTGCCCTTTTGATATGAAAGTGAATGAGTGGATACCGGCAAATAAGGGATAGGTTCCACTTTGTTGTAAAAGACCTGGCGAGAAATAAGAGGATGGATATACACCGTTTAGGTGGTAAAACTAATGTTTACGCATTTTTTAACAGTAGATATAAATTTCTTCGATAAGAAAGAAATTCATGGGTCAATAGGGCTTACACTAGAGATTCTGAAAACGAAAAAAAAAAACCAAAAGTGGACACAATCCGTTTTGAAAGTTAACTCCTCAATTACAGAAATATCGTGATGCAACGGAGTATAAGTGTGGAGTTTTTTAAAAAGATTTTGAAGTTCCACTTTCAGGCTCAAAGTTCTGACTCTGTGTTTAAAATAATTTATTATGAATCCCATTTCTCACATGATTCAAAGTGGTTTCGAGTGGCAGGGTTTTGATATACAACGTTTGAGGAGTTTTTCTGCAATTTAATGCCGGTATGTGAAATAACGCTCTTAAAATATTCGAGAGGCAGCAATAAAAGTAGCGAAATTGTAGATCAAAGTTAATCTGGATGATTGTATATCTTTAAGACAATGTTTTTTCAAATTGTACTTTCAAATTTAAACAACTTCATAAATTTGACTGTGCAGAGCACAGAACATCAAAGAAATCTAATGAAGGTCAAAGCATTTGCTAACTATTTTCAAACGTTTTAAAGGTTGTAACGCCTTTTTTCCTGCATTGTACAATGTTAAATAATTAGATTTTATTACTTATTTTTATATAGAAAAGAAAGTATTATATTCGCGAATTTTTTTTCACACCTTAATTTCCATTTTGCTCCCCCCCCCCACCCCCACCTAGAAGGAATGTTGAGTTTTTTTTCCAACCCGACCACACGTGCATGTATACCTAAAAACGTATGGATGTCAGAAATATCCATTTTGACAAATTCCGAGTTAATTACAACGAGTTTTCTCGTGACGTCCGTATGTACGTATGTAAGTGCGTATGTATCTCGCATAACTCAAAAACGTTATGCTGTAGAAAGCTGAAGTTTGTTACGATTCGGCGCGGCTATTTCGGCGCTCCCCGTTTCAGCACCAGGTTTTTGCATTCTGAACTTTATGAATTTCAGAAATATAAGTTTAAAACAGAAAAAAGATTTAAGGAAGAATATGAGACTTTGGAACTCTAGAAGTTAGTAAAAAATTATTTAAAAAATTACACTGGGGGGGGGGGGAGCGCATATGTGATCCTTGTATGTTTTACTGCGATAACACAAAGGAAAATATCTTGAAAAAGTAGTAAATAATGGCAATACCAGTCCTACCTCTTAGTCAATTTTTTTAATCAAGGCTGACCCGTTTTGTGTTTCTGGGGTGATTACTTCTTTGTTGTAGCAGCTATTGGAAATAATTTCATCAGTCTTCTTTACGTGAAAACACTTGTGGACATCAAGGTAAATTTAAGGCAATGTTTGATTTTTTTATTAACTAAAAAATTACTTATTTTTGAATGTTAGTTCTAAACAATTATAAATATTATTTTTCTGCAATCGATTTATAAATTTATTGCAAACTACTTTTTTGTAATGATGTTTTATTATTATTATTATTATTATTATTATTATTATTATTATCATTATTGCTTCTTTTGTTACTAATATTTAGTCAACAATTTTGTGTTATAGAACAGTTACATGGAATAAAAGGACACAAAATATTTTATTTTAATAAAAAAATTAAGTTTAAAATATTTTTTATACATTATATTAGTTTTTATGAAATTTAAAACAATATATAATAAGAATAATCTTTGCATAATAATTATTATTTGTACCTTGTGTTCTTATAAGTTTTTTCTTGTCTATCCTGTGTTCAAAGCACGCTACACAACTTAAAACTTTATCGAGCGCAGGGTTACGGGGGATTTTCTCAACACGTTAACTGTTGCCAATGACAAATATGAAAAATTCATCTTATTGCTAGTTGAAAGTTTTTGATTTTTATATAAAGATAAGACATTTAAGTAAGTGCACAATTAAATGTTTGGAATAAAAAAACAATTTAAATTTAATGAGTTTTAAATTTAAATTGCATAGAAAAATGTCAGTATTGTCTCCTAACTTATCTACTTCGAAAAGTTATGAAGATGTTTTTTAAAACTTTTATTTTATTAATTAATAATAAAAAAAGAAAAGAAAATACATCTTAAAAAAATATTACTTCATAAAACTTGTCGACAATGTCATTGTCAAACTGGTGCATTACTAGAAGTCGCTCGATTCATCTTCAATAATTAGCTTAAAACATTTTTTGTTCATCCATCAAAAAATTGAATTTAACGTCCTTAAGAACCTGCACCACCAAGCTAAATAGATTTTCGAACAAGTCGTTTTGAAATGGGTCGCGCCGAAGCGGCGGCGCCGAAATGAGTTTCGCGCCGAATAGTCTTATTCCGTAGTGAGGTCTAGTTGTGCACCTCCCCTTTTGGTTGCCTTCGGATGTTCCAAAAGGGGTCTTTTACACTTTTTTGGGGAGGGGGATCTTTGTTAATTTTTATGCAAACTCAAGTGGTGTTATAATTTGGCGGACGGACACTTGGCGATATATCGCCAGACCTTGGTCACCAACCTGGCGACAAATTTGGCTTTTTTTTTAAAATCTGGTTTTAATTTGGCAACTATTGCTGATATTTATGAAGTTAACCATTGAATCACATTAAAATTGCCAATATTGGGAAAATTAATCTGCTCAAAACTTTCTTTTTTTTTTTTCTGCTTCGGTTCGCAACAAACTGAGGTGAAAACATTTAAAGTGTTTCCTTGCTTACACCAAGGCGCTATTATCATGAAATTGGCGTAAAAGGAGGTCACGTGATGCTTATCAGCTCGTTTTATGAAAGAATTGATAAAATTAACATGGCGTCAAACAATTTGCAAAATTGATCTTAAGAAAAATAAATAAAAATCGCTGAATACTGTCCTTTGAAACATTTTGAATGGGAAAATAAAGCAAAAAATTACTTTGAATGTGTAAAATGAAAGTAATTGAGGAATGTTTAAAGAATTTCAAATTGAAAAGACAGAGAGAACTACATGAAACAAATATCATCGTTCAAAAGAATGATCGTTCATATTTTAGGAGATCATTCCGCACCGCTCATTTTAAGAAGTCGGTCTTTTAACCCATTCGTTCATGAATGACACATATACATAGTCATGACATGCATGCATGGATAATATACAGTATAGATCTTCATTAAACTTTGAAACTAAGAAACAAAAAAGCAAAGAGTAATTTTATTTTGAACAAAAAGAAAAATGAAAAACATCATGTTGAATTTCGGAGGATCTTTGAACTCCTAAAGCCCCTAACGGCTATGGCCTTGCTCCTAATAGGGGCAGAAAGAAAAATTAATCTTCCACAACTTTTCCTTCATTAAATCTCCCATAACCCATTCGGCTTTTTATTTCTTTCACAACGTCAAAACTACAAAAGAAAAACAAAATTAAATACGCCGTTTTTCATTCTCGCACATTTTTTAATACACTCGCAGCGGTCATCTTTCTTTGCAAAAGCCGTGTGTGAACAATCACACATAACCGAACATTTTTTTTTCTTTTTTTCCTAGTGACACGGTAATACCATATCGAGTTTTCCAAGGCTTCTCTGGTATTATTATGTTTCAGATTTTAATTAACGAGTGTATGCAACTTATTTAAAAATTGAAACAGCTGTTTAGAGTTTTGTCTCGAAGAATCTAAACGGTAGCGGCGTGAGATCATTTTCGCGTGATCGCTATCTCTTTGAAACGTAAAGATTTGAGATGAGTTTTTTTCCACCTTACATTTAGGATGAAATTTATTGGAGATGGCGTACCCAGAGAGATAAAATCAGCGCAAAAAAATGTATCTGATGAACTTCGTTGAATAAATACGTTTCTTTGAAACAATCAGTGATGTTCCCATCAATTTTTCTGAGGGTATACTCCCAGTAATTCATTGCACACAATATGTGTATGCGATGATATACATAACATATCATAATATGAACATTTTTGAAGCGTAGGGTATACGCTATATGTCTAAAAAATGAGTATACGGCGTACATGGAGTATACCTTATGCGAACGACCCTGGGAACTATGTGTATTACGGTTGAAGTTTTGAAGAAATTCTAATGAAATATGTAAAATATCTCTTATTTATGGAGATAAATTTGCATGATTTTCTGTAAATGCTACGAAATATTTATTGCACATAGCACATATGACTTCCAATAATGACTCCGACATTCAACGCTTTGGACTGAATCTTAGGCGAACAAAATTTAGAGTTCAGTTATAATTGGCGGTGTAGGGAAGTGTAGTAGGCTTAACACTTCTTGGAAAAGTCAAGATATATAAAAAAAAAATCTTTTCAATACTGTACTATTTTGCTTATTTTGAATTTACCGATTTGTTTGCTAATTTTACGCTGAAAGTGCAACGAGCTTTAAGGAATGATTGATTTAAAAGATTAAAAAGACTTTTTTGAAGTTTGATGTAGTATTTACGGCGCACCCATTATAAACATCTTTGAGAAATAATAAAAATACGATTTACCGTTTTGAAATAAACTTTTTTTTGAGTAATCACGATTGCTTATTGCTTTCATTTGACTGTTTTTGGAGTGCTCTATCATTTTATTTGTCCACCGCCACCCTCTGCACCATCACCGTCGACCGGCTCCTCACAATGCTGCTCCTATAGCGAAAGCCGTCTCCAGGTTGCATCCATGTCGTACACACACGCGCATACATACACGCACCTACACATACACACACACACCTTCACACAATTACCCACACACTCATGCCTGCACACAGACACAAACACATATGCCTACACACATACACATTCCCCCCCCCCCCCCCACCACACAGACAAACACTCATACACACAACTACACACACTCATACCTGCACACAGACATAAACACACATGCCTACACACCCATACACATACCCCCTACACACAAACACACATACCCCGCTCCCCACACACACACACAAACACACACGCCTACATACACACACACACTCGTGATTGCGAAAAACATAATTTGAATTCAAGATCTCAAAATTCAAATGAATTTTTAGTTTTTTTTTTTTTTTCTTATTTCAATGCAAAAACACAGCTGTGGTTTTGAGTCCTGCTCCCAACGAGCTAGCCTAATGGGAGGATCGAATCCGTCATGATCTTCAAGTTATTTTGAGAACACTCTTACCAATTGATTTAATGGGCCTTCATATATACACTAAAACTAAAGCAATGCGTAATAAAGCAACAAAATAATTGAATTCGATATCCAATTTTGCTAGAATAATTTGTAAAAGTTTTACTGCGATTTACCATGTTTAAAAAATTATTATTTCGTTTTCTGATAACTAAAACTACAGAAATGTAGCTCAGAACCATGCAATGAGTTTTGTACATATTTATGGAAATTTAGATCAGAATGCTTCTGACGAAAATAAATCATTGATATGATACTTTTCGGCTGTCAGGGATTCGAACCCACAACATGCGCATTATTAGCACGACGCTCTAGGCTCTAACCAGCTGAACTAATGGAACTCCTTTCCGGAATGTAATGCATTAAAGCAATGCGTAATACTAATATTTTTTTAAAAACAGAATAAATCGTTTTTTCGTCAAAACAACTAAATTGTGAATGGTTTCTTTGTTTTTCGCCGAAAGTGATAAGAAAAAAATCTTTCAAGTGCTGCCTTACTCATGATATTTGATAAAACATTGAAAAAATTATGGAGCTTCAAAAAAAAACGAGCTGATGTGTGCCTCACATGACTTCCTTTTACTCCAATTAAATGTCATTTCCCCATTGTTGGCAATTTTAATGTGATTCAATAGTTTACTCTTTAAATATCACCAACAGTGGCCAAATTAAAACCAAATTTTTTAAAAAATAGCCAAATTTGTCGCCAAGTTGGCGACAAGACTTGGCAACCAAAAGGCTGGCGATATATCACCAAGTGTCTGACAAATAATAACACCACTTGAGTTTACATCGAAATTAACAATGATTTCCCCCCAAAAAAAGACAAAAGACCTCCTTAGGAAGATCTGAATGTAACCAAAAGGAAAAGAACTTTCTAGGACATACCATTTTTGAGTTATGCGAGATACATACGCACATACACACATACATACGTACATACGGACGTCAAGAGAAAAATCGTTGTGATTAATTCGGGGGTCATCAAAATGGATATTTCGGGTGTCTGTACGTTCCTAGGCATATATCCACGTGTGGTCGGCTCGAAAAAAAAAAACTCAACATTTATTCGTGGGAAAGAAAAACGGAAATTAAAGGCCGATTTTTGAGAGAAATTTTTTTTTTCGCGAATACAATACTTCATTTTTCGTAAAAGGAAGTAAAAAAGAAAGAAAAGTAACAAAGAAAGAAAAGAAAAAAATCACCTTTGAGAAATAATATGTATGATTTTCAAAATCACAGAAAACCTGAAGCTATTAGCAGATACAAACTTAGCAAAACTGATTGCACATTTTCATAATTTATCATTTTCTTTGAAATTAAACAAACAAACAACTCACAATTACATTGCTGACCTTTCTCATTTCCCTCACAAAAAGATCACCGTAAACCAGCTAAGATTCATGTTCAAAAAGCTATCACCCTACTCTTCTCGTATCGGTTAAATAAAACGCGGGTTTCGACTGACATGGGCCCCCGCTGCGCTCGCCGGATGGTGCCGCCCGTACCGCATGCCGTAATCTTCGCTGCCTCCCGCGGCAGCGTCCTCGCTAAAAGGCGGCCCCACGCGGATCGCCGACAAAGGAGACTATCTGTAAGCGGGACCCGGAACCTGGATATCCGCATAAATATTCATGGCGCGGCTGAATTTTCCGAGGAAAAGAAATTCCTCGATGTTCGAGTATCGCACGCAGAGCGCTGCTTGAGTTGAACATCGTAGAGAATCAGCGCGGGTTGAGATCTTTTCTTTCGTTGGGTTTCGTGCAGTTATTTGGGTAACTTTCAAACACGATTTTCTTTTGGCGGTTTCATTCATGTTTTAATGGTATTATTAGCTGCGTCGCCCGGCTTTGCTACTCGAAAATAAAAATTGTGTCAAGTGACCCGTGTTCAACAATCAGGCTTGGAAAAAAAAAAAATCGGTGAAGTCTTGCGGCAGATTTCGGAAAAATAACCATAAAGGAAATATTTTAAATCTCCCAATTACAGAAAAAGGCTCAAAACAAAAGCCATAATTTTACTTGTTCATATTCGAGAAAAAAATGGCAACAGAACTTTTTCCTCAATAATTTTCTTTACGCTACAAATTTTAATAAAAACATTGTTGCGGAAAGTTGAGATGAAGCACTGAATAATAATTTGAATGGAGAAAAGACTCCGGAAAATAGGAATTTTATGTCGAAATCTAAGTGTCATAATTAATTGTTTTTCATTGATATTTCCGCTAATTATTATCGGAGGATTATGTTAAATAGCCAAACATAAAACTGGGAAAATTACGAATCTATCGATACCTGGTTCGATGGGCAATTTACTGGCGTTCGGAGGAAGCAACTCGGACATTGATACATGCATCCATAGATACGCTCAGTTTTTAATTATATAAGATTGCATTTGTTGGCATAAAACTCAAGAAAAAAAAATGCGAAGCGATTGTTTAGTCATCCAAAATAAAGAAATAATGATCATAAGAACCATTTAAGATGAATCGTTAACCCGGTTCACGTTATTCTGGCCACTTGGGGCGGGTGTGAATAGTGAGATATAAACCATGCGAAAAAGGAGACATAAAATAAAGTTTTAATAAAAGTAGTACCACTGGAAACTAGAGAACTAAAATTTCTTAGACGTTAACATTTTTTACTTCACCTCAAGGCATTATGAGATTTCTTTAGCTTATTACATTGCATAGAATGTTATAATATGAGAGAATTCAGCAATTGACACCAGTGCTCGAGATTGGTTTCTAAACAGTCACGTTGCCATTTTTTTACGTCATCGTTCCGTAAACGATTTCTATAAAAGTCTTTAAGCTGACTTAGTAGAGCCGGCCGCCTTGTCTAGTGGTCAGAGCAGTCTGCCTGTGATCTGGTAAGTCCTGGGTTCGAATCCCGGCTAGGGAATGAATGTACTTTCTCCCTCCTGACCGTGTCCCTTCTTCGTGTGAATGTGTTGTTGAGCTGTGAATGGTTGCCTACCCTATAAAACGGGGCCTTTTGGCATGTGTGCAGTGTGGAAGTCAGGCTCCTCACTAAATTATTGTTACAGTTGGAAAAGTGAAGCAAATTGTCAGCCTAGCTTGGCCCACGACAACAACAACAAAGTGAACCTAGTTCAAAGAGATTATTCCACTTGAGAAAGGTCGTGTAAAATGAATTATTTCAAAACAAATTATGCAACATTCCACCAGAAAAAAATATCTAAAAGTTTAAAATCTTCGTTTTTCATAGTGTATGACAGCATTTCTGTCATTTCTCACATTTGAAGGTTCTTCAATCCTTACGCAAATGTCATCATTTGCTACGATTCTTCTCTTGGGTCAGAAACTCAAGCTCAAATCTCGTGAAATCTTCGTCAATTTAACGAAAAGTTTAATCGGAGCGTTTTTTACGAAATCATTGCGTTAAATACAGAAAAAGATTTCGTGAGATTTGGAGATGCTCTTCTGAGAGTGAAGAATGAGAACTTTCATCGACTTCAAATTAGCGCTCTATAGAAGTAGCTTCCAAACAATACTCCGAGAATTATTAGACTTCAATTAACTGAGTACTACAGTATATTGCCAAACTTATTTTTAAAATAAAAAGTACAAAACTGAGGTTATAACCTTGCCTAGAGTGTAGCATTGGGCCTTTTACTCTCAGAAAGGCATCGCTCACTTCACTTTCAAAGATTCTTCAATCATTAGACAAATTTTGCCATTTACGACGATTCTTTCAGCGCTGGGTCAGAAATTCAATGCTCAAATCTCATGAAATTCCGTTTAATTTGACAAAATGTTTAATGGAGCATTTTTCACGAATTTATTTTGCCAAACAAGACGGAAATTTCATGCGTTTTGAGGATGCCTTTTTGAGAGTTTTGAAGATCTGAGAATTTTTATGAAGTAAAATATACTAAAAATATGAAATGCCGCAAAATTAACCCATAATGTGCAAAGTTGCTTTAAATGACACTACATCTTGTGTTGGAGATGTAAAGATGACCTTATTTACATCTTTCAACGGTTTTGGAAACGCAAACAATTCGTTTTTCAAATTTGGACATAGTCAAGTTTTCAATTTAAAGATTTATTTACAAAAGAGTAATGCCTTAATTTACGCATTTCAACGATTTTGAGTGAGTAAATACACTAATAATTTACTAATGCTTTTCAGATTTTGATAGTTTAAATATAAATTTGTTATGTTAGATTTAATGCACAAAAAAATAATGATAAGGCTGTCACAATTCACATATTTCAACGATTTTTAGTAAGTACACGAATAATCCACTACTTTTCAGATTTAGATAGATACATTTTAAATTTATTATGTAAGATTTTATCCACAAAAAATTAATAATGAGGCTGTCATAATTTACATATTTCAACGATTTTAAGTGAATAAGTACACGAATAGTTCACAAATCTTTTTTATATTTGGATAGTTAAATTTTAAATTTATTATGTAAGATTTTATTCACATCAAATTAATGATAAGTAAATAATTCAACGTAATTTACATATTTCAACGATTTTAAGTGAGTAAGTATACACGAATGATTGACTACTCTTTTTATATTTAAATTTTCAATTCCTTATACGTTATAGAATTGAAGATGCTTATCTATTTTCTGTAGATTAATTTAATTATTTTATTTTGAGCATTACATAATATTTTGAATGGTAAAACTTCCGAAATCAAAATACTGCAAAATTTAATTTCTGAGTGTTTTCTTTGCACGTTATAAATTGCCTTTTTTAAACATTTGTGAGATGAGAAACGTTTTACAAATTGATTTTTTCTGCTTAGTGTTTCATACCTAAGAAGTCCGGTGGCGCTTTGTGCCTCCTCATTGCAGATTTGAGTTTAATTCCCCGTTGGGCACAGTTTACTCGACCTTTCATCCCATAAGTGGGTCAATAAAATGAGTACCAAGCATGCTTGGAAACTAAACACTGGAGATTCCGCGTTCGGCTGACCACCTTACTGGAACACCTGCCTTTGCACCCCACAGCCCTCTGTCATGAAGATTGATATGGGCACGGTGGGATTGCCTCCAATGTTGCGCCACTGAGTTTAGTTTCATACTTATGAGTTATAAGCGGTTAAAAAAAAATTTAAGTGGCATAAGATTTAAAAGAAAGTGAAAAGTTGCGAAACTTAAATGTAACGAATGTCTTCTCGTGCATTAAAATAACCTTAAATGGGTCATTCTTCAAAAAGTAACTTTTCTGTCACATGCCTTTTACCCCCAGTAAAGAATTTTAGGAACAATTCATTTAACAATGATTTTTAATTTCATCAAAAATATATCGATTTAAACCTGTCACCAATTTTTGAATAATAAGTTTTATTTTAGTATATTTTTGGTTCACAACATGTGAATTCTCACCTCCGTGGCATGTTACGCACCTTGTGTGGCTGTTTATGTTGCTTAATAACTTGATTAATTAAAAGTATATACTTATTTATTGATTATTCCTTTCACAAGTGCCTCAAATGATAATTGTTTAAGTATATTTAACTTTTTAATATTGTGGTTTAGTTCATTTTAGTAGGACAAGAAGTCATGTCGCACAAAAATTTACTAAATACTATTTTACATGTATTTGAAACTACTAATTAAGTAGTACTTTAATTAAGAGAGCTTAATATTATATTCCCACTAATCATTAAAATAGCTGATTAATTGCACAATTAACAAAACTATTACTTTGATATTAAATTGGCCTCAATTTTTAAACATTAAAAGTTATTTTTCTTTTTTTTAAATTTCTATGAACAAGGGATTATTTTATTTTTTATTTATATGTAAAATAATTGAAACTTAGCTGGGCCATTGTTTATGGTTACTTCTAGTAGGTAACACTTTCATGTAAGAACGAAAAAAAAAGGAAGCAAGAGATTTCGAAATTGAAAAATATTTGCATTCAAAAGTTACGTTTTCTGAAGAATTACCCAAATGTGATAATATTAGTAAATAACAGGTTGGAAGTTTGTACTAGATTACTATATACATTCATTGTATAAAAAATTGTTTGCCTACTAATTGTCAACTATTTATGTTATTTACTATTCAATTGCTGACTAAATATTAAGGTAAACCAAGTATTCTGTTTTGTGTGCTAAATAGCCATCAGTATACCAAAAATCAACTGCACATTCAATGTATCCCTAATTTAATCGATGAGCTTTTTCAAAGGCATGTTGAAACCCAGTGTGCATGTGTGGTTGAAAAATTGTCCTACTATTGAGTGCAGTAATTAAGTGTGGTTGAGTAGTACTTAGGATGAGTACTTGAGTACTCGACCAATGTTCTTGCTATTGGGTCAAGTACCGAATATAGATCTTTTTTTAACGATTAACTGACATACACAAGGCAAAAATTTCACTTACTGGAACATCTATATGGATCTTGAGCATGAAATAAGTTTTCAATTAAAAAGGAAATCCAAAAAGATATAAAGTTTAAAATTTAAAACTAGTTTTTTTTTTTTTTTTTTTGAATTTATGGAGGAAAAAATTGAAATTGATTTAAAAAACTTAATTTTTCCATCACAGTTCTTTCCAGCATTAAAAATTGGTTAGTCATACATTGGTTAGCTTCTTTGTACTTAGAAATTTTTGACCAATAATTTTGCTGTCTCATTTATCATTGCTGTCATTTTGGGGTAAAGGAGTTGAAGATTCCCGGAGTTTGTCTTTTTCCTTCCAACAATGCAACATGTTTTCTTTCTTTACTTTTCTTTTCGAACTTGGAAAAAAAAAATGCAAATACTAAACCAGTAGAAATGCATCCTTTAGGACTGGACTCGGACTCCAATATTATTCTATAGCGAACAAAAGTGGTTTTATTCAAATATGTTTTATGTTTTTATTTATAAAATTTGTTTAAAAGTTTTATTTATGTATGGAAAAATGAAAATTTATGTAATAAAATAGATTAATTTATTCATCCCTTGTGGCTCCCCTTAGCCCCTCCACTAGAAAATCTGCTACCATGCTTATGTATGAGGTCAAAAAGCTTGGATGCTTATGCTCTGAAAAAAAGGTGTTTTCAATATCTGTGTTTATCATACTGTAGATGCCCGTGAGGAAATAGCCCAGTATTGGCACTAAAAATGCCAAAATGTTTTTTCCCTGAAATTTCCCCTTATACTTGTACTACAGTTGCAGGTTTCCCCCAAGATCTTTGCAAGACTCCAAAGTGCTTTATGTTTAATTATATCTCTTAATGATCATTATTATTGTTTATGTTTTCAATTGATTTTCTTTCTTTTTTTGAAATTGATGTTCACTAAATATTCATAGCCTCATTTTGTTTTCTTTTCAAAACAGACCATATATTTTGAATTGATGTCGGAAAAATGCTTTTCTTTGTCATTCGTTTGATTTGATGAAACAAATTTTTCGATATTTACATGTTTACCAGCTTTTATGCATTAAGCTTAAGATTTATACATTTTAGCAGTTACGATGTCTTTTGATCTAGCCTTATTTTTTTGTTTAATTTTATTATAGACACATTGTCAATTTACGGTCACTCCCCTTTTATTTTACGGGTAGGAAATTACGGGCAAACCTATTATTTTTACGGTCATGAAAGATTGCGGGCAGAATATTATTTTTACGCGCAGTGACCGGATCACTTTCTGCCGGTCACTGCCCGTATTCTAATGGTGAAATTTCTTAGAGTGTATGTAAGATTTCATTCATGAAAAAACAATAAGTATGTAAAAGGAAGAAGGGAAAAGAAAAAAAAAAGAGAGATTTTGTTTGTCTCTACTAATAATAAAGCTGAAAGTCTCTCTGTCTGGATTTCTGTCCGGATCTCTGTCTGGATCTCTGTGACGCTCATAGCGCCTAGACCGTTCAGCCAATTTTCATGAAATTTGGCACAAAATTAGTTTGTAGCATGGGGGTGTGCACCTCGAACGATTTTTCGAAAATTTGATTTTGTTATTTTTCTGTTCCAATTTTAAGAACATTTTACCGACCAAATTATCATAACGTGGAACAGTAACATGGGCAAGCTAATGAACATAGCAAATTGGCGAGAAATTCATCATCTATTATTTGTAAATAATCAGGCGAACCAAATGACCTTTTAATTTTCTACTACGGGCAAAGCCGTGCAGGTATCGATAGTAAAAATCGCTAGTAGTTCCGTTATTTCTCGTGGTGCCGCCACATTGCCATCCAAACATAACAAAATTTCAACAAAAGATGAGCCTCTAATTTGTATAGCTCCAAGGCAGCCACGCAGAGAAAATGAATGAATGAAATGTGTCGCATTATGAATCGTAAAAAGAAGGAACAAATAATGCATAGAAGAATAGAAAGTGGCACATTGGTCATAAAAAAGTCCTTAAACACACCGAAGCATTACACATCTATAAACAATAAAAAACACCTTCTTCAAAATTTAAATAAAGATTTAGTTTGCCCATGCCTCTAAACTCGTAAAATGCTTGCCCGCGGAAATGCTGTTTAAGCTCGAAAACGTTCAATTAATTTCTAAAACTAAGAAAATAGTTTTATTGCGACGCTTAAGCATTTGCATATTACATTTAAGCGGTTGGGATAATTTATCTGAATAGGATCCTAGAGTTTTGGACACACACGAAGACCTTTTTTTTTTCTTTCTTTTACGATTTTACTTTCCATGTTTGAAGAATATGTGTAAAAGCGTATTATGAAAATGCAAATTGAATTTGATGATTATCACGCAACGTGAATGCTAAAGGTTCTATAATTGTGGAATTTGATGGCTCCCGGATTTCTTTGATTTTGTGGAAAGCCGTTCAGAATTTTTGCTCAAGAATGCACCGCAACTTCTTAGATTTTTTTAAAACAATGAAACAAGTTTTATTAGCTAAAAAAGTAACAGGTCTATATCCAGATTTGTAGAAAACAGTTAAAAATCTTTTAGTGTCCAAATAAGGCTTGGAAGGCCACTTGTTGCTCGTTTCGTCTCTTAACCAAGAAAAAACGGAGGGGGCGGGGGGGGGGGGGCTAAAATTGAAGATCTGTATAAAACACATAAAAATCCTTAATTGTCCAAAAAAAGAAAAATTACGAACGAAACTCATTTTTACTCTCAACCAGGGGCGTGCACAGGGGGGGGAGAAGGGAGGGGCTTTTGGCCCGGGCCTGAGCCTGAAGGGGTCCAATTTTTTAAAAACTAGACATGAAATATAGGGGTAAACTATATGGAGCGGGGCCCCGGAAAAGTCATCTGTGAAGGACCCGAAAATTTCTGTTCACGCCCCTGGTGCCAACCCAATAAATTGAAGATATACTATGTTTCTGATCAATTGGCTTTTTCTTGAAAGTAGTAGATGAATTCTTTAGTTATTTTAAAGTAAAAGAATTTGTTAGTTTAGTTTAGTTCTAAGTTAGTAATTAGCTTAATTTTGTTAGTCCAAGATAGATTCACTATAGTCTTGTTATGTCCATTCGGGAAAAAAATTCCAATTTGCCTTTCTCATAAAAATTTGTTCATGAAAACTTTAACGGTTAGTATTGTTTAATTGGTGCAAAATAGCGCCACAGTGGCGCTATTTTGTTTGCCCTTTGTTTCAATACATTGTCAATCCTAGTATTGTAGTTTATGCAAGATGATTCAGATTGCATCTACAAGTTAAGATGACTCACAATACCCGTCCGTACAAATCAGCTATTCACACAGGAACTCAGGAAGGCAGAAAATAAAAATATAGAATTCCAACCTGAACTTACAATAGTGTTGGAAGAGCAATTGAACGATACCGGAAGTTGCACAATTAGGTTTATCGTAAACCTACAGAAAGTGCTTAAAATGCCAACCACAAGTGTCGTTGCTCAGGTGACACCGACGATGTTGTGCTGTTTTTAAAGGACGACGTTTGCTCTGACTGCCTTTTACCTTTACCAAACAAGAACAAAATGCTTCTTCTCTGTGAAATTTTACATGCGGTAAATTCTTGATAATCTTAGGAGATATTCTATACTTATAGGTACATAATGACGTCAGAGGCGATTATTTGTATTGCTTTATCTTGCAGGATCAGTTTCTAATTTTCTCTTTTCTGCGTCTCAGAATGGAATGCGATCCTATGTTCCTATGGAATTATTGGTCGTCTTCGGGTGCTATCCATAGACATGGAAACCGGTTCCCATGTCGATGGTGCTATCACCTATCTTAGTTTGTAAAAACAGTTTAGCATCACCCTGTGCTGTAGGGGAGAGTGTTGTACCTCTTGTCACTTTTCATAATTTAATTTTTAACGTCAATTATTTGATTAAAATTCAAAATATAAAAGTCACATTAAATACCCGAACATACTTCTATGCAATACATTTTTACATAAACATTTTGCATTTTGTCTGAATTTTAAAAAAAATTCAGACAGTTTGAAAATAAAAGATTACCAGCCATTTTTAAAGTAAGAGTTCCAAGCTCAAGGTAAAACATCCTATTGTACCTTGGTGCACATCTTGTTGTACTATGGGAAAGTCTTCATAATTCAGGAAACAGCCATATACTTAAACCCATTTTTCAAAAAAAAAAAAATGTTTTTTCATGGTAGCGAATTAAATTATTATTCATGAATATTGAATAATGAATTAGGAATAATGAGTTATGAATTATTATCTTATATTAAATGTGTTTAAACGACTACATAAGATTAGAACATTGTTCAATAATCCTAAACATATTTTAATTAATAAGAACCATACATACCTTGTACCTTGGAACGTGTCCTAAGATACAAAATGTTTGGCTGTCCCAAGGTACAATCACCACGTGGTTTAAGAAAAATCAAAATTAGTGGTCAATCTAGCTGCACTATCATTATTTTCTCATAACCAAAATATTTAAAGTACTCCTCTTTAATAACAAAATAAAATTCAGTTGATTAGTTTTACAAATACAAAGACAGAAAAAGAAATGAAAATGAAGAAAATATTTACTTCGGAGTCATGAAATTTTTTTCTCTTGCAAAATCGTCAATTTTACGCATTTTATGCTGATTTTTACTAGTGCACCATTTAGTGGTGAGAAGGTTATTATTAGAGATTACAAAGACATGGCTGCTGAAAATAGATTCTTAGAATTTAGCGGCGTCTCAAGGTACAAACGTCCCAAGGTACAATACTCTCACCATACGGGTCATTCTCCAGAAAATGTAACTTTTGAACACAAATATTTTTCAATTTCGAAACCTTTTGTTTTCTTTTTTCTTCATTCTTACATGAAAGTGTTACCTACTAGAAGTAACCAAAAACAATGGCCCAGCTAAGTTCCAATTATTTTACTCATAAATAAAAAAAACTCAAAATGCCTTGTTCACGGAAATAAAAAAAAAAGAAAAAACTTTTAATATTTAAAACTTGAGGTCAATTTGATACCAAAGTAGTAATTTTGTTAGTTGTGCAAACAATCAGCTATTTTAATGATTAGTGGGCGTTTCAAACGTATGTTTTTTTTTATTAGACACAAAAAGAAACTCCCTATGCACCACATAGTATCACATAGGGCCCGAAGGTAAGAGGCACAACAGTACAAAATACACAAAATAAAATGAGCACAACATACAAACAATTAACAACGAATAGAGAAGAAAAACACACACACACACACATACAAAAAGGTCAAACAACTGAATAAATAAAACGTTTAAAAAGAGAAAAAGTCTCGACACTCTGAACCAGAGCAGAAGGAACAGGAGGCCAAGAAACGGACAACTTCCTCAGCTCCCGCATAAGAATTTCTCTCTGGGGGTTAAAACGATTGCAACGAAACAACAAGTGTTCTGGATTTTCAATATCCTGTCCACAATCACACACGTTACTAGTAGAAATATTAAATTTATACAAGTACTCTTTGAAATTACCATGCCTAGTAAGAAACTGAGTGACAAAAAAAATCAGTTTTGAGATGTTGCCGTTTCAATCTAAAGAAAATAGTGGGAAGGAAGCGCTTATTTGAGGACATACTGGCAATTTACAATTTTGGGAGAATGCCTATTATTGATGTATTTCCCCTCCATCAGTTATTTTCACCTCAGAAATAATGACATTGATAAGGTCTGTGACGGAGGTGAGATTCACGGAGGTGAGGATCTTTCCATTAATGTAGGTCTAATAGATACATTTTTCGGGATTTTGTTTTTCTTCGTTGCTACAATCTGCACACATTAAGCGAATGAGAACATGTTCACTTCTTTTTTTTACATTAATTTACATCCCTTGAAGTTCAAGTTCATGGAGGTGAGAAGTCAGAATAACCACACTAAGTTCTATCTTCTTGTTTTCGACAAAAATTTCACAATTTCAACCATGGCAGAAAATAAACAAGGGGGCTCAATTGTATCATGGAAAATAAAGTTTGATGTCATTACTGCCACGTGTTAATTAGGAATGACATTTTGTGTTTAGGTAACGGAGGTGAGCATTTATTGTGTGACATGACTCCTTGTCCTTCTAAAACGAACTAGAACACAATATAAAAAAATTAAATATACTTAAACAATTAGTATTTGAGACACTTGTGAAAAGAATAATAAATAAATAAGTAGTCGAACCCGCTTATTAGAATATCGGTTAAATGAATATCCCGCTTAATACATTACATTTTCAATGTACCAAACCAATGTAATGTGTTATTTTTATCCCGCTTATTAAAATACTTTTTCCTGGCAAAATGGCTATTTTATTAAGCGGGTTCAACTGTACTTTTAAATAAACAAGTTAATTAAGCAACATAAACATTCACACAAGGTGTGTGACATGCCACGAAAGTGAGAATTTACATGTTGTGAATCAAAAATATACTAAAAGAAAAATTATTATTAAAAAAATGTGGGCTGGTTTAAATAGATATTATTTTTGATGAACTTAAAAGCCGTTGTTAAATGAATTATTCCTCAACGTTTTTTCTATAAAAGGCGTGTGACAGAAAAGTTACATTTCTTGAAGAATGATCCATACATGTTAAGACTGTAAAGATCTACCATTCCCCACTCAATGGTAAATTCTGGCTGCCCTAGAAGTGCAAAGTAAAAAGAATATTTAAAGAGTTTTTGAATAAAGCATATTTAAAAGATGCAACAGTGATAAGCTACTGCATTGGAAAACATCACATATTATAGAGTAAAATCCGAGGTCCAAGTCAATGTGTTTTTGTAAGTGAATTTCGGAATACTCATATATATAATAGCGAATTCACTGAACGAGTAACGCTCCTGACGCTCAGCCATGAAACTCGCCCCACGACATGATAGTTTGATAATATGTTTTGGTAATGTCTAACATGCAGGGAAATGCTTTATTGTGACAAGGCTGAACTCGATCCGGTCACTTAACTGTTTTACTGGTAAGACTGTCATTTTAAGAGAAATTAAGGAACGAAAAAGAGGTCAACAATGAATGCTATCCACTGGAGTTTAGGGTTCATCCACTGGAGTTAAGGTTAAAATTTCAACTATCAAAATATAACCAAACAGGCAGTTGCTTCGTTTTGATTTTCTTGCTGAAAAAAAATAAGCAAAATGTTACTGAGCAATGTTTTGCTGCTAAACCGGGAAAGATTTTTTTTCTTCTCCTAATCTTCCGATGAAAACAATCTATTTGGAACCTACTTATTAGTGCAATTGATTTGGAACCGATTGCCAATTCTATGGGAAAGAAGTAAGCATAAGCACTGAGTTCAAAATATGAAAAATGTCAATCGCATGGTTGAGCTTACGCAGTGACGTGTAACTGTCGAAGTTTGTTGCATTCAGGGTATTTCTCACTTTCTGAACTGAGATGTATTTGAAATTCAAGTATAGGGGAATGGGAGGCAAAGGGAAATAGTTAAGATAACTTATATTTTTCAAAATGAACTAATTGGAAATTTGTTCTGAAATTTGAAGAACAATATATTTTATAATAAAACTTCCATTGAAACATTATTTTTTATTTTTAGCAGTTGATTTGTACACCAAAAAAAAAGTGGAAATTTTCACTTTTTTATTTTATGGGACAAAGTGAAAAATGAAATATTTTTCCACTGAAATATTTTCTATTTGATTGTTAAAGATATTTTTGGTCAAATGAATGAGTAAATATAAGAATGAATGTATGAATGAAAAGGAAAGGGAACAATAAGCAAATAATAAATAATTGAAAAAGTATGAGAAAAAAATAAGCGAGTGAATAAAGTAGTGAATGAATAAGAAAATAAATGAATGAATGAATAAATAAGAATTATTTTATAAAGGATTATAAATGAAATATTTAAAAAATGAATACGTTACGGAATAAGTAAATAAAATGATCTACTTCACTATGCCTCGGATGCCTCTGACTAACTTTTTTTTAGCATTTAAAATACAAATAAGCTCAATGTTAAGCAAATATATAACGCACCGAATAATGGTTGGTGTCAACTAATATTTAAAATGTTAATAACAAGAACTTTATCATTTAAAAATAACAAAAATAATTTTTGACTTACAACAAAACATGACAAGTACCAGTTTTTGAAAATTGCATGCAATATCATACTTTTTAATTTTGAGAGGTATTTTTTTTCTTGACTGGAATAGAATAAATGTGTTACTACACATTTAAAATCTTTGTAGGTAGGTGGCGCTAAAAGCGGAGTAAATATTTTCCCTCGGACCTGGTTAAATCATATCTGTGTGGTTTGCTCTTCTAAAAACAGTTCTACTTTTTTTCCTTGTCTTTGTTCCTTATTTCTATTATTTACGGCTTTAAGTAACAATTAACATTAGTCATGAGAGGTAAGAGAGATTACGCATCAACCCTTTTTCTGGAAGAAAAATGTGAATGTCACCATTATTTCAAATTTACTAAGTTTGTAATATGTTTTGATTAATTTAAATATACGTACCCATTTGTTTTCGTCAGTTCTTACTAGCAGACAATTTTTAAATTTTTAAATTGTGAAAGATTGTTATAATTATGAAAATGAGCAAAAGAAAATTTTTATTGTCCATCAGGAGATAGATCATAGTCAACAACTGAAGTGAATCTTAATATTCTGCAGAATGGATGCCATAGGACTGTCACTTTTTAACCCTTTTGAGAAATAATAGCCATAGAAAAATTTAATGACTAGACTTTTTAGAAATGATATTTTCTTGAAAACGTTAGATGCATTTACCTATACACATTTTACAGCACACACACACATACACACAACATGTGATTTGAGTTCAAAGATTGCCCTGAAAAAATGTTAAGCACATTAGAGAAGATTGATCTTGTGGAAATGAGCAAAACACTCAAATAGCAATAGCCCAGTTAATGAACCCAGTCAATCCTTTGAATTATGACTCACTAAGAGAAAAAATGCCTTACAGAATAAAGAAAAAAAGGTTATCATTGATTTCATGTCGTACTATTTTTTCGAACCTAAAAATTTGATGTTTGTAATAATCATAATAACATTCTTATTGCACGGGGTCAGTTGACCCTTTGACCCTCTCCTGAATCCGCCCTTGTATGCTATGTATTCAGAAGTTATTCTTCAAGAAAAATGACAACGAAAAGCAATAGATCAATTCTAAATTTCTTAACTATACGTCTTCCTATCAAGCAGAAATAGTCCAGAAATGCGAGGGACGAAATGATAGAAGACTTAATAATTATGTATAATCTCTCAATTAAACGTCTACTAAATTTTTATTACTCTTTGTTACTTAATAATTAAATGAATCTCAAGAACGTCAAGATTTGATAAAATGAATGATTTTTTAAAGTTCCTGCTGGTTTCATATAAAAATCTCAATCAATGTCAATCCACGAATCTCTTCAGTTTGCTCACATGGAAGTCTCCTCTAACTTTTTCTACTCTGCGTATATCGTCGCACTGTAAGACTTTAAACACCCCTCCACCCTCAAAGGTATTGGTTTAAACCATTCAAGAGAAATATAAAAATTAAAATAAAAAAAAAACGACTGGATCGCAAATGTTGAATCTCCAGAGGGAAAATTGAAAATCTTTTCAAAAGCCTTGTACTATTAAAAATCAATTACAAGTATTTTACTTGTTGACAAGTAGAAACTGGCAGCAGATAAAAATTTTCAATCATTGTGTTTAATTTCCTTGTCGGCCAACAATAAATTCGTTTACCAATCGCGTGAATAAAGGCTTAGCCGTTATTAAAATGTGCTTTGAAAAAACGTTATAATTCAAAATCTATATAACATGATGGAGGTTCTAAACTCATTCTATCAGACACAGAAAAAATTACTCTTTATTTTGGTATTATTTTTTTAATTAGAAATGTTTTCACTGCAAAAATCGCGGAAAATCTTTTAGAGGTTTTTAATTAATATTTTCGTTAATTAATGTCATCCGAAGACGCAATCTAGCTAAGAACACTCTCGACCAACTCTCCTTTGAAACATTTTTTTTTTCAAAATCGGTCCAACCGTTCAGGCATTAGAGTGCCACAGACAGATACACAGACACGTCAAACTTATAACCCCCTTCCTTTATGTTTTGGGGGTTAAAAATGGAGGAAATGAAGACTTTCATTCGTGCAGCATAGAATCACACAAAATCAGTCCAAATCACGTGACAGGCTTAAAGCAAAGCATAGGAAGAAATGGGGTTTCTTTCGTTAGTTTCACGCAAAACGTGCCAACCATTTGTCGTTGTTGATTCACGTGATTTGGGGTCTTTGCATCAGCTTTTGCTGAGCCAATGATTGGACCTGCTCCCTCCATTTACTTATTCCTGCTCTAAGGTTTTAACGTAATTATCAATCCTAATGCAGCAGTTTCTACTCACGTAAGAACTGTTTTGACATTAAAAGAAAAAAAAGAATTAATTTGAATTTTGTCATCTTGAATTCAAATTATGTTTTTCGCAAACACGAGTGTGTGTGTGTGTGTGTGTGTGTTATGTAGACGTGTATGTTTGTGTGTGGGGGGCATGTGTGTAGGCATGTTTGTTTGTGTCTGTGTTCAGGCATGAGTGTGTGGGTAATTGTGTGTATGTGAGTGTGTAGGTGTGTGTGTGTGTTCGTGTATGTGTGTAGGTGTATGTATGTGTGTAGGTGTATATATGTACATGTGTGCGTGTGTGTGTAGGTGCGTGTATGTATGCTTGTAAGTGTAAGATATTGATGAAACCTGGAGACGGTTTTCGCTAGAGGAGCAGCATCGTGAGGAGCCGGTCGACGGTGATGCTGCAGAGGGTGCTGGAGGGAAAATAAAATCATAGGACATCAAAACAGTCAAATGAAAGCAATAAGCAGTCGTGATTGCTAGAACAAAAAAAAATCAGACGGTTGTTCTGGCTGTGCTAGTGGCGTTAGTTACCTAGGCAATTTAGAAAGTAATTTGAGAAATGAAAAGAATTTTGGCGCACTAATGGATCTCCCTCATTAGGGCTGCAGCGAAGGGGGGGTTGGGTAAAAACACCCCTCAGAGTCTTCGGTTTTAATAGTATTGCCGAATAATAAGAGCTGCTTTGATCAAAAAACAACCACGAGGTAATTCTGGCAGCGCTAGTGACCCTCATCAATTTTACCCTCATCATTTAATAGGTAAAATATAGATACAATTATGAAAAAACGATACATTAGTATATTTAATTTGTAAAGGGTTATAAATAGCTGAAGTTCAAAAAATGTACTTACCTAACTTTATACCATCTCTCTTGATATGAAATCTTAAGTTTCCATATTTAATACATCTAAAGATTGCACCTTTTTTTTCAAAACTTAACAAAACAATACAATACGAAGTAGTGCTTGATTTCTAAATAGGCTTTTCACCATTTTTGTATTGAAAATAGAATAAGATAACGTAAGCGTCAGAGAACAGAATTCAGATAAACCTTGTGAAACTTCACTCTTCTTTATCTTTATCTCTTTACTCTTTTCTTTACTAATAATAAAGCTGAAAGTCTGTCTGTCAGGATCTCTGTGACGCGCATAGCGCCTTGACCGTTCGGCCGATTTTCATGAAATAAGGCACAAAATTAGTTTATAGCATGAGGTGTGCACCTCGAAGCGATTTTTCGAAAATTCGATTTAGTTCTTTTTCTATTCCAATTTTAAGAAAATTTTCCCGAGGAAATTATCACAACGAATAAATTACGGAATTATCATAACGTGAAACCATAACATGGGCAAGTAAATGAATATAGCCAATTGGCGAGAAATTCATCATCCATAATTTGTTAATATACAGGCGAACCAAATAACCTTTTCATTTTCTACTACGGGCAAAGCCGTGCGGGTATCACTAGTACTTAATATAACCCGTGATCTTCGAAAACGCAATTCGAACTAAAAATATATATTTATCCACTATACATCTCGGAAATTTCTTAATCTTTTTCTCGTGATTTCAAACAAGAAGTTTTAACTATTAGAAGAGGATGCAGAAATAAGGATTACAAATGAGATAAAAAATTAAAATTTGAAACCAAAATGCTCTAAAAACATAGCAAATGAGTCAGACATAAGTACACTGAAGCATAAATCCAGTCTGAAATTCAGATATAGAGCGGCAAAAAATGCATAAACAATTTTTGGTTTTAGAATGTTGCTGGTAAAAGAGCACAATAAATAAGATGATCTTCTTACTCATCAAAATAATGCTTGTTTTTTACTTGAATAACATAATGTAAGAAGTCGTTTAACAATTCCTTCATTTTTTTCGGACACATAGTATTGCTACTTTCGAGTAGTCAAACTGATAAAAGTATAATAAAAAATTTGTTCATGGCAAAACTGAATCCTTTCAAACCTTATATGCTCTTTGACTGCAAAAAAAAAGAAAAAAAAATATCTAAAATTGCAACGAAACATGTAAACTTCTTGTCCAGGTTCTGATATGAAACAATTCAAATGTACAAAGAAAAAAAATCGCAGAATATTCCAGCATGTTTACAACCCAACTGTATTAGAGTCAAGTAGACTGTTTATACCCACTGGTATTGCTTTGACAAAAATACTACTAACGAATTTTTAAAAACTCTTGTTATAAGCCAAATAACTAATTCTAAATAGATGTGATAAATTGCATAATAAACCTTAAAAGAGCGAGCTCGTAAAATGCTTTGATATCATTCACAGTCTTTAAAACATGCAAATGCATGAAATAAATAAAAAACGTACCAGAATAAAGCTGCAATGACGATCTAAACGATAACTTGTGTTGTTGAACTAAGGCTAGAAACTTGTGGTACTTTTATTTTCACATCGGTGCTTGAAAAACAAAAAGGCAAAAATCATTTGTTGCCAATACATAGTTATTAAAAATAACATAAGCAACGTTTCGCAGACGATAAATTAAAAATGTGCAGCAGCTGAAAAATCCTTTTTTTTTTTTTTTTTAATAACGTTACTTTCAACTGGCAGACGATATTTTCACAATGCATTACTTAGCTAATGAAACGAAATCTGAAAAAGGTTGATAAAAATTCGTTTGAACAAACAGCATGCTGTAAAAATATTCCAATATTATGTACATTAGACAACTTCAGAAAGCGTTTCAGTGCGAGTTTGAAATAAACAGAAATCGTTCGAACCAAAGAAAAAATATATAATATGCATCCCACCAAACTCCAAAGGTAAACATACCAGAGAGGTCCTTAAGCAAAATCTTTGCATAACTATTTTTCCACCTAGGAAATAAAAATGCTAATATTTTTTCAGGGAAGTAGTAAGTTTTAAACAGTGAATGAAGCAGAATACTAAAATAAATCATGAACATATGATACGAAACAAATGCAGAAGTTTGCAAAAGCGAAAAACACAAACACTAACCAAGTCCTCACTTGGCAAAGAAAATCTAAGGCACTGGGGCATCCTTATGACACGCAAAAAAAAGGAACAATATTAATCCAAGATGCAGATGGATTCCTGTCTTGACAGCAGCCAAATCTGACCATACGACAGTCGTTTAAGGACAATCTGGAAAGGATGTGGGCCAAAGTGAATGCTAACAGTGAATGAAGTAGCATACTAAAATAAATCTTGAACATGTGATACGAAACAAATGCAGAAATTTACAAAAGCGAAAAGCACAACCACTAATAAAGTCCTCACTTGGCAAAGAAAATCTAAGGCACTGGGAAATCCGTGTGACACGCAAAAAAAAAGGAACATTATTAATCCAAGATGCAGATGGATTCCTGTCTTGACAGCAGCCAAATCTGACCATACGACAGTCGTTTAAGGACAATCTGGAAAGGATGTGGGCCAAAGTGAATGTTCTAAAATACGGCGCGGCAGTGAGGCTCTAATTTTGTGCATCGTCTGCCAAGGCACACTCTTTGAAGCCCCCATTGTGGAGGAAAGCGGCGGACAATGGACCGACTGTTTGCCGCATCAGAGGAACCTCTGTCGGTAGAGCCCAAGCCGCCATTGTCCTCCTTGAAAAACCTCTTCTATACCTAGCGATTCCAAACAAGCGGTAGATTGTTTTGATTCCAAAAAAGATGGCTTCTTTTTAGAGAAATAAAAAATTATTCTTTCAATTTGATCCAGGTTCTCTAGTTGTTTTTTCACCATACATTGAATAAAGACTGGAAGTCCTCATTTTTTTCTCTTCCGGTTTTCAACTTTAACAGCCGTGGCATTGTCTTGAGTCTATAGGTGAGGATTGTTTGCTGATGAGATCTGTAAGTGTTTGCGTAACAACCGTTTGATTCGGAAATCTTCACTCAAATTGACGTTAAAGAGATCGTAAACGATACCGACTTGTTCACGTGACTCACAAAGCCATGATCTTCACGTCTGCTTTCGGGTAAATTGAGTTTGATATATTAACGCGATATGAGATTATAAAGATCACATTTGTATAAGTGATGAAATGAGTACATAACTTACAATCCAGGACGCATTAAGGTGCCGGCGAAATGGACAACTTCTTTGAGGCACTTAATCAAAAAGAACAGAACATTGCAGGAGTTTCTTGATAGCGAGTAATTTCTCAAACTTTTGATTTATCTTGTTTCTAAACATTTATTTAGGAAATATCGCCTTAAGTTGTAAGGACTTTAGGCAAAATTTGTTTTAGAAAAGTCAATTTCATTGGCTTAAAACCAATGTAATAACATTTTAAAATGGCGTTTGCGAACCATACTGCAATGGAGATGTACAGGGAAGTATCTGGCCAAAATGAGTTTTTGAGATATTTGATGAAACGCGTTTTGGGATTATATATTAATAATAAGGAAATGTTGCGATTTAACTTTATTTATTTTCGTGCTTTATTTTCAGCGGAAACCAAAAAAGCAAGTTCGCACATTAAATATAAAATACTATAGATGACAAAAATGCAAAACTATGCAAAAGGAAAAAATTGCAAATACTGTCCTTTACCTTTCCCCAGCAGCATATTCTATGATATGTCGTCCACTTTGTTTAACTGTTCTGCCAAAAATTAACCATTTCTGTTCACCCTGTTTTAACACGTTTGCATTTTCTCTTAAAATTTATTTAAGAACCAAAACTGGAATTTTTAATCGACTTTCCAGTTATTTTTGGGCCCCCTGAAAATTCTGAGTTGAATATCAAATTTGAGATCAAAGATTTAGCTCAAATTCGCGAGGCTTTTTTCCTCATGTGTAATCATTAGTTAACTATTTTTCTTTTGTTCGTTCTTTTTTTCTTCAGCATCTTCTTTTTTTTTTTTGCTCACGAATAAAAAATATTTTTGTACATCTTGCTCTTTTTGGTTATGACATTTGGTTACTGACCTTATAATATGCCTCCCCCCCACCCCAAATGTTTTTACGGGTGTTTTGTTGATGTTTAGGGTCGATGAGGAAAAAGCGCTATTTTGCACTGGTCCGAATTTTCCTTAATCTGCGTTAGTATGTCTTTGAATATAGCATGTTTCATTTAATGCTACCAATTGTACCAACATTTCTTACAAAGTAAATAATAAACTTTTTGATGATCCCTATAATTAATCTCTTGCGAAATTTAAAGCATTGCAAAGTATTTATTAGTAAATGTTCTTTTCCAGGATGGATTTACATATATTTTGGGGGCCGTCATAGTGCATTTTTGGGGCCCCCTTGCCTAACGTAAACATTTTTTCATGTACTGTTTTAAATCTCTTTCGGGGATGCACGGTAAATTTACTACTGCTCTTTTCGAATGTGAGATTTATTTCGAACAAAATGTTTGAACAAATGGCTGAGTTTTACGAAAAGCTTTTAGAAGCATTGAGCAATTTACTACATTATGGAGAAGAGGTTTACAAACTTTTTTTGTCACGTGAACCACCTGCCAAAATTTTCAGGTTTTTAGACTCCTTCCTAGGATTGGTTTCAAAAGAAGTCAGGTACGGTAGAGTATTTTTATTTAACTCCAAAATAGTGAAACGGAGTTCTAAATTTTCAACCAAGTCGTTCTCAGGCAGCCAGGAGAAAACAAAAAATTTGAAAATTCCACATGACGATTGAAAACAACAGAATTATTTCCTTTGAATTTTTTGATATCGTGTAAAATTTCACTTCATCCTTGAATATTTCATGATTCATGGTGAGTTGGAGGGGTGGAAGGAGAGGGGGCATGCTACTTATATTAAATCCTCAACTTTTTATCAATTAAAAGTACTACGATACTTGCACAAGTTCATAAAATATATACAGTGGCTCCCATAAGTGTTCGTACATCTACGACTTTCAATGAAATAGGCCCCTATGCATTGGTTAGAATTAATATTTCGAAGTAGTTATTTAATTATAAGATCTATGATCTATTTTTAACAAAACTACATGAAACTTTTTAATAAAACATTAAAACTTAATTTTTTAAAAATCAAAAACCAAAAAGTGCCGGAAATTTTATCTCACAAAAGTCTTCGTACACTTTGAAAATAGTTATTTAATTATAAGATCTATGATCTATTTTTAACAAAACTACATGAAACTTTTTAATAAAACATTAAAACTTAATTTTTTAAAAATCAAAAACCAAAAAGTGCCGGAAATTTTATCTCACAAAAGTCTTCGTACACTTATAAAAATGTCAAAAAATTAGTAAATAATTTAACTTTTTACAAAGTTATTATTTAGTAGAATATCATGCAGTATCAACAACAGCTTTTAAACGTCTGGGAATAGATTTCATTGTTTTTTCTTTATTTTTTTTTTTGCAATTTCTGAGTATGTGTTCAGCCGCACTTCGAGTCTTACTGTTTCTAGTTCGCTTTTCGTTTCAATGGTGTATTTTCGTAATCTAGCTACCAGATATCTCCAAATATGTTCCATTAAGTTTAAATCTGGCGATTGAGGAGATAGTTCTAAGCTTAAGGACAATTTTTGAGGCACCAAACGCAAACGCGTGCTTCTTATCATTATCTTGATAAAAAAAAAAAAAATTGTCTCCGATTACCAAATTTTGGGCTAAAATTTTAAAATTGTTTGTCAAAATATTTAAATGAACAGTATGATTCATTATTTCATCAAAAAAAATCCAAATTTCCAAGTCCTGATGCAGTAATGCACCCTCATCCTAGAACGCCTTCACCGTCCTGATTAAGTGATTCAACTAAGTTCTTAAGATTAAATTCCTCATTTTTTCTTCTATTTACAGTTAGACACCAATTTAACCCAAAATGTTGAATTTATTTTCCTGTATAAGTAAGACGTGGTTCCAGAAAATTAAGAGCTTATTTATTATTGATTTTACGACGGAAAGCGTAAGCTTTCTGTTTTTCGCAGGAACAAGAAAATTTCTGCGGGAACAGGTCCCATTTAATCCAGCTAATCAAAGAACTTGGCGAGCAATTTTAGGTGAGAATTAAACGTAAAATGTTTCATTCAATTCTGCAGAAACTGTTTCAGCACTCAAATGTGTATTTTTCATATTTTTTTTAACTGTAAACCTCCGATCACGCTTTGTTACCTTTGCCAGTTGACCTTTTGTTACCTTGCTCAAACCAATTTATGGCTACTGTGAGGGGGGAAAAAATCAAATTTCGAATCATGTTTGTTGTTTTCTACGCATACCTGCCATTTTATATAATAAGCAGAATATTAGTGAATAAATAAACAAAAAATTAAAGGCAAATGACTTTACAGTGTCATTACAATGCAAAAATAATAAAATAAACCACACATGATAATTTTAATCATGAATTTATTCGAAAATATTTCAGTGTACGATGACTTTTGTGGCGTATTTTTTCTCTGTCTCATCGTCTTTTGACAAATTTCAAAAATAAAATTTCGCAATATTTTGAAAAAAAAAAAAAAACTACTGGGTTTTATTCAGAATGGCATAAGAATGGTGTGAAAAAAAATTGGACTTCATATTCGAATTCGGTTTTGCGTTATTTTGGTTTTACTACAAAATTTCAAGGTGTACGAACACTTTTGGGAGCCACTGTATTTAATTAATCATTGATAAAAGTTAGGTGATAACCTGTCAAAATGAAATTTTCTCTCGTGGACCTACAATTAAATCCCACGCATCTTTAAATCTTTGTTGACATGTACCCCTCGCGGATCTGAACAGACCCCTGGGAGCTCACGGGAACTACGTACATTGGAATCCACTGCTTTAAATGTTAGCTGAACCGAAGCGATCATAACGTTACAAAGAAAATTATAATCAATGTTTTTAAAGTTTTTTTTTTTTTTTTTTAAATCGTCAAGATACAGAATATTCTCTTCTTACGGACGATTTTTACACAGGGATGTCTGTAATTGATGTAACACTTTCTTCCAAAATTTTTGGCCCCCCCTCCCCTTTTCGTCACAAATTGTCACGTGTCACACTTCACCTTACCTCTCCCCTTGGGACCTATCACGTTGTTTTTCATATACGTATAGTCACAAAAATTGTGATGTCGCACTTCTTGTTACCTCCTCCCTCCTCCTTGTCACAGCCCGCTATAAAAGAATAATATCATTTGTGCATGGCCCCCAAATTCGAAATGCAATCTCTAAACGAAGTCTCCAAAAACGCGCAAAACTCGAGAACTACCCAGCCGATTTCGCTGAAATTTTCACAGTTTATTTCTTTTTGTCCGGAAAAGGTTTGCAGACTGGTTCTAAAAAAAAAATACTATGAATAGTTCTTTGTTTTATTCCAAATTACGCCCAATTTTCACATAAATTCCCGAAGATGGGGATGAAATATTATTTGTACATATTAATATTACATATCGCAGGAAAGGGTGGAATAAAGGGTAAAGATAACGAACAACAGATGACAAAAAATACAAAAAAAAAAAAAAAAAGAAAAAAGAAAAATGTAAAATTTCCAGTTACTGCCCTTTACCTGCACACGGCAGTATACCTGCACACAGGCAAGCACGACCTCTCGTCCACGGAGGCTAGTATCTGATTTTAATTCCACTTGAAATCAGGCCACCAAATCGTCTATTGGCGATACAGATCGAGGTTGGCAACGGCATGTGTTTGTTGACACTGCATTGCAAGTTTTTCGACACGAAAGCAAAACTTAGACGAGACCACAATAAAGAAGAAAAAGAATCAGAACTTTATATGTAAAAAAATCCCTGTGTGGACCTTCTCTTATGAAAAAATAATCTTCAGACACCGCCAGAATCTGAATTCTTTAACGAAAAGAAAGAAAAGAATTTGGAAAGGATCTTCACTTCATAAAAATAACAGGTACAGCTTTAATGATTTTATTGATTGAAAGGATGTTAATAGGTTTGATGTGTCTTTGAAAAGAGTGGATTTGAGTCTCTCGAAAGTAAGAGCCTGTATTCTATTTGCCTCACAAAGTCGTAAGACTTTAGATTGACCACACGAACAAGTCTGAAATGAGGATCCAAGAGCCAATAGTTCTAAATAGATAAACCATTTAATTTTACCTCCGGTAAATAGTAAATGCTCCCGTTTTACTACTAAATGATTCTTTTTTACTACAAATTGGTTCTGACTGGATTTTTAGAGATAACAACTATTTATTAACATGCATTTAAAAGTCATCACTCGCAAATTTTAAGGGATAGATAAATGGTGAAAGATTATGCATTTTCAAACTTAAGCAAAATATTATAATAACATGAAATCAGGGACTCGCAAGCATTTTTGTCCCCAGCGAGGAATTTAAATTCAAGTAACATAATGTATTCATATTTGACCTCCAATGCAATGAAATGGACGGTTAATTTTCGCCCGAGCTGTTTCAAAACAGTCAGGGGAAGGCAAAATGTATGGAAATCTCACGAGACGATTACAGAATTTAACTTCAAAACAAAATTTTAAAGCGTATTCTTTCTGAATGACTACTGTACAACATGAAAATTTCACCTGATTCTTCAAAGTTTCACATGTTGGTACGTGGGGGGGGGGGGGGCAAGACGGCAAGGGTGGATCCAAGTTCTAATTTTGGAATGGGTCATCATCACGAAAAGGGGGGGGGGAGCAAAGTACAATTATTTGGGCACTAATAGTGGGTCTGATGTAAATTTTTCGAAATATAAGCCCCAAAATCGCTGATTTAGGCTATATTTGGTCGCATAAAGAGGATTTTATGATCGCCATGATCCCCTCCCCTTTTTCGAAATGTAAGCCCCGAAAACGTTGATTTAGGCTATGTTTGGTCGCTTAAGGGGGGGGGGGTCATGATCCCCGTGACTTCCTACCCTTTGGATCCATGCCTGGGAGGGGGAGGGGTTATACTGAATGCGAAAAGAGAATCGGTACCTGCTTTCCTGTTTATCAAGTTTGCAATATACAGTGGGTAGTAACGGATTTACAGATTTGGGGGTTCGTCGCAATGCATTCTGGGGGGACAGAACTATGTCGAACATAGATAATATACGCATTTATAAATCTCCTTCGGGGCCCCTACATTTGTGTGATCCCCCGCAATTATAGCACAGTAAATCTCCCTCTGACAATGTCCAGACCACCTTCGGTAAAACGAAATGTCCCGATAAAAGAGAGACACTAGAATGACTGTTAAGAGAATGACTGAAAGCTTTAACTCTGCATTTAGACACGTATGTATTTACGAAATATAACTACTAAATGTGATGTGTTTAATTACGCATGCTACCGTCGAAGTATGAAACGACAGCATTCTACGTAATTCCGGACATTTTTAAGCTAAGTACGAAACATGAGAGTTTTTACAATTTTCGTAAGTATTGTATAGAATGCTTAGGCATTCTGTAGATTGACAAATAAACAGGAAAAGTATGAAAACGTTCTTAAAAGGCTATTTTATGAATGACGTAGCCTGGGCACAGAATGTATTGTTTTTTAAATTTTATTTATTTTATTTTTTTATTTTTTATTATTAATATTACTACCATTGCTGTTATTTTATTTTACTTATTTATTTATCGTTATTTTTATTTATTATTTATTCTTCATTTAATCATTTATTAATTTTTTTGAAACTGCATGAAAGTGCATGACTCGTTTCCTTTAATCTCACAACAGCTATCAGAAGCTGAAATATCGAGCGGTAAGCATATCTTTATCATATTGGTTTAATTCAGCGGTTCCCAACCTTTTTAAAGCTAACCAAAAAAGTGGGTAATTAATA
Organism: Uloborus diversus; assembly: GCF_026930045.1. NCBI lineage: Eukaryota > Metazoa > Arthropoda > Arachnida > Araneae > Uloboridae > Uloborus > Uloborus diversus. Next base: position 9,126,186 of record NC_072739.1, read on the forward strand.
TATTAGCAACTATCCCCCCCCCCCAAAAAAAATGGAAAGTTCAGTCTGAAAACAAATTAGTTATTGCATTATTTTTTCTTCAAACTACAAAAAATAAGAAATATTTTAATTCATTTTAATAATTTAAACTGTGGAGGACTTATTATTTTTGCATATTCAGTTGAATTTGCATGTAATTTTACTTTATACAGAACAGTTTAGCCACCGAGTGCGTGGTAACAGCTAAAACATTTATTTATAAAGCGAGTCGCTTATTTGCTAGATGCTGTCTCCCACTTGCATGCCTGCTGGTTGCAGGATGTACGACGTCTATGTTTTTAACTTGTAAATAAAAGTATTTTATATTCACGTGTTCTTCATATGCTCTCATGTTCGCGGCCAGTTGGACCTCGCGACAAAACAAAGAAAATACCGGTTTTTAATAATTTGTAATTGAATCAAAAAGTAGTCAATGAGACAGCTGATATTGTTTAGTTATAAAAATTTGTTTGACAGTTGTTTCTTCGATCAATGTACACCGTAAGTCGAGCTCCAAGTTAAAACGTTGAAAGCCTTTTTTCATACAAAGGTTCTTTTTTAATTGATATACATGTTTTTTTTTTTTTTTTTTGGTGACCGAACAAGGCTTAGCTCTTGTACTTCATTTTACTCGTCGGAGAATCAGATTTTACCCCATTTGAGGATAATTACCCCCATGCTGGGAATCACTGGTTTAACCCATTATCGATTCAAATCTCATCCATGTTTTTTGAAACAGGATCTTTTTGTTGTATATCTGCTTAGTTTCACTTTTCCCATTGTTTGTTGCCTTTGACTGTTTCTCATTTGACATTCTATAAAATGCAAGCCAGGTAATGTGTGAAGTATAAATTATTTGATACAATGCGGGCTAGTTTTAGGCATTATATATGCAATGCCTAAGGCATTGTACAGAATGTCGGACATCAAACTTTTACCGAAAACAGATATACTATAACTATAAACGATAAACTTATTCAATGACTTTCGCACAAGCCAGAAAATACAGTACATTTAATAAGACAAAATATAGTACATTTTAATCATTGCTGAGCCATCAAAAATGCAGTTAACTTTATTTTTTGCTCTTTGCTTTTAAATGAGAATCCGTAATAATTAAATAATTACTTATTACACCAATATTTTACTTTCGTAGTCTGTACGTTTCTGAACTTAATGAGCATTTTAAAAACTAGAATTGTTTAAAGTACTCAATTAACACCATTTCAAAAACTTAAATTGTTTAAAATGTTCAAGAAATTTACTTGCTTGAGGGGGCTGGGGGGGGGGGGGAGTTGCAGAAATGCACAAATAATGTGGTCTGCACAACTGAAATCGCTATATAGGGTGACCTCCAAATGACAGTTTACTTGCCACAAAAATAAATCTTAAGTATGAATTTTTGAAAATATTATCACCTTCTTTGATTTTTAGAGGTTATACTTTTTCTTGGCTGATTAAACTATTTGTGTTACTATTAAAGCAGAGTTAACAGCAGAGTAAATATTTAACCATTTCACTTTTCCCCACATTCCCCTACATAGGCGGCTGGTGGTCCAAAAAGATGGTTAGTCAGAGGAGGTGCGAAGAGGGGGGGGGGGCAGGTTAAGTGGGCGGTACCCCTGAAGTTGGCCTTTTTTTTTTTTTTTTTTTTCAAATTGAGCAATCGATATTAAATGTCATAGTTAAGTTCGTGACTTTTCCAGAAACATTCGGGACACGATCACAAAAATCGTGGGGATGGCCACAGAAATACCCCTTCCTTCTAATTCAAGGCTTCATTTTATTTTTATGAAATAATTACATTAGAAAAATGTAAAAAAACACACTTATTAACTCAATTCTTCCTTTTTTAAACACATGAATCGATTTGAATTTTATCATTTTTCAATCGATCGTTAATTTTGAAATTTGAAAAGTGGAGGGGCTATGCACTTTATTTTTAAAAGTACGGGGGCAGATACCTCCCTTGCTGTACAGGACACCTAAGAAGTTGGCTTTATGGGTTTTCTTCCTTCAGTCAGAGCCTGATTATCGCACAGGCTGAATAGGCCTGGGGCCCCATTTTACTAAGGGGCCTCAAATTACTTGAAGAAGTATGAATAGCATTTACGAAAAATGCGTATATTTTTAAAATATAAGTAAAATAATGACTTGTCAATCTTTACTGTAATAATAAAGCTGAAAGTCCCTCAGTCTGTCAGGATCTCTTTCTGGATCTCTGTCAGGATCTCTGTGACGCGCACAGCGCCTAGACCGTTCGGCCAATTTCCATGAAATTTGGCAAAGTTAGTTTGTAGCATGGGGGTGTGCACCTCGAAGCGATTTTTCGTAAATTCGATGTGGTTCTTTTTCTATTCCAATTTTAAGAACAAAACTCTCATAAGATGGACGAGTAAATTACGAAATTATCATAACGTGAAACCGTAACATAGGCACAAGTTCATTGGCGAGATACGAAATTATCATAACGTGGAAGCGTAACGTGGGTACAAGCCAATTGGCGAGAAAATTCACCATACATTATTTGTAAATATACAGGCGAACCAAAAGACCTTTTAATTTTTCTATTACGGGCAAAGCCGTGCGGGTACCACTAGTTGGAAATAAACTTCCTTAAAAGAGAATTTGTATTAATTTTGCCAGTAGCAAATTTACCATAGTACAATTATGAGGGACCTCAAAAAGGATTCATAATGCACATGATAAATGATTTAAATAGTTCTATGACAGACACAAATGATCCCAAAAATGCATTCAGATCGGCCGTAAACCTGTAAATCAACTACTGTTTTCCGCTATAGAGTCTTCAGGGGGCCTCCAAATTATTTCAGGCCTAGGGGCCTCCATTTGAGTTAATCGGGCCCTGCATTCAATGAAAATCAACTTACCAAATGATCTTTGTCCATCTCAAAGTTCTGGTTGTACAAAACACATCACAAGAGTGGCGCGCACAAGAATTTTTCAAGAGGAGGGGGAGGAGATAGCTGTACGGAGGGGGGGGGAGGGGGGTTTCAAGAGAAGCCTATGTTCCCCTAAAAAGAACAGAGTGAATAGATGAAAAATATAACTCATTTTTCAAATCTTCTGAAACGACTTTTCTTCAAAAGTAACATCATCTGAATTTCACTTCACACATTCCCTCTTATCAGATCTTTGCGACAAATGGAACGAAGTAGGAAATTCGTGTTGAACTGCTTCGTCTGGTAAAGACAAATGTTTTCAAAAAGCAAACTTTTGAGATCTTTGTCGATCTTCAGTTGCTTTTGAGATAAGATAGAAAGAAAACTTTAATTTATGAACTTATATATGCTCGTATATCTCGTTTGTCAAAACTTAACTGTCTCTTGCGCTCTTTACAATGTTGATCGTTACACTGTTAAAACTACAGGTTGCGTTTGGCACCTTTCAGGGGTGAAACGCTTGTTCACCAGCGACACCCAATACGGAGCCGAAATCGCACCTCTTATTAGGGTGAAAAACGGGCACCTTTTAAAAGACAGACAGCGGCGGTGAAAAGAAGGAACCTTCGGAGAGATAAATGGCACCGTTACTGATTTCTACAGTAGATCCTCTTCCCACCCTCCCCCGTATTGTGTGCATTTTTGAATATTATTGTGTTTATTGTTTATGCTTATGATATACAAAGTCTTGGTACGTTTTTCACATTGAATTGATTTTGGGTTAAAATTTGTCATTTAAGGCATTTGATCACATTTCAGACTTTCCAACATAATTTAGAAGCGTTCATGACTTCAATTCCTCTATCCGAGTTCTAACTCTCATATAAACCCTTGGATTGCTCTGTAGTTTTAAATGGATATTGACATTTACTACAGCATAATACCAAAAATTAAGAATGTAGGCATCTATGGATAATTTACGGAGACATTCAACATTTTTCAGTTATATTACAATCACGGAAAAATCAAATCGTTTCATAAATTGCAGGCGTTTTATAAACGTTCAAAATATTTTAATCAAGAGTAACATATTGATACGTATACATATATGGTTCGACATTTGAATATCCTATTTGAACATAAGTAATCTAAAAAAGCACTTTTTTTTTCTTTTTTAAATAGGAACTTTTTTGACATTAAAATCAAAACAAATTTTTGGCAGCCCACATAATAAAAAAGCATTGGAAACAGAAATCAGAAAAAAAAAATAATAATAAACGCGTCTAGACAATGCATTCGGTTTTTTTTTTTTTTTTTTTTTTGAAATAACACTAAGGAAATATTTTTACGTAATGAGTCATGGCATGAAACACACAGAGAGATTTCTTTTCCAAGCGTCTTTTTTTTTTTTTTTCCTTTGCTTCGTCTACGCAGCTATTTTATTGAGAAGATAAAGACATTTAGGGTATCTGCTGTAGCAGTTAAGTTACATCGTTAAATTTTCATAACGGTTACTTATTAATTATTTCGTATTGCTAACAATAAACATTTTGGGGAAAATCCGCGAGACCACTGACGCGACAAGCAAGCAACAGCATATATTAGTACACATGATAGAAAAAGCCATACATCACTATGTTAAAACGGTTAACTATAAACAAGAAGTAGCACTCAATTTATTTTGTTGAAACTCGACTCTGAAAACACTAAAAGCCTGTTGGAAAGCCTTAAATGTTATACCATGATTAAATGACTGTACTTACGCAAGGTTTTGAAGGTTTGTCCCAGAAATGTTGAATTTTAATCCAGTTTAGTTGTCAATTCAATGTGAAAATTTAATGTATCAACAACTACGTTGCAGCATCGTCGTCCGCCATTAAAGTGGCTGAACTGAACTTATCCCGGAGTGCACAGCGCATGTGCGAGCGAGGCACCTTTGCGGAGGAAAAGAGTCGCTATTTGCTACTGCGTGAGCTGAAGGCCCTTCATTACCTTCTTTCATCCACTGAGGTGCTAAAAGATATCGGAACAATATTTCCTAGCCTCTGTGACTCTCTATGGCTCCGTCTTTGCACCCTAAGGCGGAAAATCGCACCTATCTGGCTCCTCCGGTTTTAACAGTGTACATTAAGTCAATAGCTGAAAATAAAGGGCAATACATGTGATGGCTTGATTTGAGAGAAAAATATGCTCATTCTGTTGTTGAATTTCTCCATGCACAATGTTAAACCAATTTTTGAAAATGTAATTTAAAAAAGTGACATCCGCGAGTGGCCAGCAATTTTTAGTATAAAATCCTAGTGCAATTGCAGTGCATTTTACGATGGAATTTGTGCTAATGTCAAGAGTAATTCAGCAAACGGAAAATGTTACAGCAAAACAGAATTTTACGGTAAAATGTATTGGCAATATGGATGCCAGTATTTGTACCGTAAATTTCCAGGATTGTTTTACTTTTTTCACGGTGCATCATCATAAATCAAAATAGAATACAATGTGTAATTTTATCTTGATTCGATGGATTTGCTCTCTTTTTTATTTACTTCTGCAAAATTGTTTTCCAAGTATTTCTTCCGATCGCAAAATATTTCAGTTACTGTTTACAGAAAACAGTTTTCGAGACTCCAAATATCAGGTGTAGGTGTAAAAGAGCTTACTTTTCTTATGAAATATATTAACTTAAACGGGAACCGACATTTTGCAGCAAAAGTAGTTAAGTACCACATTTATCAATTAAAAAAAGTATTTTTTTAGATGGGAAAACATTACGAAGTTATATTATGAGATGAAATCAAGAATAAAAAGTGGGGAATTCAATTTGTAAAACAGACTCCCCTGATATTGATGCTTATAAACCGAACGCAATAGAGGCATTCTGCTTAAGATACTGGACACAATTGTCTTTGTAAAAGCGTCTATACACAGCAGTGGCCCACACAAGGGGATGTTCCAGAGGGTTCGGATCCCTATCATTGCCCTTGAATTTTTTATTTTTTATTTATTTATTTTTTTGATTTAGAAGATCATTCCGTAGATGCAGTGGGTAAAATGATTTAAAGAAAAGTAAACAATAATTTGAGATTTAATAAATGAAAAAAATATATATAATTTCTCACTTTCTTTCCAATAAAAATCAAACTGTATACGAATATACATTGTTCTGAAGATTTTGCTTCGCAGTTTTATTTTTAATTATGCGAAGAGTAAATACATATATCCTCGTCCTTATTTCTGGTATTTTAAGTATTTATTATTAGTAATTTATTTTATTTACTAATGCTATGCAATTATTTAATATTTTTTTGTTTTTTTTCCTCCGGCAATCGATAAAATCAAAAGATGTGTTGGAATACGAATGAGATCATATGGAATCTTATTCATATGGAATATGAATTAGAGAAGGTCATATGAATGAGATATGACATTCAATCCTGCTCCCCCCCCCCTTGAAAAATTCTTGCTCACGCCACTGAACACACCACGTAAGTCTTTTGTGATGCGTTTTGTACAACCAGAACTTTGAGATAGACAAAGATCATTAATTTGCTAAGTTGTTTTTCATTGAATAAAGAAAACGTGTGCAGTCTTAGATTCTGTATTTAGCCGATATATCGGCGGGTTGGGGCGTTGATGCAGTCGACGTCCAGCGCCTTATTTCCATTCATATTAATGCACTTTCAGTTTTGATGCTTATGTTGTTATTGTTACAGCTATTTTTTCATTCAATGACAATCTATCTTGTGACTCACTATCTACCAATTACAAAGTGAATGAAATGTTACTGCTTTTCATTCAAATTTTTAAAAGGCAAAAACTAGAGCTGGAATTTTGCTGTTGCATAAATCCCACATTCAACGTTTTGAGCTCGAAATTACATGAATTTCAGATTTATTATTCTAACACAATGGTAAAAATATGAGACTATTAAAACAGACTCCCCCCCCCCCTCCAGCTTTATGAAATAATTATTGGTGCTGAAAATGACTTAGGTCCAGAAAACATCTCCAAATTTGTGCAGCTACTGTCTAAATTCCAGTTACAACAACTATGCACAGACACCAGTCTCTCCCCCCCCCCCCCTCAATAAAGTCCCGCCTGAACGATACGGCTCTGCGATTCCTCCATACATGGCGTGGGCCGAACGTCGTCCTCCCCCAACCCCCCTCCAGTACAGGTGAGCTACAAGGCAGCACTTATGGGCGTCACCCTTGGGTTCACCTGCAACCAATAGGAAACTGTGTGACTTACTTTGACGTCGCCGCCGATGCCGGTGACACGCCTGCAACCCTGTCGGCACCCTGACAAAGGGAGGAAAAGGGGGAGATGAAGAGTAGAAAATCGCTTTTGACTGGAATACCGCCTCGAATCGTACGGGTTGCCATAATTGGCGAGTTCTTTTTATACTTTCCGATTTTTACTGAAGCTGGGGGATCAGTAATATGTTCGACACGAGTTCCTTTTTGCAAAACAGTTCTGGACATAAGAACCTCGTTCAGTGGCGCAGCGAAGGGGGGGGGGGGGAGGGAGCTGAAAGCACCGCACAGAGCCATTGGGTTTAACATAAATGCAAATTCTAATGCAGTAGTTATCCGGATTTCCGCTTTATCCGGATCAAATTTGTAGAAATGAAAAAATATATATATTTATTTTGAATTTTTTTATTATGATTGCAAAAACGGAACTTTGAATACGTCGTCAAATATTCAGTTTTGGTTCTATGGTGTACTTGGTGCGGCAGAACGACACCGCGGCTGCTAAATGATAAAGTATTTCTGAGAAACGGCACTATGTAGTTTTGTTACAAAGCATTTTTTTTTTTTTTTTTTGCTGCAGAAGCTAGTTTCAGTCGTGCTTTCTTACGAATTGATTTACTTATTACCCGGATTACTCGGTTTTTCATTTATCCGGATCGCCTTTGAACCCTGTTAGCCCGGATAAATGAGGTTGTACTGTATTTTGGAGAGAATGAAGACATTTCACTTAACAATTTTCTTACTAATTAATTTACTGAATATCCCATGCCTTGCCTTCAATCCTCGAGTTGAACCGAACCATTGCTTCGGTCACTCGTCTGGTCTGCGCTAATCCAATATTAGCTACCAGTTTGTTTGGCACTCTTGACTTCCTTAAGAGGTTTTCCATCTCCAGCTCACTCACTTTCCTATGCCGGGCTGATGAGTGCTAATAAGCACGAAACTGCAGTCCTCGGCTGGAAATGACTGAGCTGGCGGTGTATTTCATGTATTTCTGCCTTAGCCCTGGCTATTGGGCTGTAATTTACTGATTTTTTTTTAAATGTTTATTAATCTTATATAATTAAAAACTGAGCGGGTCTATGCATGTACCTATCTATGTCCGAGTTACTTCTCCCGAACGCCAGTGAACTGACCATCGAACAAGATATCGATAGATTCTCCGCTTTCCCGTCTTTATGTTTGGCTATTTAATATGATCCTCCTATAATAATTAGCGGAGATATCAATTTAAAAATATTATTTCTGTCACTTAGATTTCGACATAAAATCCCTATTTTTCGAAGGCTTTCCTCCATTCAAATTATTATTCAGGCCTTCATCTGAACTTTCCGTAACAATGCTTTTATTGAAATTTGCAGCGTGAAGAAAATCATTGAGAAGAAAGATCTGTTGGCATTTTTATTCTCGAATATGAAAAAATAAAATTCTGGCTTATGTTTTAAGGCTTTTCCTTTAATCGGGGGATTTAAATGTTTCCTTTTTGGTTATTTTCCCGCAATCTATCAGGAAATTTCACTTTTTTTTTTTTTTTTTTGTTCAAGCCTAATTGTTGGACACGCGTCACTTGACAACTTTTAGTTTCGAGGTAAACCGTGCAAAGCCGGGTGACGCAACTAGTATTGTTATTATACTCTGAACATAGCATGAGGCTCCTACTTCAAAAAGAGATAGCTTTGTTTCTATATGTCCACAAATTCACCTTTTGGGGTTCAGCGACACCATTCATTCATGTAAAACGTGTCAATCCGGTAAATTCCCAATTATTGGCGGTCGAATTATCCGCGGGTCTTTTCACTTTTTTTTTTTTTTAACTTATGATTGTGTTATTATTCGGGGGGGGGGGGGGCTTTTAGATTTTGCATATATTTTTTATTTTCAATGTTAGTAGACGCAATGTAACAATACCTTAATTATAATTTAAACATATGTATGCGTGTTATTAATATTTTTTAGCTATTGTGTACACTTACTATCATTTTTTACGTATTATTCGGATTATCCTCTGTTTTCGCTCATCCGCGGTTATCGTGGAACACTGTTCCGCAGATAATCGGGAGATTACTGTATATTATTGACATACTTTTAAATTAGTTTTAAGCAAAACAGATTTCCCGAAAATTGGAAGCTAATGTATTGTACCAGATACGACGCGGGGGGGAAGGGGTAGGAGAGCATAATATAGACATGAATTGGTTAAATCATGGGTGGCATATAATATTTAATTGTCTTAAAATGCTTTTAAAAAACTTGCACATCCTGATTCAAATTTCGACGTAAAATCTTGTCTAATTCTTTTGTTCAGAAAAGAAGAAAAATTACTGCTGGCTTTTAAAAAGCAGACAAAATACAAAAAAACAATATGAAACTCTGATGAGAACTATGTTATATGAAAAAGTTGTAAATAAAAAACAAGTTCTTATTCTAAGGCAGCGCTCTCCAATCTACGGCCCACGGGCCAAATCCGGCAGGTATGCATATTTTTCCCGGGCCCGTGGAAAGCTTACAAATTGTAAACTTTTCTTTTTTTTAAATTTGATAGTATGTATATTTTTAAATATTTTAAAAGAAAACTAAACCAAGAAAATCTCAAAAATCACTGCTAGCATGATCGTACACTGTTAAAAATTTTCCGGAAAATTTACGGTAATTGTTACTGGCATCCATGTTGCCAGTAACTATTACCGTAAAAATCAAATGTTACTGTAAAATTTTACGGTTTCCTCGGTAGGCCACAGCAACCAGTTGGCGCTGGGATCGCTTATTTCTCCGGTATAAATTACCGTAAAAATCAGCGATGCGTCGGCGATGCAATTTTACAGTAACAATTACCAGAAAATCTTCCTGAATTTTTAACAGTGTAGTTCGTAGTGAGAGAGAGGCAAGAAGGGGCAGGGGGGGGGGCTACCACTCCCTAGAAGAGTCTTAATTTTCACTCCACCCCCACCCAAAAAAAAAAAAAATCGGCGAAGATAATTTAAAATTGCATTTTTGAGGCATAATTTTCAAAAAATTTCTGAGGGATAGTCGCTTTTCTATTCATTTGGTCAAAAATATCCTCAAATGGTGTTTTGGTGATTTTAATTTTAAACAATTTACGGGGAGGGATTCTGAGAGGTCCTTTCCAAACGTCTCAACATATATAGCTTAAAATTGGGTTTTTCAAACTTCAATGTCAAGAAATTTCTAGAACAGGTCCTGAATTCTGACCATTCTTTTAACATCATCAAAGATATTCTAAAATGTGTTTCTAGGACTTAATTCTTAAAAAATTCTTGAAGAGAGGATCTGAACTTTCCTCATTTCCTTAACATCACAAACCACCAAAGATAATCTAAAATTGCGTTTTCAAAACTAATTTGTAAGAAGGAAAATCCTTTGACTTTACCAAAGATAACCTAAAATCAACTTCATTTTTGAAAATTAATTTGGGGAAGATAATTGCAACCTCTCTTTCCCTTAATTTGACTACAATTGCTTCAAAATGCGAATTTCGATGTGAGATTTGAAAATCTCTCCTGATGTGGACGCTGGAACTCGTCCTCCAACCATCTCTGACAACACCAAAAATTGATAAAGCTGCGTTTTTAAGACTTCAATTTGAAAAAAAATCCGGGAGATATGGCTAGATCCCCTCATCTCCGCCCTTCGTCTCATTCAAAGACAGCATAAAACGTTTCAGGACCCATAACTTTTGGTATCTATCTTTTCCTCAAAGCAAATACAATTTATAAATTAGCTCATTTCTTTTTTTATAAAATAAACTTTAGTATAGGAAATTGAAGGAAGATGGGTAAGGGCGGCAACATCAGGTCATTGCATGGCCTCGAAAACTGGCACTGGGTGAAGGGGCAGCTGAAAACCACCATCTTGTTATACTTTGGCTTGCCCGTCTCCAACATGAATCCAGGCTACACACACTGAGCGCTTATTTGGAAGAAAAAAAAAAAAAAAACACGTGGGTGATTGGGGTGAGGGGGGAAGGGGGGAGGGAGCCAGTGTTAACTAAATCATCTGAATTGAAATATTGTTGGATTGTTGTCCCGACTTGCCTCCAAAGATTTACAATGTGGCCCTTGAACAAAAAAGGTTTTGGAGACCCCTGCTCTGAGGTTTCTAGTTCATTGGCGAGTGTGTGTACGTGTTGATTGTGGTGTACGAATGCGGGGACAGCAAAGTGAGTGATGTTTCCGTGGCGGGGTTTGATCACGAACCTTTGTGGTGGTAACCCAGTGCTTTACCTCTGAGTCTAAAGGATCCCAAGGTTCGAGACAAAGTTGAGTTACGTGCTCTCTGAATGTTTGCCACATTTATCACCAAACTAAAATTGGCAATATGGCTTAAATTAAAGGTTCTGATGATTAACTTCGCAACCCGCCACTCTCTACGTCCTTGCAGAGCAGCCAATACGTAGGTTGATTAGAAGCAACAATGACATTTTTCTTATCATAGTCAACAATCGTCAAGGGGAGAGTGTTGTACCTTGGGACACGGCTAATTTCTAAGAATCTATTTTTAGCAGCCATGTTTTTGTAATCTCTAATAGTAAAATTCACCATTAAATGGTGCCATAGTAAAAATAAGCATCAAATGAGTAAAATTGACGATTTTGTGAGAGAAAGAAAATTTATGACTCCAAAGTAAATATTTTCTTCATTTTTATTTCATTTTCTGTCTTTGTATTTGTAAAACCAATCAACTGAATTTTATTGTGTTGTAAAAGAGAAATATTTTAAACATTTTGGTTATGAGAGAATAATGATAGTGCATCTAGATTGACCACCATTTTGGTTTTCTTTAAACCACGTGGTGATTGTACCTTGGGACAGCCAAACATATTGTACCTTAGGACATGCACTGTTAAAACTACAGGTTGCATTCGGCACCTTTCAGGGGTGAAACGCTTGTTCACCAGCGGCACCCAATACGGAGCCGAAATTTCACCTCTAACTAGGGTGAAAAACAGGCACCTTTCAAAAAGTAGGCAACCGGGGTGAAAAGAATGAACCTTCGGAGAGAGAAATGGCACCCTTACTGTAGATCCTCCCCCCCCTCCCCCGTATTGTGTGCGTTTTTGAATACAGTTGTGTATTTTTCTTTTTTTAATAGTTTTGTTTTGATTCATGATAGTCAACGTTTTGCACACTTTTCACATTGCATGAATTCAGTACTGGAAACGATTAAAACTTGTAATTACAGCATTTGACCATATTTCAGAGTTTTCAACATAATTAAGAAGTGCTCATTGCTTTAATTCATCTGATCGTTCTCTACATCAGTGTTTCTCAACCTCTTTTGACCCACGGGTCGGTAAAAACAAATGAAAAACATTGCGAACCTGTGAAATTTGTATCCTTTTCTTAAAAATAAATAAAATAAATAATAATAATTATAATAACTCTCGGGGCGGTAAAAAACTTGTGAAAAAATTCTGCGTACTGATGAGTTTTTTTTTTTTTTTTTTTTTTGTTTTACAAAGTAATATTAAAGATGAATGAAACAATAAATATCTACAGACTTTATTTGGTATCAAAGAGTTGTCACAAATATATTTAAAGTTAAAGACGAGTAATTATTTGAATAATCATAGTTAAGTTAATGATCATTTGTGAGAAATAACCGCACCGAAAGTAAAGTGTAAATGTACTTATGAATTATTTACATGAACAGCCAAAAATATTCTGGGATATTAAAGTTACGATAAAACAAAATCGTTTCTAAAACGTTCAACATTTCAATCAAAATAACAATAAAATAAAATGCGCATAAAATTTTTCGACAGTTAAAAATTTAAAGAAACTCCTAACACTATCGAATAACCGCTAACAGGAAATGATTCAAACACTTGAACGAAAAAGCAAAAGAAAAAGATGGACGGAGAGAGATTTCTTTTTTATTTTTTGCGCTCGCTACAGGAAGCACAAGAATCATTTTTATTTCGGTTCTCACTTGTTGGTTATTGAAAATATCATTGCGGTTACTATTTCGGTGATTAAATGTTGCTTATCGAGTACTCAAGAAAATAATGATAGATACATTTAGTAGCGTTTTGTGTGAATGATGGAATTTTCACGATAGTAACGGTAACCTGAAAATAAACAACTAACGGTACTACGGTATCGTAGCGGACTAACGGTAACTGAAAAGCATTAAACGTACTTTTAACTATGTTTGAAAGCCCTAAAAGCTACAAAGTGATCAAAAGCTGTACTTACTTGTTATTTTAAAGAATTATCCTACAAAAGTTGAGATTTAATCCAATAGTGTACTTCATTCAATGTGAAAGACGTAGAAGCCACGCGTAGAGCAACCTATCATTCGTCCGCCATATTGAAGTGGTTGAATGGTGAATGTATGCCGGAAGCGCATGCGCCAGCAAGTCATTTAGCGATTGCTCGCTGTTTTGGCACCCCTGTCTACGACTGTCTGCTACTTTCGCACCTCTGCTTTACTTCCTGGCCAGTATGGCACCCTTGGTCACCATGCTTTCACCTTAGGGGGAATATATTCACTCGTCTGGAACCTCTGGTTATAACAGTGTGTTCCAAGGTACAACATATGCATAGTTCTTAGTAATTAAGATTTGTTTAGAAACATGGAAAAATGTTCTAATCATATGTAGTCTCTTAAACACATTTAATGTTAGATAATAATTCATAATTTATTTTGTAGTAAGTCATAATTTATTATTCATTACTCGTGATTTAATTCATTACCATGAAAAAAAAAATTATTTTGTTTTTTGGTGTAAAATTGATTTAAGTATATGGATGTTTCCTGAATCATGAAGTCTTTCCCATAGTACAACAGGGTATGTCCCCAGGTACTGTAGGATGTTGTACCTTGGGACAGCTTGGAACTCTTACTTTAAATGGCTGGCAATATTTTATTTTCAAACTGTCTAAATTTAAAAAATATATATTGCATAGAAATATGTTGGAGTATTTTAACGGGACTTTTAGATTTTAAATTTGATTCAAATAATTGACGTTAAAAATTAAAGTAGGAAAATGTCCCAAGGTTCAACACTCTCCCCTACTTTAGTTTTACTGTACGCTCAGCCTTTTGCTATTCAACTCGTGATTTTAATACGCGCGCGCACTGATCCTCATCATGTAGATTGGCATCTCGGCTTCTGAATCCAATTAGGGAGAAATCTGAATCGGGGGAAGATTTATGGCACATAAAGCGCCCTCAAAAACAAGGCATCCTCTGTTGCTAATTACGAGTCGTGATTTCTCTATAAGCGAGCATTGCCGAATGACCACACTGATGCCCCGTTATCAGAGCTCTAATTATACAATCCTTTCCAGCTCTTTAATCGCTTTCTTCTTCTTCTCCCGCGTAATCCCTTTAACCTGGCCATCAGTTCTGGGGACATCATCCCCTCTGCTTTTACGATGATCTACCGCATGCATTATTCAGGGGGTGGCCGTAAACCCCGCTGCCGACAGAGGTGTTAGCGCGCTGATAAAGAACCCCAAATGATGCCGCGTGACGTCATCTTAATGATGTCACGTGAGGTCTGATTTATAAAGCAAGAGGCCGGACCCGGGAATTAAAAAGTCGTTTGGCTGCGATCCCATGGCGCTAAAGCAGTATCGTTACGATTCGGGGGCAACAGTCGTGAGCTCCACAAGTTGAAAGGCGCGCTTTCATAAAGTGGATTCTTTGAGAATCAAGTAGCTTCTATAGTTTGAGAGGCGCAAGAGAGCTTGTGCTTTTCTTATTCGTATATTATTAATTTGTTTCAGCAGGTGCAATTATAATGATTTTAATGGGAAACCATACATAATTTACACTCGCAAAGAAGCATTAGCGCTGCCAGAAATACCTTCTAGAGGGTTTTTTTTTTTTTTTAATCAAAAATACCTTTTGCAGGGTTTTTTAAAAATCAAATATTCCTTCTGGAGGTTTTTTTTTTTTAATTAGAAATACCTTGTGAAGGAAATTTTTTGATCAAAAAAACCTTCTGAAGGTTTTGTTTTTCAATTAAAAAAAAAAAAAAAAAACCCTTTCATATGCATAAACAACTGTATTATAATTTGCATTTATTATAAAACCAATGCTTCTGGGTTGTGTTATCACTCCCCCCCCCCCCCTTCGCTGCGCCACTGCTTAAAAAAACAAACGAATTAGATCAGATCATAGTTTAAGTGTGAGGATTATTGTTTTGGACTGATCGAAGTCTCAATAGACAGCTCCGGTTTTCAGACAAAATCCGGATGTCCTGGCCGGCTTACTTCATGTCTCGGTTAAAGATAAATTTGATTACAGATGACCAGAAAGTGTAAAAAATAATTAAGTGGAAGTGGGAAGAATTATCTAGGGTAATTACTCAGTTTATTGGTAACATTGCCTTGAAAAATTAATATCACGGATTAGCTAGTGAGGATTCTTACAACAAGATTAAAACAAAAAAAAAAGACTTTATCCAAAAAAAAAAGTCCCTGCCAATGAAAAGTATGTAAAAAATTTTCAATTTTTTATTCCTCATTTAAAGTTTTTTCTTCTTACTAAAATAACTTGTAGATATAAACATGCTTTTAAAGTTATCTGCTTGTGTCATTTCTTATTACCCCTGTTTTAGGTTCATAATTAGTAGCCATTTACTCATAGCATGAATGAACTCCCTAGTAAAATAAGTCTAAAAACCAGCCAGGGGTGTGTACTCTTTTGAATACTCGCGGGGGGGGGGGGGGGTATTCCAGTGTCCCTGTTTAACATTTCAGAAATCTGGCAGGCTTGATATACATCATTTGCTAGCGTATATGTTGGAGCGCAACTCCGAGATCCGGACAGTGTCCAAAAAAATTCTCACAACGCGGATAGATTTCTGGCAAATGCGCCAAGTCCAAAATTGTACATTATTCAGAGTTTGTTCACTTGAATTGTATAAATTCGTGATCTGACAAAACCATAGCGATCCAAGTCCGGTTTTACCCTGAAGGATGGAAGCATCTCGACATTGATAAACGTCAGAAATATTAGTTTAACATTAAAGTTTTGACAAAAATAAATAAATGAAATGAGTTAAGAATCACTTCAACGATAGGTATATTGAACTTGAAAAAGTATGTATGTTGTGGAAAAAATAAAACCACGATAGAATACTTTTTAAGGATGAAGTGCACTTTGGTTTATATTTGATGCTATTAGATGGATGGGTTTGAGGTCAAAAATTTCGCAGGACAAAACTTCGCCAGGGCAAAACTTCGCAGATGCAAAACTTCTCTGGTACATAACTTTGTCATCCTAACACTTAGCAAACAAGAAACAGGTGTGTGTGTGTTTTGGGAGGGGGGGGGGGGTTATTGTTTGATTTCCAGGAACACATTCGGACAGTAAACTTAGGACACATAATTTTATTTCAAGAAGTTTTATTTCATTCACGCGAAGTAATACACGCACAATCTTTTGTTCGTGATGCAAAGTTTTGTACGCACGAACTTTTGTTTGCACGAAGTTTTGACCACGAAAAGTTTTGTCTACGCGAAATTTGACCACGTGAAGTTTTGACTACGCGAAGTATTGTCCAGGCGAAGTTTCGGCCTCAAAGTTTTGATCCATTACCCTACTCATTGAACTAACTGAATAGGAGGATTAAAGGGAGTGGTAAAAGAAAGTGCGCAAAAGTTAACAATAGAAGAGAAAATATAGGAAGATATGAGAATAATCGTTAACACTATGTTATCAATGTCTAATCAAGCGATAAATTCACAGAGTAGACAAAAATGAGCGAGTGTTAAAAAGCAGATGAAAAAGAATTTCGAAACCTGTAAAAAATCAGTATTGGCGCTTAAAAAGGTTTAATATTTAGATTTTACACCGATTGTAGAAAAGTTGAAGCTTCATGAATGTGTGGATCATTATTAGTGTACGTTTGATGTTTCTTTAGACTTCATATTTCATGAAATTTTGAAATCATCTTTATGTCAATGACAAAGCTTTATAAATTAAGAGATACCTTAAGAATTTCAAATAACAAAGTTAGATTTTTTTTTTTATGTTCGTGGAAAGTAGAAAGATTGAAATGGTTGTCATCTTGTCCCGTGTTCTTTATTAGCTATGTAGGGGCAGAGGGACTGTTAAGCAGTATAAGTTACAGCCCTTAAGCTAGTGAGATAAATTTATTTTATCTACCAGTTTGTTGGCGCTCTCAGCTTCATTGAGCTGATATCTGCCTCCAGCTTGGTAATTCACTATTAGACTAATGAATTCACAACAAGGACAAAACTGTAGTCTGTAGATGTGATACCCTTGATGTTCGTACATTGCATGTAGAGGGATGGTGTTTACGATGACCGTACTTGTGCTCAACCTTTTTTAAGCCTTTATCTTTATTTACTAATGGAACTTATTGTTTTCATATTTTAAGCGCTTTTAAAGACAGTGGGATTTCAAATTTGGTGTTGGCTAGCAGCACGGTTTTCTTTCGGAAGCTTGCTGCTAACAAAGAGCGAGAGCGACGGTAGAAAGCCAAAACAGGAGGGATCTTGTTAAAAAAGTCAGTGGTAATCAGCATCAGACTCAGAGCCTGATTACCGCAGGGGCATGTGGGGCACAGGCAACTTCTCTTTGACTTCTGGGGGGGCCAAAATCCCTTTAATTTATCATGCTAATTACAAATAAATAATGATTTCACTCAATCTAGAGTACAATGGTGTCATTGGTATTTTTGGAAATGCTAAGTCAATGAAAAAAGCTCATATTTGTTGATTAAAATTCCCCTTAAAAGTTTGATCTCTTTGCAAATCTCGAAACCACTCCAAGTTTAGTCAGTAATTACTATTAAAAGTTATATTATAACTTTAATATTTACCGTTAAACAGGCAAAGTTTAACTACATCTTGTATGGTTAAACGTATACTATATCTCTTCTACTCTTTAAATGTTGTGATATGAAGTACCACCAAATTTAGCATGGTTGTGTTAATACGCAAGTATCGAAATATTTTATATCTTCAGAACGAGCGGCAATGGAAGGGGGGGGGGGGGTCAAAAAGAATTTCATGCCCAGTGTCTTCAAAAATCTTAGTCGGGCCCTACGGGGCCCTGAAATAGAAATTTGCCTCATGTCCAATATCAGAATGATCGGGCTCTGATCAGACTATGCGTACGATGGATCGGACCATCATCTTTGAACTTGCCAAGGAACCCAGAGCTTGCCCCCAGTCATGTAACTTCAGGTCGTGGTGGTAAAGCATCGGACTTCACTGTAAAAACGATTCAGTAACGTTCCTGGAAAATAATGGGCAGCTGATGTGCCCAATTTCTGCTAGTAACATATCTTGCAAAAACCAGGAACGTTTTCTGCTAAATACGTATCAGTAATGAAATTATCCTTGAATCTTTCTGAAGAATATGGAGATCTGCCTCGGCTAAAGCCAGTCGTGAGCCTTCAAGTGAAATTCGGTAGTTTTTTACAAATGACTCGAATCTTCCAGAGTTACTAAAAAAACTTCAGAAGCATCAATGCAGCCATGGACGAAGCACTAAGGCGGAACGTAAGAACTAAGCATCTACCATGCCTGCAATCCCTCTATTGAAAAGTTAACGCTATCCAGAGACTTATTCGCTCTCGTAGGGAACTTAGTCAACCTGGACGGGCCGTACTAGAACAAAAGACGGTCACATAATAAATACACTCAGTTAATCATTGAACTGGTGAACTGGTTGCTAAAAATATTTTTCAACACCATTGAGGAGACTACATTCGTACAACTTGAAGTAATTCAGGAAATTTTTTTTCGAAAATACTTAATTTTACGAGGAAATAGGTGAAAAATTGTGAAATTCCGCAACATACCACAGAAATAATCAGTAATGTTTCGGATTTTTGTTTTACAGTGTTGTGACCGGTGGGTCCCTGGTTCGATCCGAGCTGGTCGAAGATCCACCGTCTTCATTAATGGTGACTGGGGGATATTAAATATGCTCGTGGTCACAAACAAAGTTCTAAAAGTGTTACGATACCTTTGGGGATGCTGGACAAGGGACAGCTCGGTTTCTGATCTGGATCAAAAAATCAGAGCTGTCTTCAGGGTCCCATCCAACTGATTAAACCACAAATAGTGGTACAGAGCACCCTGGTGTGAAAAGTCATTTAATCTCACGACTCTTATTGACGCCAATTCGCCAACGCCAAAGACTTATCAATAATAATTTTAAATACATCCCAGCTCTTAAAGCATATCAGCTCTAAATGTAGTAATCATACAATAGCATCTGTGATAACACACAGTGGCGAAGCGGGGGGGGGGTGAAAACACCCCCAGAGGTATTGGTTTTAACATAAATGTGTAGTCGAATAGAGTAGTTTAAACATATGAAAGGACTGTTTTAATAAAAAAATTCCCTCCAGAAGGTTTTTTGATCAAAAAACCAACCCTAGAAGATATTTTTGATCAAAAAACCAACCCTAAAAGATATTTTTGATCAAAAAACCCTCCATCAGGTATTTTTGATCAAAAAAACCCCTCCAGAAGGTAGATTTGATCAAAAAAACCCTCCAGAAAGTTTTTCTGACTGCACTATAGTTATACCACATACTAACTCTGACACATAAAGAAGTTACACAAATCACTGCCCTAATGTTCAACTGTGTCCTCAGCCTTTTTTCGGCTACCCAGCAATTCAGGCCTGGCTTTTCAAGATCATCCCAGAAGACCCAGAAGTTTTGATTTCTTCAGACCTAGCTGTATGAGGTTGCCGACAAGGGCGGATTCAGGGGAGGGTCAAAGGGTCAGCTGACCCCCCTGTGACAAGAATTTTTTTACGACTATTATAAAACTTCAATTTTTTGAATCCGAAAAAATAATTCATGGAATCAATATTAACTTCTTTCCAACTACTTGATAGCTGTAATCTCATATTTCGCAGCTTATGTTAATGTGACCAGCCTGTCTGCCTAAAGAAATGGACAGTTGAGTTTTGACCCCCCCCCCCTTACGAAAATTTCTGGATCCGCCCCTGGTTGCCGAAGCTGTCTTTGACAGCAATCTAAAGCTTTCCATATGCACATCATGGACAAGTCACCCTCATCATCATTGGTAAAACTTGCCTAAGTACGGGGTTAAAATCAGCACCAGTAAAACTTGAACCAAAACAGTGTGCAAAGGCAGATTTATATTAGTATCGGCATAACTTCTCAATGAGTGCAATCGATCCTGAAATTACGCAAAAACTTTAGGGCTTAACACTAACCTCTTTATCACATCCATCATTAATCAGGACCTTTTGTAGTGTTCTTGGAATGGAGTCGGTACGTGTTGTTCCACGTCATTCACGTGCGGATGGAATAAAGAACTTTTTCATCCACAAAAGTAGCAGCAATTAATACGTAATCACGGGAATGTTTCATGGAATAGCATTCAACAACAAAAGCTAAACAAAAACACTTGTAAATGATGTACATTTTTAAGTGTATTCACTTCACTGTTCAGGGGAGAGCTGTGTACTTAAGGCTGCCTTTTTTCAGTACGGAAATATCGAGCTACTGTGCCACTGATTTGTTTCGAAATTTAAAACTGATATGAACATTGAGGCAGTGAATAGTAAAGGGATGTAAGCAGTAGAGTAACTATGGGGCTTAGCGTCAGTGGCGAACTAAAGAAATTGCTCCCTCCCCCAGGGGGAACCATATGGAAAGTCACCGGAGGTCATTGTGACCTCCATTTTTTTCTGAAGATTTTGTTTAATTGATTCGACAAATAGGAGGCAGCATTTTATTTTTTTGAGCAATGACGATTGCTTATTGTTCTCACTTGACTGTTTTGATGTGCTTTCATTTTATTTTCCCGCCAGCACCCTTTGCATCATCATCGTCGACGGGCTCCTCACGATGCTGCTCTTATAGCGAAAACCGTCTCCGGGGTGCATCCATATGCTACACACACGCGCATGCATACACAACTACACATACACACAAATACATACACACACACAAATACATACACACACACAAATACATACACACACAAATACATACACAAACACACACACAAACACATACACACACTCAAACACATAAATACACACACACACGCATACATACGGATACCTACACATACATACAGACACCTACACATACACACACACCTACACACAACTACCCACACACTCCTCACACTCATGCCTGCACACAGACACAAACACATATGCCTACATACACAGACACATTCCCCACCACACACAAACACTCATACACACAACTACCCATACACTCATACCTGCACACAGACACAAACACACATGCCTACACACACATACACATACCCCTACACACAAACACACATACCCCCACACACACGCTTACATACACACACACACACTCATGATTGCGAAAAACATAATTTGAATTCAAGAGGTCAAAATTCAAATTTTTTTTTTCTTATATTCTTTTTTAGAATTGTTTTCAATGATTCCCAATGTTCCCTCTCAGTAGATGTTATGTGTATAGACAGGGTATTTCGTTTTAACCTGCAAAACCTTTATTTTCGCAACCACTAGTCCCAGATGTGTACTTCCAATTGAAAAAATGTTCAAAATCAGATGCAGAGTTAAGATATTGAAAGTTTGAAGTAAAAATAAAAATAAGTCAAAAAATACAAAATTTATCTATTTATACGGGCCCTATGTCCTCAAACTTATGTTTAGGGAAATAATCTCCATTGAAAAACAATTGTGTTTTTGTGAGGCTTGAAGAAAGGTATTAAAAGAAATAACAAAAATATATACTCGTAAATTGATTATTAATAGAGTACAAACTCTTGCTCGAGCCCTTCCACAGTAAATGTTTCTTCTAATATCACTATTGATGCGGAAAATAAGACAATGACGGTTTGTTGAAAAACTTGAATGTCCCAAACAAGGGCAACCGAATCGTGAAAGTGTTAAGTTCCGACTGCTGGTAGATTTTTATGATTAGCTTCAATGAAAAAAGAACGCTTTCACATACTGCCATGTTTATTTACCTGTTTTGATGCTCAGGACCGATAATAACCATTGACAATTTCGATTTTTGGCCAGCTTTTCGTCTGAAATACCCCTCTGTGCGTCGTTTGCCCCAAAAACAGATGAGAATCTCCGATTTTTCAATTTTAGCACTTTCACCTAGTACTTCATATATCTGAAAACATTCTTAAGAAACGTTTTGTCCCAATGCAAGTAGTAACTTGGTAGTCACGAGTGGTTTTGTGTGTAAGAAATCATTGGGCCAGTAAGCCCCCCCCCCTCCCTTTTTTTTGAGCAATCACGATTGCTTATTGTTCTCACTTGGCCGTCCTTGATATTGTGGTTCCTTTTTCAGCTTGGACCAGGGACCTTGCAGCACCACCGGCCGGCGTGGCTCCTCTGGTCCTGAGCACTGTCCCCCGGAATCCACTTCTGCTGGGCGGTGGCGTCCATGTGTGTGTCCTAACGCATGCTCATACACATCCACGCTCACACACGGCGCGCGCCTTTACACACATACACACTCACGCCTACGTGCACACACGTAAGCCTACACATACACTCAACTATACACACGTAACCACCCAAGAGGAGGGACATGCTTGAGGGAAGGGAGGGGGCTTTTCTAGAAACAATAACTCCAATGAGTAGAGTCTTGTCGCAACTTGTGATTGCGAAAAACATAATTTGAATTCAAAGTTACAGAAATCAAATTAGAGTTGATTGGGGAAAGTGGGTCACAAGTCTTTTTTTTTTTTTTGCTTTTTACATTCAATTTCTGTGCGCACGTAAATTTTGCAACCTTTTCTCCAAATAGTTACGTACGGATGGGAAAAATACTTGCTTTCAGTTGCTGTGATGTAATTGAATTTTACTTATAACAACCAACTAGCAACAAAATCTCTAAGGTGGGCGATTCTCGAAAAAATGTCCCGTGCATAACGCTAAGTTTTTTTATTTTTTCCAGCTAACCAAAGCATTCAAAAAATAATGCTATTGGGGAATAATACATGCTTTAATGTACTATCAAAGCATAACAGTTAATCCCATATTTAATTAATAGTTACTTGAATAAAATAAAAAACTTAACGTTGCGCATGGGACATTTTTTTCGAGAATCACCCAAGTGATGAAAAAAATTACTTTTGAAAAGAGATGCTTTAATTCAAGAGCATGGTTTTAACATATTGTTACAAATTCTGTAAATAGTAATTATTTTTATGATTAATTTGACGTAATCTGGCTAAATTGGGCGTTTATTCCATTATCTTTCATCTAAAATTATTGTAGTGACGTAACCTATAAATATAGTTTCTTGTAATGTACATACAACCCCCTAACATTCGACTGAAGTATTCGGTCCCCCTATTTTTCATTGATAAGATTCGTGAATGAATAAAAAAGAAAATGGAGAAGCATTTCGAATTTTGTGGAAACTTCTCTGTCGAGATTTATAAATACAGTAGATTCCCGATTATCCGCGAGCGGTTTATCCGCGGGGCGGATTATCCGCGAATCAATCAACAATCACGAACATGTATTTTCGCAGTAAAAAGCGAATACCAGTGGCTGTTTTTTTTTTTTTTTTTTTTTGAAAAATTGTAAATTTACACTCAGTTGTTTTGCTTGATTGATTGATTTAATTTAATTTTATTATTATTATTATTATTTTTTCTTTTTTTTGTGCGTTCTTCATCGTACATACACTTGTTTGTTATTGATGTTAAGTTCGGTTGTGCAAAAATACAAAACATTTGTACTGTACTCTATATATATTTTCACTGTTTGCAGAAAGTGTTATGCATCAATACAGTTAAGGATTTGAGATAGGACAATTTTTACCTGATTTGTCCCCCATTAGTCTTTTTGCGGTTACCCGCGATTCTTATTATCCGCGGCACTTGTGCCACCCAATTCCGCGGATAATCGGGAGTTTACTGTAGCCACGGCCAACGGCGGGGGTCAGTCTCGGTTTAGTTCTTGCTTTGGAAAGTGCGTTTTAGCCTTGCGCTGTGTTTCTTTTTTGCGTATTTTGATGTAAATACGTGGTTGACCGTTGAGTATACGGTGTTAATCGATATTTGCCTAATTGCTATGGTTAATTTAGCAGTTGTAACTATGCTTCCTGTACATAGCTGTAAATAAATCTCCTGTGTTTTCTCAAGAGCTGTGTCGTCATTCAAAGAAAGTTTGATGCTGCACCGAACTCTTAACAATATTTAAAAATGAGTAATGTTAAACCATTTAGATTATCCTGAAACATTACTGTAGAAAATACTGATATCCATTTCGCCAATACTTTTTACCGTAAAATCATATTTTATTGCAGAATTTTACGGTAGAAAAAACAAGAACCTTGTGGTAAATTAATTAAAATTGAGGTACAAGCAGTGAGGTTCGAACCTGCTCCTATTATTCATAGATCTGTTTACTAGCCCCTATGAAGGCTAGCCGAATGGGACTCGACCGGAAAACGGAAATGGGAAATTACATTTTTCGCACCATAAATCACGTGGTGTACCACTCGGTGCTGTAATCGCTTATTTTTTCCAGTACAATTTACTGTAAAACTTTTCTGTACTGTAAACTGTAAGCATTCCGTTTTTAGCAATTTTTACTAAAAAATTTCCAGAGTTTTACTGGTGATTTTACCAATGCAGGGCTAGAAAAATCTTTAAAATTTATATGTCTTACCGGGCATGTTTGTCTAAAAAATACATGCCCTTTTTAAATGCCCTTTTTTTATTGTGCAGTAATAAAAATATTTGAATTTGTCGTATAGCATTAATCGGACAAAAAAATAATGTAACAGGTCTTTATCTGAATCAACAATTATTTCAATATAAAGCATAAAAAAAGTTTTTCTAAATAGTACATAATAAGTTGTCGTTGAAATTATCAATACTTAACAAAACAATTATAATAATTACATGGCCACTCGGGCATGTAAGGGTAAAAGAGTCATGCTCGATTGAAATTTTTACATGCCCCGGGCATGTTGGGCAGTATAATTTTCGACCCCTGTACCAATGTGTAACCATCAACCATATTCCCACACAATGAAAGTCAGCATACGCTGCCTTTGCGCCCACATTTCAATCCAGCGAAATCGAAACTAAAATAGGCTGCAACAGAAGAAAGGACCCATTAAGTTTCTAAAAGGGTGTTCCACTGATAACAGAAAGAACAAACAGCGGGTCTTTGATGCTGCAGGTGAAAGAGTGGAATGTTGAGATGACTCTCTGATAAAAATCTCTTCGGTAGTAACAAACAAAGCACAGGATTGTTTTGGCAAATAGGGCTCTTCAGAAAACATTTGTTCCGTGGCTAAATAGACTGTGTTCTGTCCTCTGCAAAATGCAGTTGACATCGAGAGCGTGCCCACCCACAAAAGAAGCCCTTTTGGAAATTATCAGAAATGTGTAGAATTTCGGATGCTGTAGTGGAGTTGTCACTAAATTTAGAAATGCTCCAAATGGATGAGAATGTAAGGGTGGACAAAGAGCGCTTGACACAAATATGGGAAATTGTTATCATAAATCTAAACAGTTTCTGAAAAAAGGAATTCTTTCTTTTCAACGGAAGATACCTACATTTGAATGCAACCCAAAAGTTAGAATACAGCTGAAAATTTACAATTTTATCAACTCTATTACAGATGTGGATTTCTTAAATTCGTTTAAGCTAAAAACAGTAGCTTGAAAAAATGAAGCATTTGTGTTCACAGAAAGCACGCAAAATTTCAAAAACTTTTAAAGAAAAGGTTTTTTTTTAAAATTAGTAGTTGAACATCTTAAGAGTTTTTAACTTTAACACCTACGAGAGGGTTTGTAATCTTTATATAAGGCACCGATAACACTTAAAAAAAATTAATAATAATAATAAACAAAAAATAATACTAAATAATTGAAAAACATGAGCAGATTCTAAATATTTTCTTAATTTTTGGCTTCAAAAAAAAAGGGGGGGGATTCATTAATAAAAATATAAACTTGTAGATTAATAAAAATAGATCTTGTAGACTTAAAATTCACTCAATTTAGAGATAAATATGACTGAATTAAAATGAAATGAATTATCAAGGAGCTAATGTATTTACTCAGAAATAATGGTTGTTGGAGCAGTTTATTTTTATTTTTATTATTCTAAAGTTTTAAGTAATTAATTTTAGTTTTGGAAACGAAAAATAGAAGGAAATTATTAATGCTTTTTTTTATTAGAAAGAAAGAGCTGCAAGCGATTTTATGTTTTTAATGTAATTGGTTTAAGGAAGTCTTTTACTTACTTACTTTTTTATTTTCTAAAGTTTATTTATTTATTTTTAGTTTTGGGGAAAAGAGGAAAGCATAAAGTCCAAGGCTCTTAATTTTTACTCCTAGGAAAGAGTTGCAAATCATTCTTTTTTTATATATATAAATAGAATGTACTTATTTTGATATGCTTTTTATTATTAATACCTTTCTTTTTAAACAATTAAAAAACTTTTTTGTGAAAGATTTTAGCAGCTTTTGCATTCTTCAAAGGTACTGCTAGTTTGTTTGCTTGCTATTTATTTGTTACGTATCTCTTTCGTAAGGTTTTCATTATTATTACATTTTTTAAAAGTGATTGACATCATTTGATTTTAGAAATTGACTTTGAATGTTGAAAATACATACTTGACATAATTTTCAAGCTTAGCAAATTAAGAGAAAATTCATTTTTTCCGTTCATTCTGATGACAAAATGTGGCAGATTTTTACAATAATTAGCAAATCAGTATTTTTTTTTTTTTTTTTGTATTTATTTCTTATTTTACAATTAATAGTAATGTTATTTATCAATATATTTATGTTCAAAACAAGGATGAATAAAGTTATGAGAATTCTTTCTCTTCTTTCTTGAAGCGAAATCTTGGAATATGCATATACATAAATTTATTCTTCTTAATCAATAAAAAAAAATGGGTAAAACAGCTCTTGCATGAGCATAAACTATTGTATTAGAAATGGCAGGAGTGTCAAATCAATGCTTTCTGAGGGAGGGAGGGTTCTAAGAAACCCCCTTTACAACCTTACCAGGCACATAGGCAACTGGTGCACCAAAAGATGTGTTAGGTGGCGGGGCCCGTGTAGCTGATTTTTTTTCGTGAAAGTGAACTTTATTGTTGTATTTTACTGATTAAATGACCTCTAAAAATGGAACATGGCCTCTGATGGCCATCTCAGACTTCCCCTTCCAATTCAAAGTTCCATTCTTATGAAACAACATGAGAAAAAATTCATTTTTTCAAATTTTTAGTTTTTATATTCGTAAAATAAATCAATCCACCCTGTGAAAAATAATTTTTCAATCATCATCAATTTTCAACTCTGAAAAATAAGGGGACAAGCTCCAAGGGCCGTATAGGGCGGTTCAAAAATACGTGTAAAGAAAAAAGTTTCTGCCAGATAACAGGACACCCCTCAATATTTTTACACTTGTGGATAGTAATATACTGGAAGAATTTTAGCTTCCTATTTCAACTGAAAGAGGGTGCACAACCCCCTCCCCCAAACTTCATAAGTAGGGGAGGGGGGGTTAAAAAATACATTGAACTGAAAATACGATGCTACATTTTATAATATACACGAGTAATATGCATATACATTGCAATACAATAATTATTTTTAAAAAAACTGCTGCGGAAATGAAATGTTTCTAAATCTGTGGCATTTCCATGCTACGGCTAATGTTAAATTAGGGGGCCATTGAGAATTCTCTTAAAATTTGAGAAAGACGCTAAAACTTTCACAGAATAATACATTAGTAAGTCTGAAAAAAATAAGGGGTGTTCTGGACCCTAGCTAAAATAAAGTTTTTTTGAACCACTCTGGGAAGCAGTCGCCCCCCCCCCCCTCCCTCCGTGCGTGCTGCCTATAAATGGCATGTATAAAGTTAAATAATCTTTTTTCACTGTGTAATCAAGTATGAAAAAATTTTTTTTCATATCAAATGCAATCTTGACGGTTTGAAAAACAAGACATGAAAAAAAAAAAAAAAATTCTGAGTGAAAAAAAAGGAACGTACACTTTCTGTAGTATCCTTCAATGGACGCTGACGGACTATTTTTCCCCCATCGCTTTGGAGTTTTCCGAATCTCCATCATCTTCCGGTGGCAACCCTTTCCGACATAGCGCAGAAGGAATCGCTGAAAGCCCGCCACCGCACCGGAACGACATCAAAGGGGCTCCGAAGGCGAGGGTGGAGGATAGGGTGGGGACCTTGGCCACGCCCCCTCCTCTTCCTTGGCGAGCCCTCTTGGCGACGGCTCACCCGGGTAGAAAATCTGCTCCCGCTCACTCACAAGGCCCTCTCTTCACCCAGTCAAGAGTAGCAGTCTTATTCCACTCTTCCAGAGACCTATCTGTTCGCCAAGATCGCGTGTGGAGCCCCGAGATAAGGAATTGATTGTTCGGACGCTTTTTCCCGCTGGAAGACGCCATTGTGTCAACCGGAATCAAAAAGGACCATTCACCAGTGCCACAGAACGTGAGGTATTGTGTGCGGATGACATTTATCGGCGCTAATACGGTGTCGAGTTCTATAGGTGCTGCAACAAGTGAGGGGAGAATCGTTTTCTTTGATAGCCATCTCTTCAATCGGTGCTTCTCTTTGCCATCATAGTGCAGCGGTGTTTTTGTTTGACGATTCGTAGCTAGATAAATTGCAATATGATTGTCGTCTAAACAAGGGCTCAAGCTCGTGAGATTTAAAAAAAAAATTGATTCAAAGAGTGCTTTTTGGAACTGAGGTGTTTTATTTACACTTTTGATTCATGTCGTGTCATCTTTTAATTTTCGAATGATAAACGCAGCAAAGGTGGTCGTGTTTGACAGTTTAAATTGAGCTCGAACAGTAAAAAGCTGTAAGTGATACAGAAATTAGCATGACTCTTGCTTAAAGATTAGACGTAGATTGTTAACATTTCTTAGTACAGGTCTAACAATCCATCCATCTTGACAGTTAGATAACACATTTACAATTTTCTTCACTGAGTGGTAAACAGTTACACCTCGCATTTTGCACAAGATATATATTTCAAATTCATAAAGTATACTTGTATTTTTTGTCAGACGGATTGTACAACACGTTCAAATATATATACGGCGTCATTAATTTGAAAGGAATGTCAATTCGGACAAAACTCCTCCAACCGTTGATTCTTTTGTGAGTTTATAATTTTTTAAGTGGAAGGAATATTCACTAATTTCTCTCCAGTACATCTCCAGAGTGACTGTCAAAACTACTTCTGATCAATTTTTTCCGCTGTGTTTGAAAAAACCCAGAAATCTTTCAACATTCATCATGAGTTTGTGATTCAGAATTGAAAAACTCTACAAGAACCATGATGGACCGCGAGGATTGCAAGCATGAGTACGACGACGACGACATGGATGCTGCCTCTTCCAGTGGCGGATCTCCAGAGGGGGCGTGTTCCCCCCACGACCCCCTGGACGCTAACCCCCGCATCCAGGCCGCGGTGTCGAAGGTGCTGCAGAGCTATGACTGGTCATTGGTGGCCAAGACATCGAGGCAGGGGGGTGCAGGTGGTGACAAGAGGAAGCCGCACGTC
The DNA here is from genome assembly GCF_026930045.1 of Uloborus diversus. NCBI lineage: Eukaryota > Metazoa > Arthropoda > Arachnida > Araneae > Uloboridae > Uloborus > Uloborus diversus. Next base: position 9,155,909 of record NC_072739.1, read on the forward strand.
AAGAGGCCTATGAACGCGTTCATGGTTTGGGCGCAGGCTGCGCGCCGAAAACTGGCCGACCAGTATCCTCACCTGCATAACGCCGAGCTCAGCAAGACTCTCGGGAAACTATGGAGGTAAGTGGAAGTTTTGAATCATCAAATATGATGTACCACAGGGCCAGACTAAGTCCAGGACACCCCCCTTTTTTTAGACTTACTAATAGTATTATGCTGTAAAAGTTTTAGCTTCATACTCAAATTTTAAGAGGGTGCTCAATGACTCCTAAGTTTAACGTTAACCGTAAAGTAGAAAATTTCACAAATTGAGAAACATTTAATTTCCTCTGCTTTTTTTTGTAAATAATTTTTTTGATGCAGTATATATGCATATTACTCGTACAGGGGCGGCATTTCAGCATTTCATTTGGGGGGTCGAGTTTCTTAAATAGGTATTACCACAGTGCGGTCCCAAACGCAAATTAGCTAACAGGAAGTGTTCATAAAATCGGTTTAATATGATTAAAAATTAGTGTTTAGAAACTATTAAAAATTTTGATTAACTTTATAATAAGTTATCATACAAAACATCTCGATACTAAAGTTTTTATACCTTTTGGAAAAGTTTTAATGTATGATTTTTGAAATTCGGAAGAACAGGGAAACGTGTTACTAATCAGTGCCCTGTGTCGTGCTGTTTTGCCAGTACAGCTAAATAGAAAAGATGGTGAAAAAGCTCATGCCTTTTAGCATATATGACTTCGCTTGAATTTTTTGCCCATTATGCTTCGAAAATAATTCTCTAACCTCCTGAGAGATAAAAAAAAATCTTTCTCCACTGGCTGAGCTGATAGGAATAGTTAAAAAATAATTGAAGTAACAAAGTTATTTATGAAAATATTTTTTACATCTAGCTCTTCAAAACCACCCAGGCAACTTCAAAAATTGTAAGGGGCTTAATTTTTCATCATTGAATAATCTAGTCTCAACGGCGCTCTCAGCTTCAAGGAGATGTCATCTGCCTCCAGCTCTGTTATTCACTATTCCAGAATGATGAGTCCATAACAAGGACCAAACTGCAGTCTCTGGATGTGATAACCGGTCTGTCGGTATAGTGCTTGTAATTTTTCTTGCCTTATGCTAAAAATTGAATACTCATAATTGAAACATTTTTTTTTCGTCTTCAAAATCCAATCCAGATAATATAGAGCCAACCATACAGAAAAATAATTATCATCAAATCTTGTGTTAATTTCATTCAAAACTGAATCTATTACTTCATACAAAATATTAAAAAATCAATGTTTGATTTGACATCATCATGTGGATTTTTTTTTTTTTTTTTCACCTTTTTAAAATTGGCTCGGAGGAAGAATTTTTTTGAAAAGTTTCACGCTTGGTTGAAATATATATCTATATGTAAAATCTTATTTTCAGTTTCAATTGTCGATTGAAGTATGGTAGTATGGTGCACAGATCAATTGTTAGATTGAATTGTGACTTGAATGGTCCGAAAATTAAGGGTAGCGGATTGAAGATGTTTTGATAGAGTAAAACATTTTTCAAAAACTTTCCTCAATACAAAGAAATTGAATAAAAATTCTAACGTAGTCATATATGCTAAAGGGCATGAGCTTTTTCACCAATGAAATAATTGTTTTGCAATAATTCTTCCAGTCGTCAAATTGCTGCTTTGAAGTTATAGAGAAATGTATTTGTGGTTTTAACTCTTGAAGACTAACGTGTCACTCCGAGATTGCATAATTATAGAGCCCCAAAAAAGGTATTTGTTGATATGTTTTTTTTAATTCAATAATCACATGCATTTTTAATAAGGTTCTATGAAAACATATAATGCATTGAGCAGCTGAACGTGTTTCTAGCAGAAGAAAGCGATGAACACTCATTAAATAAATATACACTTAAAAATGAGCGTAAAAGTTATTGTAAAATATCAAAGAATTTTCTTCTGAAAATCATGCAGCAGCACCACTTTGCACTAGCCACTCATATTGAACATACCATCGTTACACTGGGCACACAAGTATGAAATATTTAGCCTATTTGAAGAAATGTCTTCTTTAGTTAAAATTAACAATGATTCTCTATCAATCTTTTATGTTCAGAAAAGGCCGGAAAATATTTCATGAATTTCTAAGTCATCATCCCAATAACGAAAAACACTTCTTCTAGTCAAGGAATGTGTCGAGTTTCATCAAATAGCTACTGAGAACCAGCGAGACTTTTCTTTTGAACATGGATTTCCGACTTACTTAAATTGAATTTACATATTTTCTATCATTCTGCTCAAAAGATTTGGGGTTGCAACCGCCCCCTCTTGACCCCCCTATTTGCCGCCCCTGTACTCGTATATATTATAATATGTAGCATTGCTTTTTCAAATCAATGTATTTTTTCAACCCCCCCTCCCCATACGTATGAAGTTTGAGGGAGGTCATTGAGCACCCTCTTTTAGTTGTAATAGGAAGCCTAAAATTCTTCCAGTTTATTACTACCCACAAGTCTAAAAATATTGAGGGGTGTCCTGTTATCTAGGAGATTTTTTTACGTGTATTTTTGAACCATCCTAATGTAGAGTCCCATCCCGCATTCAGCCATAACAGTGAAATTTGGACCGAAATAGAGAAATGTTTTGTTTATCCCACGGGAAATGCTTTTTTTTTTTTTTGAGTTATGCAATACCATAGAGGGATATCATCATTTTGGGGCATGGCCAAAAAATGGTGGGAAACTACTGATTCAAAGGGTCATTTATTTTAGACTTGTAACATAGTTATAAATCAATAAGGTTTGTAGAAATAGGAATAAACAGAAATTTTCCAGCATCGAAAAAGTGTGAGAAGTGCTCAAAGCCGAAAGTTAACTTTTTTAAAGATACGCTGGTCAGAAATATCACCAAAAGTATTCTAACCAATACCACTGCACAAACTTATAAACTTAGCCCTCTCAAAAAACATTAATTTTTGTTTTCACAAATTAAAATACAGAATTCATGATACAAGCACTAAATGAATCTGTTGAATCTTAATTTGATTAACAAGTATAATTCTCATATTCTCACTACGAGCTTTTGTGTATCTCAAGTTCATTCTCTTAAATTTATCGTCTGCTGTGCTTCACGTTAACTTTCGATTAGCTTTTTACCTTTGCCGTTATTTAATTTAAATATCGCCTGCTGCTTATTATTTTTTTAAAGAATGGCAACGTAAACAAAAAGTAAACAGAATGATTAGAATGTTTTGACGGAGTATGATGTTGTATTTCTCGCCCGTAGTTGCGGAGAATATTATTTTGTATTACAGGTAATTTATGTAATTAAACATCTTTTTTATATGGAAATTAAGAAACTAATGTTATTTATTAAAGTGAGGAAAATTTTTGTTGTAAAATTTCGAAGAACGCTTCTTAAATGGGCAATGTTACACATCTAATCTGATAAAGAGGTGATATATTATTGAGAATGTGTTTTGATATCGAAAGAAGTTGTTTATTTTTCAATGATATCTCAAAGAAGGTAATATATAAGTGTGATTCGCTAGATGAAGTTATAATTACTTATCACTTCAAATTTTCTTCTTCAAATTGCTTCAAATTTTAAAATCATCAAGAACTTCCAATTAAATTCTCGGTGATGATGGTTACTAGCCCTGTATGGGATATTTTCTTACAAATATACTACGTATTTTAAAAATTTAAAAAGGCAATGAAGGCATCATATTTCAAGAAAAGTTTCGTATTTGTTTAGAAAATGTTTCCCAAAATCGACCTATATTTCTATAAAATGAAGTAATTTTCTTATAATAATTTAGGGTTAGAGTGGTAAATTTCCTATAAATATTTGACGTTTTTTTCTCCGTAATATTTTTTTTTCTTCAAAATAACCGAGAAAAGAAAACTTATTTGTATACGCATTTCACTACATTAAAAAAAGAAAATATACATCGTGATTTTTTGTTATTTTAAAAGCCAGGCGGCAAAACTTTCAGTGTTCTAACTGCCGTAGGCAGTAACTTCAAATTTTTCATTTTTCGTATTGTTGCATTTTTGTCATCTATTGTACGTTAGCTTTATCGTACAAGTTTGCTTGCTTGAAAAAGACGTCGAATTCCAACATTTCCTTATACTGTTAGTGTTGAATCTAAAATGAGTTTCTTCAAATGTCTTTAAAACTCATTTCTGCAGATACTGCTTTTTACCTTTCATGGCAGTATAAACCTCCTATCGTGTCCGGTTCGATCCAGTGTTTCGTGTTAGGTCCACAGTTTGAAAAAAAGAAAAAAAATTTGAATTTTTTCTTTTTGTGAAAGAAAAAAGAACTATTTTGGGGGCATTTTTCTTTAAAAATGTTTTGTGAAAAATGCTGTAATATCGTTATATAGCACGTTATAGAGCTATATCAACAAATCTAATCTGAAATCCTTTTGGCCTAAAGGACTTACTTCGCTAGAATGGCTTGGAAGCTGGATATTTGTTTTAGTGATGTTTTGACTTCGGGAGAATTGATTGAGCTCAGAAGTGATAAAAGAACTGTTTTTACAAATTTTATGAGAATTCAAATTTTATGAAATAAAATTTTGCGCAGTATGGTCGCTTTTGACGATTTAGTATTCTGAGAAGAGGCAAAACGACCCAATTTAAGTCTGAATCGACACATCACTTTGGATAATTTATTGTTATTCATTGACTTTGAAAAATAAAGAAATTGCAACATCTAAACATACAACTTATTTGAAATTATTTGAACTTTGGAATTGGAAGGGAACGAGGATATAATAGAATATTGCTCAATTGCTTTAGATTTCTCACCTATTTCAACTATTTTGCATAAAGTTGACATGACTTATGACTACAATAGTAAACGAAGGAACAACAAATTATCCCGAAAGTCAGTTGTAATTTTTCAAGGACTCGTTGACTTAGATTTTTTCCACCAAGAAATTCAATCAGAGTTGCCCTGATGGGAAATCACGTAAGGCCGCTGTGACCTCCGAAAAAATTGTGCTTTTCGGAAAGTTTTGTCTAGCGATTTAGTGAATTTGGAAACGTCATTTCAATGTTGCATAATTTTTTTTAATGCTTAATTTCTCGTAATTATGTATTAGGTATGTGTCATGCCCACATTTTATCATTCGGTAAGTTGAGAATTTCTCCACTCCTTAAAGAGCTAAGTTCGAGGCTCCCCTGAATATATAAAATCCCTCTGATACGGACACTAACAGGACGAATTTTTGTGTGTCCACAATAGAGGGGTGACCGCAGAGAGCAGGGGTTTAATAATTTTATTTGCCTTAGAATCGGGGAATTAAATATTGCCCGCATTTGAGGGTTGTCCGTTGGGGGGGGGGGGGTTACTGTATTATGGAGTAAAACCATTTTGAGTTTTATGGTTGTGCATAGCTGTAGCTATGTAACTTTATGTTTCAGTTGTTTAAGAAGGTATTTGTATTTCAAAAGACGTTGCTTAAATCAAAGTTATTACTAAATTGTTTGTACACAAGCTATTTAAGCTTCAAAGAGATGGTAAATTTAAAATTTAAAATTCAAAATGTTTTAACTTATTCTGGAATGATTTAGGTTTGAACAATTAACCATGAAGTCTTTTTGGTTTCTTTAAAATCATTATATGATATCCTTTTCTGTTGATTTCTGGTCTTATTTTTAGAATGGATTTTCCTCAGGTTCAACCGAATATTTAATCGAAGGATTCAGCATAGTTAATGATGTCTCAATATAATGCTATCACAAATAAAAAATTTGGTGGTTGTTTATATATTAACTTTATTTATTTGTGGTAACTATTTAATTTCTAGTATTTATCCAATCGCAAAGGATTGTAAGTTATCAGCTGATTTTAAGCAAGTTGTAACGAAATATGAAAGGGTATGAGATGTAGTTTTTGTGGTGTGTTTTCCTTACTTCATGTTATATGTTATACGAAATTTGTTTTTGTTTTTGGGGATAGAAAATTTTTGGAAAAAGATTAGAAAATTAAAAATGAAAATCAGCCTTATTCCGTTCCTTATTAAAAGGTCATGCTTTTTGACGCATGTCCTTTTGACCCTTAGGCTACATTTATCTTTCATGCGCGGAATTCAACGGTATCAATAATATCAACTCGCACAATTATGACTCATTGTTCCAAATTTCATATTCAATAGGTTAAATGACAATCATTTAAAGTTAGTATTTGAAAAGGAACAAATTTATTTACACTGAAACCTATCCATTAATTATAAAACGGACTATAAAAGTTTATATTGCATGTAATGATATATTTCATGTAATGAAAGTGGAAAGTATGATTTTTAGTCTGTGAGATTTATGTTAAAATTAGGAGAACTTTACTAAGCACGAAAGTCCTTAATTTCTTTAATGTGAGTGATAAATAAATGTTCATTAGGATTTTGCAAATGAAAATTATAGATACTTCTTTATTTGGTACAATATTTAATGTAATACTAGGTACATAAAATACAAAAAATACTTGTTATTATATATGAAGGTTTAAGAAGCTCTAGAATTATATTTAAATGGATTAAATTCAATGTTTAAAAGCTCTAAAATTGTATGAGTAGAGTAAGTTAAAGGTTTAAGAAGTTTTAAAATTGTATGATACTTAAAGTTTAAGGTTTTAAGAAGCCTAGAATTGTATGTATATGATACATTTGGGGGTAAAGAAGCTTTAAAATTGTATGGATAGATTAAATTTAAGGTTGAGGAAGCTTTAGAATTGTATACAGAGATTAAATTTAAGGTTTAAAAGATTTAGATTTATATGGCTAGATGAAATTTAATATTTATGAAGCTTTTGAATTGTATGAATGGATTGAGTTTAAGTTTAACTAATGTTTAGAATTGTATAGATGGATAGAACAAATTTAAAATTGTAGAAGCTTTAGAATTGTTTGTACGTATAGATTAAATTTTTCATATTATTTCATTCTCGCTTTCTTTCCGTTAGTAAAATATTATATCATATTATTTTGACTATATTTAGAGTCCTTACTAAATAGAAAAAAAAATGTAGACTCATATTTTGCAGTTCCTAATAGTTTATTAGCTGCACCGCTCAATCCCCGCATTGCCAGTACATGATAATTAAGAAGCGAATTAAATATTGTGCTCTGCTCTAATGGCATCGGTGAATAGCATTTCCTCACTTGTGACGTTATGCGCTGAAGCGTAAAAAATGAAATTGAAAATCTGCCCACCGGATAAAATAATTGTTAAAAATAAAAAACTTTGTCAAATTATTTAAAAAATGGTTGATTCCTATGTTTCTAAGCATGCTCTTTCAAAAAAAAAAAAAAAAACTTTTAATTTTGAATTTAATTTTTAAAATTTCGAAAATTTTTTAAAATTATTTAAATTTAACCCGAAATTAAACTCGAAAATTTAAAAACTATTTAATTTTTAAAACTTCGGAAACAACCCAATTTAAAAATACTATTTAAGTAAAGACAACTTTTTTTCATTCTACAAATTTGATCCGAATAAACGGGGGCCGTATAAACGGGTTTCTACTGTACTTTGTTTTACATTTAGCAAAATGGGAAATCTTGATTTATTTAAAAACTTTCCTCTTACGAAAAGGATAAGATTATGATTTCCAGAAGTGATGGGATTCATTTCGTTTACGGTCGTTGCCCCATCAACTCTTTCACCACAACTACATACTGATATTTAGCTCTTGTTTTTTTCTTTTAAGTAAATATATTTTTTCATCGAGATACATCTTTGAACATATCATGCAAGGTTTCACATATCGCTTTAATTTCTTCAACTGATGAGATAAAAACTTGATGATTGAAAAAAATGAGATGATTTTTAGATTTCGTTTTGTAGCATTTCGCTTATTTATTTGGAAATGTTTTTACCAGCATTGTTAAAAAACATTATTGACTTTGAAATGAATGTTTTTGTGCAATATTTTTGCAATCGGGAAACTTTATCCATCAACATGCTGAGCATACAGACTGTAATCGACTTACTAATTATTTTACATATGTGGCAGAAGGGAGTAGATGAATTAAAATTTCTTTATAAATATCCTTGAAAAATGCATCAAAAAATCAAAGCGAAAGACTTCAAAAAAAAAAAAAAAAAAGCTCTTTAAATTTTCAAGGAAATGCTTTACACAGCTTTCTTTTTACAATTATGTAACGTAACTTCTATTTAAAAATAAAATAAAAATATGTAATCACGTATTACGTAGCGCCAAAAATATAACCACGAATTTTCACAGTAATAAAAATTATGCAGTGTAAAAACAAGAACGTAATTTATGATTGAAAAAAAATGCAGATAAATGCCTAGAAAATATAACAAAGAATCTATTAATATTTGTTATAAACTTCAAGAACAACAGAATTGCAGTGTCCTATTTAATGTTTTTGATACACTTAAATTCGAAATAACACCTATTGTCCAATAGCAAATGACTATACCTTGCAAAATTCAATCACGATTTATTTTTTGAACACATTTAAAATAAAAATATTCCCTTAGGAAAGTATCTTTTCATATTTAGAGTTTTCGTTTTCTTTTGTTAGTGTCCAAAATTAGCTTCAAAGTAGTTCTGAAGTAAATCTACAGAGTGATGATCTGCTCATTAACCTGCAGAGTGGTTTTAAAATGCAAAATATTCAGAGATTTTATTTTTAAAAACCCCTTAAAAATATTTTAAAATATCTGACACAAAAAAACCTAGAAAATTATTTTTTATGCATGTCCAAAAAGGAAAATGACAAAAATGCAAAAATTAAAACAATAAATAAATAAATAAATAAAATTAAATAATAATAATAATAATAATAAACAGTCATCATCTTTGTCCTTGTTTTAAAATTTCAGAATTGCTCGCAACAGCTAGTATTTCTACTTAATAAACGTAATTGAGCAGTACAATTGAGTAAATACATTTTATTTTACTGAGAAGTGAAAATAAATGGTGAGATAAATTAGTGTGTTATTTTTGCAAACAATGCAGTAAGTAAAATAAAAATACACTAGAAAATCAACTTTATTATATTACAACTTTACAATATTACTACAGTATATTCCGTACATACTTTTTGGAGTTACAACGAATCCTGCTTTCGTGTTATATTGGTTCTCGATCCTAAGGAACTAGCTTCCAGAGAAACTGAAAGTAGATATTTTGATTTAAAATTTCTACAAACAGCAAACTACAAATTTTTGTGTTTGGTTACAAAATTTTTCATAAGAGAGAAGTTTTTTTTCTTTTTCGCTCAAACTGTAGAATACGGAGAAATAATTAATAAAAGGAGGGGAGCGACAAACTAGTTTTTTCATTCGATTTTATCCATGGAGCTGTCCATAAGAAATACAGTGACTGACAGTCCTTATAAAATTTTATTTCTGACTAGGCAAACTATAGAGAATATTGATTTGTGTATAGCACCGTTTATACGATTCTCTTTTATACGTTTTAATCAACTTATACGCTTGTTAAATTGGTCCCTGCCGAGTCTAATACATATTAACGTATACATATTATTCGTTTTTTCATTTATACGCTTTTCTCATTCAGTCCCTTCAAAAACATATAAATGGTGCTTCACTACTATTATTGTACCTTTGAGTTTTTTCTTCTGAGACTCTCACATTAAATGTGTCTGCCGAACATAGAAAAAATCTTTAAATTTGCCATCGAATAGCTTATATCTTTCAAGAATCCGAAGAACCCTTTCTCAACGTATATTTGATAACTTAAATTTCAGATGTGAAATCAAATTTTTGTTTAACTTCGTGTTTAGCTCAGAACCTGGAAACATCTAGACAACAAATAATATCGGGAAATAAATCAATATATCAATAATACAATGCATAAATCAGGGCTTGCAAATCAGTAGCTAAAAAATATTATTTATCTGCTAAAATAATTCAGTTACTTGACTTAAAATATACCAAAGTTGTAAATGTTCATTTAATGCAATTGTTGGAACTTTAAAAAATAAAAGTAAATACTGCATCATGTCTATAGGTATTTCTGTTTTTACATTCTTTACTCATTTTTGATTTGAAATTTAGTCTTTAACTTTCAACTGTTTAAATTGATATGTCTTTAAAATACAAATTATAACTCATATTTACAGATACTAAATGGAAATTCAAATACGAATCCTAGTAATAGCCTCAAAGTGGAAGGCTTAGCTTTGCGTTGGAACGTAGTTAACTTAGTTTTAGAAAATTTAAACTTTTGATTTGAAATTTTGTCTATAACTTTCAACTGTTTAAATTGATATGTCTTGAAAATATAGATTTTTACTCAGATTTATAAATATTAAATGGAATTTCAATAACGGGAGGCCTAGTAATAGTCTCAAAGTGGAAGGCTTAACTTAGCGTTGGAGCTTAGTTAACTTAGTTTTAGAAAATTTCAACTTTTGATTTTGTTGTGAAAATTAAATGATTATCATGCCGTGGATCGCAAACACATTCATTAATGTTGAAGAAACTAACTACACAAATAATGACAAATATGAAATACTCAATAACCGAAGAACCCAAAAGCAGAGGAAGCACAGAAACTATTTATAGTTTAGTTCAGGATTAGTAAATTAACCAATTAAGATGCATGTGACCAACCAGTGAAAGATAAATAAATAAAATATAGACAAAAGAAAAGGATTAACTTGAGAAAATTTAGGACCTCCGAGAGAGCTTCAACTAAGCATTGACCAATAGCAAAACGATACTGGTCTAAGTTTGTTTTAACCAATTGCAGTGCGATAATAGATATTTCAACAGATTTGAAATTTTGTCTATAACTTTCAACTGTTTAAATTGATGTGTCTTTAAAATATAGATTCTAACTCATATTTATGAATATTAAATTTAATTTCAATAACGGATTCCTAATAATACCCTTAAGGTGGAAGGCTTAACTTAGTTTTGGAACTTTGTTTACTTAGTTTTGGAAAATGTAAACTTTTTATGAAAATTTAGATGGATACAAAATGAATGCTGAAAGAATTATAAAGAAAATAATATCTTTTAAATAAAAACAATTACTTCTAGTTTCATAAACAATAGTGTCTTTTTAGTCTTGCACATGGGAATTTATTTTCTACGAAAGGGGAGTTTCTTGATATTTTTTTTCGCTAAATGAAGTTTTATGATTAAAATTTTGTTGCTGGTCAGTGGTCATGTATCTATGTACTGATATGAGTGAAATCAAAAGTAAAAAATGAATTTATTAAGATTAGGAAACTTAATATTAGTGATGTTCCGGATATCCTTATCCGTATCCGCGGATATCCGAGGAAAAATAAAGATCTGTATCCGTACCCGTTACTTTTTTGACAGATCTTAAACAGATCATTTCTATTCTAAAATTTTTTAAATATTTGAGTAAAAGACTCTTAAATTCCGTTTAAATTAGGTTTTATTCCCTATTTAAATCATAAGGTACCATTTCAGAAGCCAATTTGTACCCCCCCCCCCCCCGTTGCAAAACGAAGGGGTGTGTATCAGTGTGTCTTTTTGCTTTTTGTGGCATCGTAGCTCCTAAACAGATGAACCAATTTTGATAGTTCATTTTTCGTTCAAAAGGTGACTTGATCGAAAGTGTTCTTAGCTTGGCCTCGTTTTTGTAGAACTTTAATTGCCGGAGATATTAATTAAAAACCGATTTAACATTTTTCACAATTATGGTAGTAAAAATTTACCCGTACGTTAAAAACGTTGGCCCTAATTGAAAGAACGACGTTTTCTCCGTTTGATATTTATTTAAAACTTCCAACTTATATACAGTAGGAGCTATTCTCTTGTTAAGTAAATTTTAAATGCAATTCTAAGCCTTTAAGCGCGTGATTAGTAGCGATTTCATAGTCGGAAGATAAGGAGAAAAAGCTCAATGCTTTAAAAATTTTACCTGCTGTCAGTTCATATTTGTTAACAAATGTGTGTTCTGGCCCGGGAAATTGTAATATGAGGTCGGCTCTCTGGGACATGTTTTGTTTTTTTAATTTTTAATTTAATTTTAGTTTTTGTTATTGATTTGGGTTTTCTGTTATTCTTCATTTTTGTTTTTCTCCGCATCCTTTAAAAAAAGTGAGACTAAATTATCTATTTACTGTTTGTAAAGGTCTTCCCGGCTCTGTATTTCGTCGGTGGGAGAAGTTCGGTGGAATGGGTCAGCGCTGCATTTATGCTGAAATAAAATGTGAAAAAATATTTGTAGCCTGTCCAGTAGCAGCTTTACATTCTTGCTCCTGTATCCTACATCTACCGAGTTAAGCTAGAAATAATTTTTCACATTCCATCTAAGCAGTAATGCAGCGCTGACCCATTCCTTCCAACTCTTCCTCAATTTGAACGGAGGCTTCTTTAAAGAGTAAATCATAGTCTTGATTATATTTTTGCCGCAGTTGAAATTTTTTGAAGAAACTGCCATTATTCTGACGGGAATACCTTCCGTAACAAATTTTACACTTGTATAGTTGAATTAGGTAAAAAAAAAAAAAAAATTGAGTTCCGTATCCGTATCCCTTTCCACGGATCTTGACACTAATGATCCGGATCCGGATCCGTATCCACGGATCTACTTTTTTAACGATCCGGCACATCACTACTTAATATTAATAATGATTGGATAGCCCGATGTTGGGGAATGTGAGGTAAAGTGAAATGGCGAAATATTTACCCTGATTGTAGCACCACCCATCCAGTAATATTTTATCTGTGAAGTAACACATGTAGTCTACTGCAGTCAAGAAAATATTACCTCTGAAAAGCAAAAAATAGGATAATACAAGCAATTTTCAAAAATTGATACTTGTATTGTAATATTTTATTGTAAGTCGAAAATTATTCTTTTTATTAATAAAGGAAGTTCATGTTACTAAAATTTTAAATATTGTTTGAGATCTACAAATATTCACTGAAGTATTTATTTGTTTTAAGCTTATTTGTATTTTAAATGCTTTGAACGGTTAGTCAAGTGTATGTGTGGCACAGAGAAATAGTTCATTTCATTTACTTATTTAATATTTTACCAAATCAATTACGTATTCATTTATTAATTATTTCATTTACAGTCTTTCATTTAATAATTCTCTTATTTATTCATTCATTCGCTATTTTATTCACTCGTTTATTTTTTCTCATACATTAACTTATTCAATTATTTATTTATTCGTTTATTGTTCCATTACCTTATCATTCATTCATTCATTCATTCTTTTATTTACTCATTCATTTGACCAAAAATATCTTTAACAATCGAATAGAAAATATTTCATTTACATTCCTTCATTAATTGTGTCATTTAGTTAAACATCTTACGTAATACATAAAACTGATGAATACTGCAGTGGTGGTAAAAAAAAAAAAAATGCATCACCCGCGCCGCAAAGGAAAGGAATATCATCCCGACTGCATTCAACACACAGTCAAGCATCCCGTATCCCAGATGATTTGGGGATGTATTTCTGATCAAGGAGTTGGTGTGCTTCACTTTGTGCAAGGAAAAGTAAACGCTCAGGTGTATATTGGCATTTTGGAGGAGAAATTGCTTCCTACTATCCGGGCTCACTTCAGTTCCAAACGACATTTTCCAGGATGATTCTGCTCCTTGCCATTGGGCAAAACTGGTAACAATTTAAAAGCCTTTATCCTGCCATTAGACTTAAATTGACATGGGGTTAAGTAATTTATTTTCTCTAAACTCACACGCAGGTTCAGAAATGGAAAAATGAGCATGGGGTCAGCAGTTTGCCTTGACCCGGAAACAACCCCGTTCTATGTACACAATTATAGAATTCTTGCTGTTACATGTTTATTTCATAAGTTTTGCAGAATTTCACATACATTCATCGTTAATCGGTCGACCAAAATTTCTCACATAATCCCATTGTTATGAAAATGCGAGGGTGATGCAATTTTTTTTACCAGCACTGTATTTTGTTTATTAAAGGGGGAAAAAACGTAATTCCGAGGACTTGGAATGGAAGAAATAAATATTATTTGGAATTTTTTTTTTTTACATTGACTGAAAAATGAAAAAAATATTGAATTGAAAATCTATAGGAATTCTAGAGTGACCGATGAAAAGGTAAACAAAGCTTGCAAGTTTTCCAGTGAAAAATATAGATAAGTCATTCAATCTTATTTTTATTTCTTCAACATTCGTTTTTCCTACCCATATTTTACATTTAGAGCGCGCTTTACATATCTGAGCAACCAGCAGAATCTCTGCCAGTCGTTTAGTGTCCCATTGAACTATGTCGTGCAAAAAAGTCATGAAATAAGGAAAAGCCATTTCATACGGGATGTTAACGAATGCCCCGGACAACCCCGAGTCACGGAAAAGAAATCGATTCGATCGTCACTCCCTTTTGCAAACGAAAAAATTGGCCGCGGCTTCAGACCGACTGGTTTTGCGTGCGGGTAACATCTTGAAAAAACAGAATTCGATGAAGAATGAAAAATATTAATTGGATATCATTTGGTGCATTTATGAGAGTTGACATCTGCTGTGTGAGTGAAATAAAACTGTGAAGCTGGCTGGGCTTTCTGAAATGCGCATGGGAGACCGGCAGAACGTTGGGGAAAAAATTTTGGTTTTAATGAAGTTGTGTGTGTGTGTGTGAAATAAATGGCACTAGAAGGAGCCATTTTATTAATTTTTGTTAAAAACTAGTGGTACCCACACGGCTTTGCCCGTAATAGAAAAATTAAAAGGTCTTTTGGTTCGCCTGTATATTTACAAATAATGTATGGTGAATTTTTTCGCCAATTGGCTTGTGCCCATGTTACGGTTCCACGTTATGATAATTTCGTATCTCGCCGATTGGCTTGCGCCCATATTACGGTTCCACGTTATGATAATTTCGTAATTTACTCGTCCATCTTATGATAGTTTTGTTCTTAAAATTGGAATAGAAAAAGAACCACATCGAATTTTCGAAAAATCGCTTCAAGGTGCACACCCCCATGCTACAAACTAACTTTGTGCCAAATTTCATGAAAATCGGCCGGACGGTCTAGGCGCTATGCGCGTCACAGAGATCCAGACATCCAGACATCCTCCGGACAGAGAGGCTTTTAGCTTTATTATTAGTAAAGATGAGAAATTGATGGACCTTAAAATAGAAGATGGTGTTACATTGAGCTAAAGTAATATTCATGCATCAGGGGTCCCCACAGAAAGGGGGGGAGGGATTATGGCGCAAGTTTACTATCAACATTTTGGGAGGATTTTTATTTTATTTATTTATTTTTTAAGTTTATGTGTTGATTAATTTTTAATGTAAATTATTAATTTCATTTTATTCTGTTTATATTTTATTTCATTTATTTATTTTGTATGTGCGTACTTGTATATCATTGGCTTTGCACATAATAATAAAAATTATTATTTTTTTTTAATAAAATAATAATAATTATTATTCAAAATATATAAATAAATAAAAAATATTTAAAAAAAATAAAATAAAAAAACGAGCTAAAGAATAAAAAATTTAAAGTGGGGTTGAGAAAAATGGGGGCGGGGGGGGATTTGCACCATTGAACTTGGGGGGGGGGGGCACTCATGTCATGCAAAGGAAATCGATGGCACCAGAAAAGAGCCGCATTATTTATTTTGGTAGAAAGTAAATACTGGGTGAAAATGTATGAAAGAAGATGGTGTTTCATTTTAACTAAAGTTGGTGTTTCATTTAGCTGAAGTTGGTGTTTCATTTAGATAAAGTTGCTGTTTTTATGTAGTCTGAAACCTAAATCGAATAGCGCACTCAGAAATGAATGAACTTTAAATATGATGAAAAAGATGGTTTTACATTGGGCTAAAGTTCATTCATGCATACAGAAATCGATGGCACTAGAAAAGATCCATAGTATTTATTTTGGTGGAAAATTGAAGATTGGGTGCAAATGTACGGGAGAAGACGGTGTTTCATTCAACTTTTGTCGTTTTGTAGTATGAAGTCAATGGCACCAGAAGGGATCCACATTATTTATTTGTTTGAAAGTAGAGACTGGATGAGAATTGAAATCTACGAGAGAAGATGGTGTTACACAGGGGAGTCCATCCCCCTAGTAGCGATAATGCACTCCCAAATACTACAAGACCCTCCAGGAGCGAGAACTCTCCAAAACGAAAAATACCCCTAAAACACCTTCCTTAAAATTTTCAATGGCATAGTTTGAGCCATGACTCTCGTTTCCTTGTGTTATTTAATTAAATTGCCGTTTTTAAATAGTCTGAAATAGATGGCACCAGAAAAGAGAAACTTCGTTTATTTTGTTTGAAAGTAAACACTGGATGAGCTTTGAAATGTACGAGAGAAGAGGACACAGGGGTGCCTACCTCCCCAAGAGCGATGGCGCATCTCCAAATACTACATACCCCCAAAAATCATACCTTCCGTCCAAAAAATAAAACGAAAAATACCCCTTTGAAAACCTTTTCAAAAATTTCAAATTTCAATGGCGCCATTTGTGCCATGAAGTTTGTGCTCCTTTTTGTCAATAGGACCAGAAAAGAGCATTGATTTAATTGAAATCGATGAGTGCCATCGATTTGAATTGAAATCAATGGCACCAGAACAGAGCAGCTTATTTTTCTTGCCTGGATGAGCTTTGAAATGTACGAGTGAATATGATGTTGCACTAAAGTTGTTGCATTTATGTTGTCAGTTATCGCTGGCACGGCAGCAATTTTACTAGACACTATATTTATGCGCGCTCTTGAGTTTCAGATTTTAATTTGCAATTTTCATTGTAAAAAGGAACATTAAAAAAATATTTATATATTGGGTTAAAACAAAAATGCTTTGTTTTTTTTCAATCTTTTTTTAGTTTATAAAACATTCTACTAAATATGGGGTTATTCCATGGCGAATCAACAAGGCACTTAACTTGACCACATCTGATTCATATTTGATGAGTAATTAATTTTTGAAATTCGCTAAAAAGTTCTTTTTTTACTTCTTGGCAGTGTTTTAATATGTTATAACTCAAATTTTATGGGAGTTGCAAAGTTGTAAGTCTTAAATTTTAAAACTCAAAAATTTTAAGATAGTATTTTTTGAAGTGTTTGAAAATTTTGTTTTGACTTTTGATATATTTTAATAAATACATCCAAAAAAATCCAGAGTGAAACCATGAAAGGATCAGTAGCTATAGCAGTTACTAACATTTTTTTTAGCAAAAATTGCAACTAAGTGCTGTAACTGCTGATCCTTTATGGTCCCACGCTGATAGTTTTTGGATGCATTCATTAAAATGCATTAGAAGTCATGCATTGTTTTCAAACTTTTCAAAAGGGGTGTTCTTCAAAGCGTTTATATATTTATTAACTTGTTTTAATAACTTGGTTTATGCCGTTAAGTTCTTTATGCCTTCATGTGGGAGCGGGATTATATATAATTATGTTTTAACTATGATGAGTGATTAATTATGATGAGCGAACCTTAACGCGTATTTTAATTTGATTTTCCTAATAGACGAATCGTGAACCTGGGGGTTGGTGAGCGTCAGCGAGCGGCGGCGATTTTTTATTCAATACAGGGGGACAAGAATTATTTCTTGTCCTCCTCAGGCCCACATAATACATCATTGCTAATGAAAATATTACGCACCAAACTTCAAAATTAGTATGAATACATTGTTTCGTTTAATATATTTACAAATTTTCAAAGTGGCTACCTATAACCTTAATAGAGTGCTTTAAACATGTCAAAAAAATTTCGGCCATGGGCCGCAACTCACTTTCTGATATTTTATACCAATCCTTGCGTAAGAATTTCTTTAGGGATGCCAAAATTTTTAGAGGTTTAGCTCCCATTCTTGTCTCCAAGACCTTTTTGCATTGTTGTATTGAATCCATCGACCCAAATCTAATGGTTTGGTGGAATATGTGCTAGTGGGAAAATATCACTTGTTTTTGTTGATAAAGCGGCGCGTGTTGTTTTTGCATGATCGTATGGGGGTTTTCAATCAATACAGCAATCGCATTTTGGAAGATGTTGTCTTACCTTGATCGTAAAAGTTCTTTGGAAACAAAAGATGGACTTTCCAACAGGATTCCACACCTGCACACAGACCTAAAGGCACTCAAGACTGGTGCAAGACACATTTTCCGGACTTCATTGGCGCTCAAGATTGGCCACCGTATTCCCCAGATTTTAATCCAATGGATTATTCTCTATAGTCCATCTTAGAGCCTAGGGTGTGTGCTAAACCTCATAAAAATTTGGCATCCCTAAAGAAATCCTTATGCAAGCAAGGACTGCGGTAAAATATTAGTAAGTGAATTGCGACCCACAGCCGAAAATTTTGTGACACGTTTAAAGCTCTGTATTAAGACTGAAGGTAGCTACTTAGTAAATTTGTAAATATATTTGGCGAAATAATGTATTCATATTAATTTTGAAGTTTGGTCATAATATTTTCATTAGAATTAAAGTTATGATGTACAGTAGACCCTCGTTTTACGCGGGGGTTACATTCCACGGAAATGCCGCGTAAATTGAGACCTAATACTAGTGTTAAAATAGGAGTTTGGTTTCCTAGATAACAAAATACTTCATTTCATTGATGACTAATTGTATAATAAGTTTAATGTGTACTTATTTAGACTTTTATGCACAACATGCATAAAGAAAACATAAATTAATTTCGTGCCCTGTTTATACGGAGGAGCTGGCTATGATAGTCTTTCGGCAGTCATTAAGATTTTTTTCTCTGTAATTCTTTGAAGAGCATTAACGCATCCAAGATCACTTGCGTCATTTCCATGATAGAATCTTCCTTCACAAAACAAATCAGAAAGATCATTTCTATTGTCTAAGAATGGCTCAAAATTTTCAATGTGAACGTTTTTGAATGTGCGTCACCGACATCGGTATCCTCCTTGGTTTTGGCCTTCTTTGTCACTCCTAAAAGCTCTTCTTCCAGTGAGTTCTGAACTGTGTAAGTTTAATAACTTTACTTCTGGAAAGAGGTTTGGAACCAATCGCATAAAATATCTCCAATGGCCCAAGTTGGATTATTAACACGCCAAAATGCAGTTGACTACGCGTAATCTGAAATCTTTAGGAGTTTCGTTTTTGAAAGAGGGGAAAATTTTATCTGTTTGCATTGCCGCATCCGCGTAAAACCGAAACTCATCCGCGTAAAATAAAAAAAGAGGTGTCAAACCTTAAACCACGTTATGTGTGTCCAAGCTATTTCTTGTGTCACCCTGTATATTCAATTGCATTCAAAATATGAATGGGGCACGGGCAGTTATAAAAATAGGGAAATAATAGGGTTACCCCGAATGGCTGCAACGAGAAGAAAATATTCCCGGAGAACAAGTCCGATATTTAAAAACACCACTCCTTAATATGGCTCTTAATTATATTACTTAGTCGTGTTCAATTTCTTTTCGCATCTTCAAACGAGTCGTCAAACACTGCGAATCCAAACAATTAAACGGAGATGTTTTTTCGGCTTCCTCTGATTCCGAAACAAAAGGCTTTTGTGATTTCCGTCGGTCGTAATCTTCTCGATATCAGGGGATGCTATCCGCCGTGAGAAAAGATTAGCTTTATAGCTGCTTTAAAAGCCTTGTTTGCTTTCCATTATTAGAGAACGTGATTTGAACAGATCATTTTGCCATTTCACTCATGCTTCCAGGTATAAATGCCGTGGTTCTGTTTGAATTTTTAGCTTCCCGTGAACTTCAATTCGAAATTTTTATTGATTTTGTGGGAATTTTCATTTTTTGTTTCTTTAATAAAACACTATAGGTCCAATGCATTGCCATCCGAGCAGTGGCATAGTGAGGGGGGGGGGCAGAGTCATTGGTTTTAACGTAAATGTAAATTCTAACATAGTAGTTCATACATGAAAGAGCTGTTTTGATTTTTTAAAAAAACCTTCGAACGGTATTTTTGATCAAACCCCCTCCAGCAGAGCCTGAGTTTTGATCTGACAATATGATCAACGCCTTTGTTAATACGAGGGACGTTTTTGAAGAAAGGTCCCTTTTGAGATTAAAAAAGAACGAGTACAGAACAGACCAAAGCAATTTATTGCACAAAAATCTGCCACTTTTACGCTATATTTCGACATTACTCCCGTGATTTTCTAAGTATTAGCGTGGTACAGATTTTGTATACCTATTCGTAGAAAATTGCAGCCTGTGTAGTCAACCATGGGGTAACATGTTCTTTGAGCTCATTATTGCTGTTGTGCCACAGACCACCTAGGAAAGACTTGAGATGCCGAAACAAATGAAAGCTGCTGTGAGCGAGGTGGGGACAGACCAGAGGATGTTCGAAAACGTCCCAGCCAAAGCCCTGTATAAGAGTCCTTATAGTTGACTACACAAGCGGCAACTTTTTACGAATAGGTATATAGGTATATAAAATCTGTACCACGCTATGATAAATGCTTGGAAAATCACGGGAGCAATGTCGAAAAATAGCGTAAGGGTGGTAGATTTTTGTGCAATAAATTTTTTTGCTCTATCCCCTGTACTCGTTCTTTTTTTTTATTTCAAAACGGACCTTACTTTAAAAATACACCTCGTACATGTTCATAAAAAGGGGGGGGGGGAGTAGTTGTAAGAAAACATGTACTCAAGAATAAAAACTAAAAATTTTCAGAACGATGGAGCGATTTTTTCTCAGTTTATCCGTGTAAAACTGTGATACGAAAGTTTCAAAAGATAAATACGCTAAACTTTTTAAAGACGGGAAAAAATGAAAAAGATGTGAAGACATCTTGATGAAAGTTGTATCTAATTTCAGGAAGGAAAAGAAAAGTTTCATCTCTGTGTGTGATCACTGAGGAGATGCATTAATGTCTTCCGGCTAGTCGGCCATATTTTTCAGAAACAAGTACGCTAAGGGTGCAGGTGTAAAAAGTAAATTAATGGCTTATTAAAAAAACAAGGCAGCCCTTTTCAGTTTTTGCCCTATGAAGTTTATATCGTAGAATGAGGCAGATAATGTTTTATTAGCATTGGAGGAAAATGCAAGCCAACATAACCCTGAGTATCATCTCGTTGAAGGCTGAGAGTATAATAGGGGTGTCGAGACTTGAATTTTACACTTTGATGGAACTTTTAGTTTTGTTTAATAACTTGTTTTATTTAAAATCAACTTAAAAAGGCAAAATCTTTAGCCAATTTAGTACTTTTCATGAAACTTTGACCAAACATGGAGGTCAATTCCTATTTTATTTATCCTACTGTAATAGGATACTGTAAATGAGTTCTGTATTGGAAATAAGTCTGCCATGGAAAGGTACAGCGCAGTATCTGCAAATTTTTCGGTTTTTTTTTTTTTTTTTTTTTTGCATTTTTGTTCTTTTTATCATTACAGTACAAGTTTACTTATTTGGTTTCCACTAAAAATAAAGCACGAAACCCTTCCAAAATTTCCCTATTGTCAATACGCAATACAAAACATGTTTCAAATATCTGCATTTCAGCAGATACTATGGTTTACCTTATGCGGCAAAACTATCTTCTCACAGTAATTTCAGTGATTTTCTCTTTCATTCAGCAAATACCGTTAGTCCGTCTTGAGTAAATTTAACGGAAAATAACATAACACTTAAATTCTCTAGTGATTTTGGATATTCGGGTGCCAAAACTATGTTAGTTATCCTAACCATTTGAACCTAAGTACTTGTTTTGATGATAAGCTATCTCTTTACTTATTGCAATCTAAAACTTTCGTCTGCAGTTACTGGACTGATTATTGATTTCCCGATTTGAGGCTACACAACTTGGGGTTTTTAATTTAAATTTTCTTGACATGAACAGCAGCTTTAATTCTTATAAGGTATTTGATAATAATACCGAATCTCAGTTTCATATGACTATAAGCAATTCACGTCGACCAGTTAGAAATATTTCTGTGTAATTATTTTATTTTTAAAATTGACTTTAAAAAAGTTAGTCTCAGGTATACACAAATAAGTAGCTTCCTTTTCCAGGTGGAAATTTTATGATTTTAAGATGTCCTTTGTAGAATAGCAACGTAACAAAGATTTTTTCGTAAAATTGACGAATTACAAATATGAGAGTAGGGAAAAATGTCATAAGAGTATTAAATTAAAAAAAAAAAGTATAAGTACCATTTTATCGCGAGCCTGTTTTCTTCTTAGAATGAAAGCAAAATCTTTTCCTTTGTTTTAAATTTAAATGTAAACTAAAATATTTTGATATTTGTCAAATCTTTATGACATTGTATCAAATTATGTGCGCATAAAATTTCTATTAAACAACAAGCAATGCGTTTTTCTTTGTCTCCATCATTATCACCACTGTTGTTATAGTTCATGTAATTATTATAAGTTTTAAAGTTGTGAAAGTGATTTGAAATGTTTTTCTCGAATTTAAGATGATAATATGTTTTAGTATGTTTACGTTTAAGCAATACGTTTTTCTCCGTCCCTACACTGTTAAAACTACAGGTTGCATTCGGCACCTTTCAGGGGTGAAACGCTTGTTCACCAGCGGCACCCAATACGGAGCCGAAATTTCACCTCTAACTAGGGTGAAAAACAGGCACCTTTCAAAAAGTAGGCAGCCGGGGTGAAAAGAATGAACCTTCGGAGAGAGAAATGGCACCCTTACTGTAGATCCTCCCCCCCTCCCCCGTATTGTGTGCGTTTTTGAATACAGTTGTGTATTTTTCTTTTTTTAATAGTTTTGTTTTGATTCATGATAGTCTACGTTTTGCACACTTTTCACATTGCATGAATTCAGTACTGGAAATGATTAAAACTTGTAATTACAGCATTTGACCATATTTCAGAGTTTTCAACATAGTTAAGAAGTGCTCATTGCTTTAATTCATCTGATCGTTCTCTACATCAGTGTTTCTCAACCTCTTTTGACCCACGGGTCGGTAAAAACAAATGAAAAACATTGCGGACCTGTGAAATTTTTATCCTTTTCTTAAAAATAAATAAAATAAATAATAATAATTATAATAACTCTCGGGGCGGTAAAAAAGTTGTGAAAAAATTCTGCGTACTGATGAGTTTTTTTTTTTTTTTTTTGTTTTTTGTTTTACAAAGTAATATTAAAGATGAATAAAACAATAAATATCTACAGACTTTATTTGGTATCAAAGAGTTGTCACAAATATATTTAAAGTTAAAGACGAGTAATTATTTGAATAATCATAGTTAAGTTAATGATCATTTGTGAGAAATAACCGCACCGAAAGTAAAGTGTAGGTGTACTTATGAATTATTTACATGAACAGCCAAAAATATTCTGGGATATTAAAGTTACGATAAAACAAAATCGTTTCTCAAAGGTTCAACATTTCAATCAAAATAACAATAAAATAAAATGGGCATAAAATTTTTCGACAGTTAAAAATTTAAAGAAACTCCTAACACTATCGAATAACCGCTAACAGGAAATGATTCAAACACTTGAACGAAAAAGCAAAAGAAAAAGATAGACGGAGAGAGATTTCTTTTTTATTTTTTGCACTCGCTACACGAAGCACAAGAATCATTTTTATTTAGGTTCTCACTTGTTGGTTATTGGAAAATATCATTGCGGTTACTATTTCGGTGATTAAATGTTGCTTATCGAGTATTCAAGAAAATAATGATAGATACATTTAGTAGCGTTTTGTGTGAATGATGGAATTTTCACGATAGTAACGGTAACCTGAAAATAAACAACTAACGGTATTACGGTATCGTAACGGACTAACGGTAACTGAAAAGCATTAAACGTACTTTTAACTATGTTTGAAAGCCCTAAAAGCTACAAAGTGATCAAAAGCTGTACTTACTTGTTATTTTAAAGAATTATCCTACAAAAGTTGAGATTTAATCCAATAGTGTACTTCATTCAATGTGAAAGACGTAGAAGCCACGCGTAGTGCAACCTATCATTCGTCCGCCATATTGAAGTGGTTGAATGGTGAATGTATGCCGGAAGCGCATGCGCCAGCAAGTCATTTAGCGATTGCTTGCTGTTTTGGCACCCCTGTCTACGACTGTCTGCTACTTTCGCACCTCTGCTTTACTTCCTGGCCAATATGGCACCCTTGGTCACCATGCTTTCACCTTAGGGAGAATATATTCACTCGTCTGGAACCTCTAGTTATAACAGTGTATCATCATCACCACTGTTGTTATAGTTCGTGTAATTATTATAAGTTTTAAAGTAGTTAAAGTGATTTGAAACGTTTTTCTCAGGTTCAAGATGTCAGCGTTTCGTTTTTGGAAAAAAAAAAAAGTTTGTAAAATATGTCTTTTCTTCGTCAAAATAGGAGCTCGAAGTTAATGTCCGTTTTTCATAAACTAATTTCAAATTAAAATTGCTCATACTGTCGGCTCCGCTTAAACGAATACCACCCCTTCTAAGAAATATTATTCAATTAAGCGGGGTATTTGATTAAGCGGAGATTTTTTTTTACCTTCTCACATTGACAACATTTGTCTTAAAACGTAATAATACTAAATCAATATGGAAGTAATTAATATTAGTGGCAAAAACTTTTCAATAAGCTAATAAACAACAAATTAGCACAATAATTAAGCATAAAAAAGGCGTATAAAAATTATAGATATGCAACTTACAACTTGCGATATTAAATCTTTGTTTTAGCACTCTTTTTTCCAGGGCATTATTTTTTGAATAAGTGCATAATAGTGGATGGCTTTCTCAAGGTCTTTTAAGAATACTTTTCTAACTCCTTTTCTCTCTCCTCGTCTGCCGTGTTTTATATTGAATATTTATCAATTATTATATCGTCAGCAATATTTGTATTTCTTTTTAATATTTAATTTCAATATCGACTGGGCTATCTATTTTTTTTTTTTTTTTTTGATAATGATAACTAAAGAAGAAATTAGATAGAATATTGGAAACACTTTGTTATCTCGAAGAAACTGTTTCTCTCGAACATTGTTGCCAAAGTCAATGGTTGTTTTACTTACTTAATCCGGTTTTATTTTATCTATTTATTTATTTATTTATTTATTTAATTTTTTTGCAGCAAAAATATTTGCGAAAGCTGATCAATATTATTCGATTCTCCGGGGAAATTATTCGATTAAGCAGGGACCTTTACCGTAGCGTCCATGGGTAAATATTCGGTTCCGGGAGGTTTCATTCGTATAAGGCGGGTATTCTTTTATCCGTTTCCCGATTAAGTGGGGCTGATAGGATATAATTATCTTTCTAAGTGCTGAGTTAAAGCTGAAACTTTGTATTTTGACTTAAAGAACTATTTAAGTATTCATGAGGCAACATTGGAAAGCAAGCTGAGAAATAACAAAAAGAAAAAACCCTTTCTCAAAGCTTTTTTTTTTTTTTTTTTCATGCGGTCGGAACTTCTGAGAGATTCGCCTCGCTTGTCACCAGATTTCTTGACGTCATCCCGGCGTGAAACATTAGGCCGCGTTACCGTTATGACGCAATCGGGGGAATCTTACAAATTGCCAGTACCCAGATTAAAAGAATTTTAAACGTTTGTCTTTCCATTTTATTATTTTTTAACAGCAATTTTTTATTACGCTGCGTAACTAATAACTTAGTTTGAAATAGATGAGAGGTTTGATTAGCGACTTCGTGGTTAGGATGAGAGAGGCTTTCGTGAGTCACATACCAAATCAGTGTTCTGCGCATATTTTTCATCCTTTTGACAAATCTATTTCGAGTGAATTAATATTTGCTGCCATTGTCCACCAAAATTCCTTTATTATTTTTTCTACCCGTTTGAAACTGAGTAAAATAATTTTCTCTTCTTTAGAAACTCTGTCGGAAACGTTTTTCTTTTCTAAGGTTAGAACCTAACTTTAAAAAACCTAAGTGTAACTTTACTAAGGTTTAAGTTAGGTTATCTTTCGACAAAGACAAGGATTCTCAATCGTTACTCTGACGAACCAGTAATCCAGATAGCGGAAAATTTTGACCGCTACTCTCAGAATGTTTATCAGATCATATTATGATTACTTTTCATAGTAATGTTTATGATTTTTCTGAAATGTTTGTTATTATTTATAAAAATTACAATAATTACTTATTTTTAATTTATTTTTGCATTTAACAGTAAATTAAACAAAATATAACAAAAAATCTAACGATTAACTTATAAAGTGGGTGCTCCGAATAAGGCCATGTAGAGCAATTCGGTCAATCAACCATTTTTCCATATAGGACAGAAAAAATCCGCTAGATCGTGATTTTATCGCCATCAGAAAGCCTAATTGATGATAATGGGTTATCAATAAGCAGTTACTTATCAACAGGCAAAACTGCAGCAACAGTCATCACTAAAGAGTTTTGTCAAAGTTTCCTGATCTTATTTTACATTTTTTTTTCTTCACGGCTAACTATAGTTTGTTAGAGTAAAGAAGTTGTTAATTGTTTTAGAGGGCCTAATTTATGAAGTTGACGAATTCAAAAAGAAAATATCGCTGCAAACCGTCATTTTTTGCCCGTGATTTGATAACTTAAGAAAAGTAAATTGTGGGTCAAAAAAGACAATTATTAGCTTTATTAGCACTTCGGTGTCCTTATTAAGGCACTGAAGGATCGGGTACAGGATATGATCTTGTTGCACGAGGCGATGTGTGCACGAACTGTGCGCAGGACGCAGGAGTGACGAAAATACTGAAAATGACGACGCATCAGAGCCTGGAATGTGGCGACTTTCTCTTTTCCATTCAAGTGAATATGGAATTGTTGACAATGTTTTTGAATTTCAAAAATGTGTTTTAATACATTTTTATATTAACAATAAATAATTTCTCAATTTTTTTTTTTTTTTAAATATTTAGATAGTACTTTCTGGCGTTTTTTATAGAGTTGGCATTGGGGGTATAGGGGATTCGTGTTCCTAATAGGGCGAATTCGCCACTTTTGTCTTAAATTGCTCACAAACATAATTTAGATTTAAAATTTTTACATGGAATGATTTGTTCTCTTCATTAACCTTGTAAAAGTTCTTTAATATATATATATATATATATATATATATATATTGTTTTTGCCTCCCAGCAACAATATATGTTTAAAAAAAGTTTCTTTTTTAGCTACTATAGCAGATTGGCAACAGCTGCAGAATTAATCAAAATGCTTGGATAAAGTGCCCATAGAGGCTGTCTTATAAAAAAAGTACCCAGGACTGTGTTTAGAAGTTAAATTACGGATAAATTTATCTTTAACACAGTCGATCATGTACGATTCGATCGAAATTTATCTACCAGTAGTTCAAGCAGAAGTTACCTTCTGAGGTTATCTTCGAATTGAGCACAATCGATTGTGTTATGCCTCTCAATCTTTTGTGTTTATTTTGCATACTGAATAATACTTAATTGAATTCCTTAAACTTTTAAAATCACTCCTTGATTTCGAGCTTGTGTTTGACGACTTTTATTACATTAACTTCTTGTCCCTCTAACGAGGAAAATATGACACCAGGATGGCACATTTGTTTCAGCTCCATAATGACCAGAATCGCCATTAACCCTTCTCTCAAGTGTTTTCCATCGCACATTCGAAAGGGTGGTCGCCTCTTCTACTTTTTTTCCCTGCACACTGGCTCATGTTCGGGACGCCCACCACTGGCTTTTCAGTGCCATAAATCCGCCGGCATTTTCTTTATCTGGGCCATCATCGTACCACAAAGAAGCACCGCGCGATGTCCCGTCATGTGGTCACTGGTTCATGTCTTCTTTTTTCCCTTCACTGGTTCTTTTGTGTCTATTTTGCATATTTTTAAATTAATTCCTTAAACTTTTAAAATCACTCCTTGATTTCGAGCTTGTGTTTGACTACTTTTATTACATTAACTTCTTGTCCCTCTAACGAGGAAAATATGGCACCAGGATGGCACATTTGTTTCAATTCCATAATGACCAGAATCGCCATTAACCCTTCTCTCAAGTGTTTTCCATCGTACATTCGAAAGGGTGGTCGCCTCTTCTACTTTTTTCCCCGCACTAGTTCATGTGCGGGACGCCCACCGCTGGCTTTTCAGTGCCATAAATCCGCCGGCATTTTCTTTATCTGGGCCATCATCGTACCACAAAGAAGCACCGCGCGATGTCACGATGAGAAAGCACCGGGGACGACAGACGACACATAACGTTCCTTTTTTTTTCCAGTGTCTTTCCACCCTTGCTTTCTTTTCGACCACTTGTGCCTCTGAAGAGACTCTCCGATGATGGATCCAGAGTGTGCCTGCGTTTCGTCCATAAAATATGTTCTCGCCCTTCTCCAGTTTTCGCTTGTGTGGATTTTTTTTTCTCTCTCCACCCTTTTTTTGCTCCCCCACCACTTCTTCATATCTGGTGACATAATTCCTGCTCAGTGTCTCAGCGCCGTCTATGTCCGAAGATGTCTAATGAGGAGAGAGAGTTGAGGACTCACATCTGTTGCCCGCTGGTGAGTTGAGGAAAACTTGACACGAGCGGGTACGTTGCATTTCTGAAGACATTGGGGATGACGTCTATTTAGCGGGAGTGATTTTTCACATCGCATTTTCCCACACTCAGAAACATTCTACAACACCTGGGGTAGATTCGAATGATATTCATTGAACATTTCGATAGTAGTACAGTAATGAAAGATAACTTTAAGGGCGTTCGGACACGTTTTGAAAAAAAAATTATAAACGGTTTAGAGTTTTGATTTTTTTTTTTTTTTTGCACTGATTCACCATCTGTTTAATAATAAGCAAAATCATAACATAAGTATATATATATATATATATATATATATATATATATATATACATTAAGTTTTTTTTAATGGGATTGCCTAAAATTGCCATAATTCAAAATATTCTTGTTCAATTTTAAAATTAAAAAAAATATATTCACAAACATCTAAGCTTTAATTTTTATTTGGCGATTTGAAAGATATTAATTCAATAAAAAATAGAAAATATTTGAAGAAAAATTTTGAAAAATTCGATGATACTTAAAAAAATAATAATAATATTTTTTACAGTAAACGTGTGTGTGTGTGTGTGTTTTTTTTTTTTTTTTTAATTTTCCGAGTAAAAATTTAACGGTAAAAAAAGTAAACGGTTTGAAAAAGATATGCTCCAAATTTCATTACTTTATCTTTATTAGTTCTTGACTTATAAGAATTTGAATGCAAAAAATCGAGGGAAATTGCATCATGGAGAAAAACGCGTTTAAAGTTTTTAAGTTAAATATGATATTAGGTAAATGCGTGCAACAAAAATAATTATATCCTTCGTTCTAATTAAGATAGAATAGAAACAAGATTCAAACATCCTTTTAAGCATCAGAAAAAAACGGAGAAGTATTTTAAGTGATTAAAAAAAAAAAAAAAAATGCAGAATTTGACGATTTTTGTGTCCTGGACTCCCTTAACCCTAGTTTTGCACCACTTCGCATTTTTTAGTGTTTGACGGACGACAAGAAATGGTAAAAGGCTCAATACTGTATTTTATTAACATGGTTATAATGTCAACGTTCTATTTATTTACAAAACATAGTGGCAACGCTGAACACAGCTCACTGTATCATTCAATCAATCTGCAGCGATTGTTCGGAGCTTCGGGAGCTTGGTTCTTGAATATTGATTTGAAATTGTTGAAATATCTCATTCTACATTGCTATATCATAAGTTATAAGAATCTGATGCCGTTATTTAAAAATGGGGAGTTCTTTAACGTTCAGAAAATTTTGGTTTCGTAATTCAAGTAGGCACTATAATTTAATTAAAATGATTTAATTTGCGTTACATTTGTCACAATGCTCAAGGTGACATAGAGCGGCAGGATCACTTAGAACCAGGTTAATAATTCATTTCAGACGGGTTTTATACTTATTATTTCTTTGCTGTTAGTATCTTATACAACACTTATGGATTTTTTTGACATTTTGTGCCAATTAATATCGTAACACTGCGATTGAGGCAATTAAAAATAGAGGAATTGTGGTGTAAAGTTATCCTGAATGATTTATACTCATACACCTGAGAGATTCCCTTTACTTGTTATGGTTGGAACTTAAACGGTTTGATGAGTCTCTGAGGAGAGGTTTATTTAAATTTTGAAGGTTTATAAGTAAGAAAAATATTTCTACCGCGCAGGGTAAGAGGAAAGCATTTTGGTTTATAAAAATAATAACAGTTCTAAAATGTCCCATGGGCTGTTACAATACATTTAGGCAGCTATTCTGAATGACTGTATGGGAAACACTGATGCAGACAGGATTTTCTCCTCGTGAGCAGTTTTTCGAGCCAAACCGATGCATACTTGGATTGGAATTACGGCTCAAAACGAGGAATTCTTGACAAAATGAACTGCCAATTTTGCAAAATCATACGTACATAGGAGCCGAGAAATTTCAGACCGATTTTTGGCTGTATTTCCCAGTGGAAAGGGCTCGAGTACTTCTGTACAAAGAGATGCCCGCTGTAATGACAATCCTGAACTGTCGTTATAGCGAGATTTTGTGAACATAACTATTTACCCATGCAAAAAGGAAAGACCGGAGAACCTGTTAAAGTGATATTTGCTGTAAGGGCAACTTGGAAGATATAGTGAACAGTCGTTATGGCGAAATCTTACGTACATGGGAGACAGTCAATTTCAGACGAATATTTGCGACGCTTTCCAATGGCTCAGGCTCTATAAGTCCTACTGACAAGGAGTTGTCTGCAATAAGGACAGTTTTGAAGACAGAATTGTCGTCGTTGGATCAAAACTCTATGTGTATAAACGCACGGCAAATTGTAGTCGAACAATTGCCACGTTTCCCAGCGGAAAGGTCTGGAGGGCCTGTTGTTGCTCTGCGCGTATTTAAGCAACTTATAAATAGGAAAAGAGCATTTTCAGACGAATATTAGCTACGTTTCTCAATGGCACGGGTTTAAAGGCCTGCTGAGAAAGAGTTGTCTATAACAGGGACAATTTTGAAGATAAAACTGCTATCGTTAGAGCAAAAACCTGCCTGTAGCGACACGAGAAATGGCATACGAACATTTACCATTTTTCCCAGCGGAACGGACTAGAGGGCCTGTTGTTGATCTGCGCGTATTTAAGCAACTTATAAATAAGAAACGATCAATTTCAAACGAATATTTGCTACGTTTCTCAATGGCACGGGTTTAAAGGCCTGTTAGCAAACAGTTGTCTATAACAGGAAACAGGGAAAATTTTGAAGAAAAAACGGCTGCCGTTGGAGCAAAATTCTGCGTGTAACGATTAGTGATAGGCATAATCGAGTTCTCACAATCGAATCACCCGATTATTCAAGATCATTCGAGAACTCGATTATCAAGAGTTCTCGATTATCAGATCTCGAGTTCTCGATTATCACAACTAGAGTTCCCGATTATCACAACTCGAGTTCTCGATTATCGTATTTAGAGTTCTCGGTTGCTACATCTCGAGTTCTCGATTATCACATTCCGAGGTCTCGATTCAAAATAATCGAGAAGTCAATCACTTGAGATCTCGATTCGAAAGATCTCGATTGCCAAATGCTCGAGTTCTCGTTTTCGAAAGATTTCGGTCGTCAATCACTCTATTATGAGAAGTACTCGATTCCCGAGATCTCGACTATCACAAGTTCTCGATTATGCCCATCGCCAGTAACGACACGAAAAATTGCAGACGAACATTTACCAAGTTTCCCAGAGGAAAGGGCTGGAGGGCCTGTTGTTGCTCTGCACGTATTCGAGCAATTTAAGACCCGAATAAAAGAGTGCAAGAAGTTTCGCTATTAGCGCCGAAAGGGATCGAAAAAAGGCATCGCCAGAGAGGCACCGCCCCAGACATTGCGAGCGGGCTATAAATTCCCCACATTACCATGAGAGCATCCATTCCTGGACCCATAAGTAATTTGCAGACGCGAAATTAAAACGAACAAGAGAACTAAACGAAAGTTACCCGAGTCTTTTTCCCAGAGAGCAATTGGCGGAGATTTATGAAAACGTGCCTGCGCGCCCCCTCCCCCTCTCGCCGACTTTATGCTGCAGAATTTTATTACCCAATTAGTAGGGCATAACCACGTGAGCACCCTGCCTTCCATGCGTGGGGCCCTTCCTTTTTGGTTTTTCGCCGATGCGCATACCTGCGAGACCGCGAGTCGCTAATTGTGAGGATCGGTCGGCCGGTGTCTGTGCCGTCGGCCGCTGTGCCGGGGAGATGGGTGCTTGCTTTCTCGGGGGGTAGTGATGGGCATAATCGAGCTCTCATAATCGATTATTCAAGATCATTCGAGAACTCGAATACTACAACTAGAGTTCTCGATCATCACAGCTCGAGTTCTCGATTGTCATGCATGGGCGCCCATATGCAAAATTGTAAGGGGGGGACTCAGATATTTTAACCATGGTTTAGCATGATATTTTCCCCATGAAAACCAATTTCAGGGCAGATTAAAGTCATTAAAATTTGATATTTTTAATAACTTATTCATTAATGGCTGGAGAAAAAATATTTTCACATTTTTGCAAAGAAAAAAGTACTAAAAGCAAGAAAGTTCTTATATCTAAGGGGGGCTTCAGCCCCCCCCTTGTCCCCCTATATGGGCGCCCTTGTTGTCATATCTCGAGCTCTTGATTGTCACATCTCGAGTTCTCCATTATCACATCCCGAGATCTCGATTCAAAATAGTTGAGAAGTCAATTGCACGAGATCTCGATTCGAAAGATTTCGGTTATCAATCACTCGAGTTCTCGATTTCGAAAAATTTAGATTGCAATCGCTTGAGTTCTCGATTTCAAAAGATCTCGATTATTAATCACTCGAGTTCTCAGTTTCGAAAGATCTCGATTGTCGATCACTCGATTACGAGAAGTACTCGATTCCCGCGATCTCGATTATCAAATATTCTTGCTTATGCCCATCACTACTTTCTTGGTCTTTCGCAAGTCCCGGTCAATTTAAGAGATAGATAAAACAGAGGCAAGGCCGCAGAGAACCAAGGCGGGCCCCTTGTCAGTTATGTCGCGGACATCCTCCCGCCTCCCCCCCCCCCCCCAAAGAAAGAAAAAAAAGAAAAAAGGAAAAAATGGAGAAAAGAAGAAAAAAAAGGGAGAAAAAAAGGGGAAAAAAGAAGAAGAAAAAAAAAGGGGAGGGGTGAGAAAAAAAATCAAAACTGTGCTCACTAAAAAAGAATTAACTCTATTTTAAGTGCCGCAACAGTAAATATTAAAAGAGTTAAATTTTACGTCATCTTTACGTTTTCTCTTGTTCGGGGTCCCCCCCCCCCTTTCCTTTCTTTTTCTTTCTTTTCTTCCTTTTTTTTTGCGTTTTTGTCGCTCGCCCCCCCCCCTCAAGGACCGGGCCCCTAGTTTCCAACTAGGCTGACATGGCATGTCATCGAACCTGAACATAGATACCCGTGTGGATCATGGCGCCGTCTATAAAATTTAAATTTTTAAGTGGATTATTTTAGCGTTTCTTAGGAACTTTTGGGGGGTGTTCCGTTGTATTTGAGAAGGTTCGCGGTGGCTCTTGGTGGAGAGGGGCTAAGCACCCCCTGATAAGATGTGTTCTCCCGGTGCGGTAGAAGATTGCTGAGAGATTGGTGTTTAGCAAATATCATAACTTCAATACTGAATGATTACAAATTTTATTGAATCTTTCCGTGGTTTAACTAATTGCCTTTGAACGCGACGAATGTATCCCGATCGCACTGCCAAGCATCGACATCGGAATGTAAAACGAATATCAATAAATGAATAAATTGCGTTGAAAAATTAAAATTCACGCAGTTCTTTGACGAATTTCCCCTATAAACGCATATCACAATTAAAAATAAAACTAATCAAGTTTCACTGAAAAGGTGCCAATTTTCTGACTACGTAATATTACGCATTAAATTTGTTATACTCTAGTGCAACTTAGGCAACTTTCGGTACTTATAAGCATGTTTTGCACCCATACCGAAAAAAGTAAAATTTTGCGCCCTCATTTGTAGGTAGCAGATTAGCACCATCTTTTGTTGCAGCATACCACACAATTTTTAATATTGCTAAATACTGGTTTCTGATTTCTGTTAGATGTTGTCTTTGTACTTTCTTAAGAAATAGAGGTATAACGTGAAGTTTGAAAAGTAAGTCATAAAGAATCGTCGCAACAAAAAATACGAAAAAGTTTTAAGTTCGTACATCAACTGCAAAAAACATTGTGTTACATTGCATTAAAAGATGGAGCCAATTTGATAGCTGTAAAGGATGGTGCATACGTTTACTGCAGTTTGGTGCAAGCAAGCAGCAAAATTTGTAAACCTATGCACCGTGCTTTGTCACCAGATTTTGGTAAACATAACTCAGTTTTTATACAGTAGATCAGAATGAGCAACTAATTAAATAGCTAAACGTACTCCCGAATGAAAAAAATAAACTAAAAACAACAGTGGACTATTTTCTTTGATGTGAAATAAGAACATATATATATATATTAAAAACCCACTGCCAACATATTTTTCAACTTCATTAATTGTTCATTTTTTTAACCTAATTTTTTAACGCAATATTATTTATGTAATAACAACGCAAATATTATTTATACGATTCGATAGTATATAGAAGCGGTTTTATAACAAGTCTGTGTTTAAAATTAGTATTTTAATGTTACAAATAGGGCATTACTATTATCTGTGATTCAGTTATAGTCCAACGATTCCGCTATACCCCTGCATTTCTAACAACTACGACAAATCTAATTCTAATTTGAATCTAATAAGTTTTTGTTGAAAGAGCAATGCTTTCAACTTCTGTCTCTCGTAATTAATGGTTCATGAGGCCGATGAAGCCACTGTTGCCAATCGGCAAGAAGAAAAAAAAACGGAAAAGAAAGATCCGAAAAACACGAAAAACTTGCAGGATAAGAGCGTGGAAAGAAAACTGTGCCAAATAACAGAAATCCGATACAGCGCGAAACTTTTTTGGCGTGCTTCTGTTTGAAATTCAACTGTCTGGGGAAGTGAAACTTTGATTTGAAGATTCTACTGTGTGGAAGAAAAAATGAAGAATGGAGGAATTCAACCTGTTATTCCATTCTTTCTTACTTTCTTTTATAGTCGAGAAAAGCATTTTTTTCGTTGAAACATTTCTGGGTTTTCTATTTATTAAGTATCGTTTCTTATTGCTATGTTTAGGTGACAGTTACAAAGAGTTAAAAACTTTTGCAAGTCCCAAAATGAAAAAGTGAAAACGATAAACAACTCTGCAAAGGGAAAAATTAAGTATATGAAAATGACCTTACTTTAAATGTTAAAAATTAATACAAACTTGTTTTCAATTCTTAAATTATCTTTGATTAACTGTTAAATAATTTCAGTGACGCAAGCGCAACTGCTTCTACGAGAAAAAAAGCAAAATTCGTTTATGCGCGCGGAAAATTCTTTAACTGTAGATCAGCGGTTCCCAACCCATGGACCGCGGCCCACAAGTGGGCTGCAAACAGCGCGCTACTGGGCCGTGGACACTGGTCAAGAATTTTAAATATCAAGATAAATCTTGGGTTCTCCCAAGATTAGTGGATTTCTGTTTTTTTGCGAAAATTCACTTACTAGCTGGTGGGGGAGGGGTTGTTTTGAGGGACTTTTTTTCCATTGGGATCTTCCATTAGGGGTCTCCGCGATATTGGGGGGGGGGGGGTGCACCCTTGCCCTTATGGTGTAGGCACTCCCTGTGTACCGTCACTCTCACTTAAGAGCTCCCCCTGGCTCATCACCAATACGTTACTTGAAGATAAAGAGTTTTCATATTTCTTAGGAACTTTTCCTATAATTGAAGATGAAATCTAATGAAGCGGAAACTCCTTTAAAGAAAATTGCCAAAGAAACTAGTATTAGCTTCAAGCTTCAAGTTAAAAATTCTCAGCTCGCATGACTAACCAGTGAATTGAGACTCTTTAGGGGCTTTTCGACAACCTACCTGTTAAAATGAGACTTTTCATTGCATTTTTTTTTTTTTTTGAAAATAATGTAGAAATGCATCGAATGTTGCGAGTTGTTTGAGACTAAAACTATCCATTTTCAATCCTGATATCAAATCCCTCGAGAGGAAAAACAGCGTCGAAAATCCCATGCAGCTTTAACTTTTTTTTTTTTTTTTTTCAGTATGTTACCGCCCTATAGCCAGGACTAAGGCAGAAATACGTGAAATACAGCGCCAGCTCAGTCAATTCCAGCCGAGGACTGCAGTTTCGTGCTTATTAGCACTCATCAGCCCGGCATAGGAGTGACCGAGCTGGAGGTGGAAAACCTCATAAGGAAGCCTAGAGTGCCAAACAAACTGGTACACTGTTAAAACTACAGGTTGCATTCGGCACCTTTCAGGGGTGAAACGCTTGTTCACCAGCGGCACCTAATACGGAGCCGAAATTGCACCTCTAACTAGGGTGAAAAACAGGCACCTTTTAAAAAATAGGCAGCCGGGGTGAAAAGAATGAACCTTCGGAGAGAGAAATGGCACCCTTACTGTAGATCCTCCCCCCCCCCTCCCCCGTATTGTGTGCGTTTTTGAATACAGTTGTGTATTTTTCTTTTTTTAATAGTTTTGTTTTGATTCATGATAGTCTACGTTTTGCACACTTTTTACATTGCATGAATTCAGTACTGGAAATGATTAAAACTTGTAATTACAGCATTTGACCATATTTCAGAGTTTTCAACATAGTTAAGAAGTGCTCATTGCTTTAATTCATCTGATCGTTCTCTACATCAGTGTTTCTCAACCTCTTTTGACCAACGGGTCGGTAAAAACAAATGAAAAACATTGCGGACCTGTGAAATTTTTATCCTTTTCTTAAAAATAAATAAAATAAATACTAATAATTATAATAACTCTCGGGGCGGTAAAAACTTGTGAAAGAATTCTGCGTACTGATGAGTTTTTTTTTTTTTTTTTTTTTTTTGTTTTTTGTTTTACAAAGTAATATTAAAAATTAATAAAACAATAAATATCTACAGACATTATTTGGTATCAAAGAGTTGTCACAAATATATTTAAAGTTAAAGACGAGTAATTATTTGAATAATCATAGTTAAGTTAATGATCATTTGTGAGAAATAACCGCAACGAAAGTCAAGTGTAGATGTACTTATGAATTATTTACATGAACAGCCAAAAATATTCTGGGATATTAAAGTTACGATAAAACAAAATCGTTTCTCAAACGTTCAACATTTCAATCAAAATAACAATAAAATAAAATGCGCATAAAATTTTTCGACAGTTAAAAACTTTAAGAAACTCCTAACACTATCGAATAACCGCTAACAGGAAATGATTCAAACACTTGAACGAAAAAGCAAAAGAAAAAGATAGACGGAGAGAGTTTTCTTTTTTATTTTTTGCAGTCGCTACACGAAGCACAAGAATCAATTTTATTTAGGTTCTCACTTGTTGATTATTGAAAATATCATTGCGGTTACTATTTCGATGATTAAATGTTGCTTATCGAGTACTCAAGAAAATAATGATAGATACATTTAGTAGCGTTTTGAATGATGGAATTTTCACGACAGTAACGGTAACCTGAAAATAAACAACTAACGGTACTACGGTATCGTAACGGACTAACGTAACTGAAAAGCATTAAACGTACTTTTAACTATGTTTGAAAGCCCTAAAAGCTACAAAGTGATCAAAAGCTGTACTTACTTGTTATTTTAAAGAATTATCCTACAAAAGTTGAGATTTAATCCAATAGTGTACTTCATTCAATGTGAAAGACGTAGAAGCCAAGCGTAGTGCAACCTATCATTCGTCCGCCATATTGAAGTGGTTGAATGGTGAATGTATGCCGGAAGCGCATGCGCCAGCAAGTCATTTAGCGATTGCTTGCTGTTTTGGCACCCCTGTCTACGACTGTCTGCTACTTTCGCACCTCTGCTTTACTTCCTGGCCAGTATGGCACCCTTGGTCACCATGCTTTCACCTTAGGGGGAATATATTCACTCGTCTGGAACCTCTGGTTATAACAGTGTAGCTAATACAGAATTAGCACTGACCAGACGAGTGACAGAAACATTGGTTCGGTTCACCTGTCTGGTCAGTGCTAATTCTGTATTAGCTACCAGTTTGTTTGGCACTCTGGGCTTCCTTCAGAGGTTTTCCACCTCCAGCTCATCGGTCACTCCTATGCCGGGCTGATGAGTGCTAATAAGCATGAAACTGCAGTCCTCGGCTGGAATTGACTCAGCTGACGGTGTATTTCACGCAGCTTTAACTTTGATGACTTTTAAACTTAAGGACAGTTATATGAGCAGAAAAGCAGATACCTACCCCCCCCCCCCCTTCCCACAAAGTAAATTTTGGCTGTGCAAGTAAAATATATAGTAGTTAGTGAGCCTCAATGGTGTTTTCTGGAAAACTGGTGGGCCGCACAACTAAAAAGGTTGGGAACCGCTGCTGTAGATGCATGAAATTCCTTAGTGTCTCATTTTTTAAGCCATAGGCATTTTATAAGGCTTTTTATTTAGTTGGCATCGGTCTATGTCTAACCGACATAGAAGCAATATTGCCTGCCGTTTGTGAAAGATGCCAACATTTTAAAAAACATAGTGGTTTTTTTAAGCTAAAGTTTTAAAATCTTTTTATGTCATGGTAAGATTAAAATTTAGTGCCGATTTATCGTCTTATCGTCGCCTCAGAGCAACAGTAAGTTATCTAATCCCAGAATTATTTGCTCTGAGGCGACGATATATGCAATGTATTAAAACACATTTCCATACGTACAAAGGATTGGAAAATGTAGGTTGGGAAAACGTTTGCAATATTGCACAATGTTTTACAGTGTGTCTTTAGTCCTGACAATGTTTCATCGCAGTTTTATGTATTGTGTCTTCTGTTTTACAACGTGTGTTGACTTGCACGATGAAGCATTTCATTTAATTTTATAAATCTTTGACTAACGGCTGTTACGAATAATTGTATGGTTTGTCTACTTGTATTGAAACAAGCTTCGGAAATGGATATCTAGTTTCATGTTAGAATCCCGTAATATGATCGAAACTTTCGTAAGATCCCGTATATATTTGGTCAAGAGTTTTTTGTGCAAGTATTTATCTTTCAGAATCAATAATAAATTATTTATCATACTATCTATTGTCGGAACAAACCTAACCTGGCATCATTGTGAAGGCTACGCAGATCCTAATCACAGCATTGCGATGCTGCCGAGTTAAGATTGCTCCAACTACTCAACATAATTGAAATGTAAAATAATATAAAATGAATCGATAGAATTTAAAGATGTTTAATATAACAAAATGTTTGGTTTTTTTATAAAGACCATGTGGTTAAATTACTAAATTTTAGAATTTGTTCGGTGGTTTGGCATTAGTTAAAATAAAAAACAAATTTTGTTTTGAACAGCTTCTCGAAATCTTCACACTTTTAAGACTATGTATAGAGGGGAAGATGTTCTAGATCAAATTTTCATAGTTTTGAAGTATCGTAACTTAATGGAAAATGGTGAAATGAGGTTTGAACTTATGCACGTTATAAAAAAGCTGCCAACCCCCCCCCCCCCTTTTTTTTGACGTGAATCTAATCTCTTTCAATATCAACTAAACTTTCCTTGATGCAAAGTTAACTTACCTGGCTCAAAATGATCTTTAAAAATGATTCTACTGGCACTGATGCAAAAAAGATTACTCTTAGAGAAAAATCTTCATCTTTTTCTCAGTCATTTCTTCCAAACTTTCCACTCCGATATTTGATTAACATAAAGTCCTATTATGTATGGCATGCATTATTGACTCCTACTTACTTAGTTTTAGATCTGTTTGTGGTTCGGTTTGGACAGCTGCGCTGTAATACAACAGCATCTTTAATGCCGTTTGATCAAGGCTCAGGTGTGCGAGTACAACTCGCTTTCCCACAACTCAGCTCCATTCAATGCTGGAATATTTATGTCGAGCATGCGCTATGGGAATTTTACTTTCAGTTCTCACGCATTGGATGATGTACACGTCACTTAGTAGACGTAATGTTTTTCTTATGATTTTTCAGCAGTATTCCACGCGGCCTTTGTAAATTGAAGTCAAAATGTTTCATTTTGCCAGTTTAAACGTTGAAATTAATACTTAATATGGTATAGTGTTAAATGTGAAATGATACGTACAGGGTGTCCAGCAAAGGATTCCCTGATTTCAAAATTAGATATCTCGAAAACAAAGGACGATATTGAAATAAAATAAGCGGTATGTTTATTGTGAAGCCCATAAAAATCATATACAGGAACTCGGAAATTAGTTAAAAAAACTGTCAACAGGTGGCGTTGTACAATATAATTGCAATAGAAGTCTCCATAAATAGTGCTGTGAAGAGGTTTGTTGTTTCAGCAGCAGTTTAGTCTCTCTGATATGCTTACATATACGCTACAAATTATCGTCCAACCTCTTCGCAGCACTATTTATGGAGACTTTTATTGCAATTACAGCATGCAGCGCCACCTGCTGGAACTTTTTAAAACTAATTTACAAGTTCCTGTATATGATTTTTATGGGTTTCACAATAATACACTTACCGTTTATTTTATTCCAAAATCGTCCTTTGTTTTCGAGATATTTAATTTTGAAACCAGGGAGTCCTTTGCTGAACACCCTGTATATTAAAGTATTCTAATAATAAGAGAGGTTTGAAATAAAAAGCACGGGAAATACCAGTTTATTGATATTCGCTACAAATTTTGACAAACTTTTCACTCAGTGACCAACCCTGAATCTATTGCCATATACAGTAGTGCTGGTGCACACGAGAATTTTGCAAGGGGGAGTGTCCAAATCGAAAGCCTTATTCTCATATACGCCATCAAATATATTGACTTGATTTTATTGATTCCCAAAAACGAAATAAATAACGAGAAAGCAAAATAATTTACGCTTTTACTTTTCTCATAATTAAAACATGGATTCAAAATCATGTAATTACAGATTAAAATGAGATTCAAAACTAAAGACATGGTTATTACAGTGTATTCATTTATAATCACCATTCTGCTTCTTATAGGCAATTCGTTATGGGAAAAGTGTCCATAATATTTCTAAAAATCTTTCAGCATGATGATTTTATTTTTTCTCTTATTAGATCTTAAATTATCGTTACCTTTCTTTGAAATTAGTCTAAGAACAAAATTCATAGAATCGTAATTAATCGGGAGAAAAAGCAAGAACTATGCTGGGGGTCTGGACCTCCTAGACCCCTCCCTTGTGGGTGACACTGGCCACATAAATACAAAATGTAAAATGTATTGGTTTCGAATCTCTTGAACTGTCGTGGTAAAGAAAAAGGCATTAACTGCAAAATTTTCAATGTTTTTTAAGAAAATTTCCACCCAATGTGCGTTATCTTGATTGCACACGCTTGCTTGTTTGGTTTCCGCTGAAAAAGGAACGTCTCATTCCAACACTTCCCTATTGTTGAATCCAAAACGCGTTTCGAAAACTCATTTCTGCAGATACTGCCCTTTACCTTCCCACGGCTGTATATTCAACCTTGTTCTTAATGTTGAACACCATGAAAATTTCTGTTATTAACTTTTATGGGACACTATAATCATATAAATCTATAAAAACCTGGATATTTATAAAAGCTATTTTGTTCACCATCAACGAATAACTTGTCTTAAAGATACATTTTCTCTTTTCTTTTATAAAAAAGACAGAGATAAAACACTATATTCAAAGTTTCATCAAAAAAAAAAAAAAAATAAATAAAAAATAAATAAATAAAATAAATAAATAAATAAATAAATAAAACTCTTACTTTCTCATATTTTACTAACCCGAATAATCTAATGACTCCGGTTTTTTCCCACTCAGAGTTTTACCTGGACAAAATTAATTAAAAGTTAAAGATTTAAGTAAATTGTTGAT
This sequence comes from Uloborus diversus, assembly GCF_026930045.1. NCBI lineage: Eukaryota > Metazoa > Arthropoda > Arachnida > Araneae > Uloboridae > Uloborus > Uloborus diversus. The sequence continues at coordinate 9,197,743 of NC_072739.1, forward strand.
GCAAGATTTTTGAATTGTTTTAGTTGTTGATTCGCTTTGGTGTCAGTGGGTCCTTTCTAACCTTTTCAGCTTAAATGGATCAGATTTTGTTCCACATGTGGCAGCTCCACATTGTATTTCAAAATAAACCTTTGAATGATTTTTTTTTTTAATTTATTTTTCCAAATTTTAAATGTCAATCATTCTAAGGTCAAGAAATCAAAACAATACATATTTTTTCTTTCGCCCTTATTTCCTATCTCAACCTCAAAGCTATTTTTTAAACAATTGATCCCCATTTTCGCGCGTCTTCAGTATACTCGTTTATTCACTCCTCCAAAATGAATTTCCCTCACCCAGAAAATATAAAGAACTTTTTTCATTCCAAAAAAAAAAAAGAAAGAAAGAAAACCTAGTAATGTATCTGGCCCCACTGAGTCCTTTCCCAACCCTGATCGAATATTTTTTATTTCAGAGAAATTTTGGTAGTGAAAGTATAAAAAGAATCAACAGAATACAAACATTATTTTAATCAAATGTAAATTGATTCTTCTATACCAGAAAGTAGTTGAAGAATACGTTTTACCGGGAAGCCGTTGTACTGGAAAACAATTCTTATAAATTCCGAAACAAAATTGTTCTTGCGAAGAGTTATTCCTTCTTCCGATGAACGTACTCTCATTTGCCAGTAACACTAAAGAAAATAGTTCGCTTACGAGGAAAGATATCCAAGTGATTTCATGCCTGGTCACGAAGGAAAAAAGATCATTTTCGTTTAATTGCCAGCTCTTTTCCAAGACCTTTTTAAGATAATGAGAGCCATAAAAGCCATCTAGAATTTATATTGGAAAAAAAAGGGTAAAGGGATTTTTCAAGGCCAACTCATAACCTTCAGGTGGACATTTTTAAACGCATGAGAAAAGTTTTTGTTGCAAACTAAAGTAATCGGGAATGCTGATATAATGTGTTGGAATTTAGTTCCAATTCTGGTTTTGTGAAGCGAATGAGTCTATTAAATAAATACCTTTGTGCATAAAAAGTAGAATAAGAAATAATAACGTCAAATAGCAGAAATTGCAGATTACTGCATCATAGAAAAAATAAATAAATAAATAAAATTAATTAATGAATTAATAAAAAATTAAAAAATGAAGTAATCTGTAATTTGTGCTATTTGACGTTGTTATTTCTTATTTTACAAATGAGTAACATTAAAATGCGAACATGCATGAAATACGACGACTCTGATGCATTATCGCGTTTTAAGATTTTCCAACATTATATGAATTTTGTTTTAAAGCTCAAAATCAAAGTTGAATGGTTTGAAATTAACTTCTATTAAAACTCAACCGTTGATCGTTTTATTCAGATTTCTGAAAAAAAAAAACATGCACTGTAAAAACGATTCAGAAACGTTCCTGGAAAATAATGGGCAGCTGATGTGCCCAATTTCTGCCAGTAACATATCTTGCAAAATCCAGGATTGTTTCCCGCTAAAATTAAGTAACGTTTCTGATATTATCCTGGAAGACTCCTGAAAAATTCAGAAATCTTGCCGTTAAAAGCCAGTCATGTCTCCGGAAAATTAATGTAAACTTAGGAAGGTGTAACACAATAGCTTGGCATTTTCCTGATTTACCGAGGAAGTTCCAAGAGCATTATTGCAAACATGGCCAAAGTTAAGCCAGAATTGCTGGTAAGTAATGAGAATTTTACTCGCCTGCAATTCTTGCAAAGCAATGTAGTCCATACTTATTCGCTCCCTTTGGGAGCTTAAGTAGCATGGACGGGCCGTTATTGGACGGAAGACTTGTAAAGTGTATACACTTTACAAACACGCTCAATTAATCTTTAAACTGGGAACTAAAAATTATTTTCGCAACAGCGAAAGGTCTGCATTCGTGCAACTTGTAGCAATTAAAGAAACTTTTCGACAATGAAAACTTGATTTTTCCAGGAAGTGGGTAAAAACCATTGAATTCCTGAAACGTTACACGGAAATGCTCAGTAACGTTTCGGAATTTTTTTACAGTGTGGTAAAACATTTTAATTTATTAATGAATGGTGGAAATACAGAAATGTGGTTTCAATATTTGAGCTCTTAGGCATAATATTCAATACTCAGTTGCGGATTTATTGGGTTGGGGGCTTGTCGCAAGTGACTTTTTTTTATCCTCATTCGTCTATTACAGAGCTATATAAAATATTTATCATGTGCGTTTTGAATCTTCTTCGGGGCCCTTATGGTTATGATATAAACTCTCGCTATTGCAATATGATAAATCTGCTTCGGAGTGCACTATAATAATCTTTTCGCTTGTGAAATATTTTGAAGTAAAATTCAAGGGTAGGAGTAGAGATTAGAGAATCGGATTTATTTACAATCTACTACAACAGGCAGTCTAATGGAATACGTTCTTGTATTGAAATATTTTGGAATTGAAATCCAAAATGGAAAAGTTGAAGTTTGCCTTCAACCTGACCAAAAATATTCTGCCCTTGTTCTCAACAAGGATTTAGCTAGTAAAAAATGTTTAAATGATTAATGAGAAAAACTTATGCAAATTCAAATTGAGTTTAGTAAATAGTCCTTCTTTTGGGATTGTTTAAAATCAGAAATTATGTTATCTCGCATTGATCTTAATCGAAAGTTCCACTACCATGTTTGGGAATAAATTTGAATGAAACAAGCGGGAACAACACTCTCAATAACTTTTAAGAAGTTGAATCTTGATATTTTGTTTGTTCATTATTAGTATTATTATTGAGGCAAAAATGTTAAGGTGTAACAAACTGTTAAAGCCTTGGAGTAAATCATGCTATATTATCACTGCAATGAGGCAGGCTCTCGTTAATGATAAAAACTGAATCAGTAAATAGTGAGTGAAATAAGAAATCTCTACTGAAAACTTAACAGGTATTCGTTTGAATATTTTCTGTACTAATAAAGTTCTGCATGAAAACATTGAAAAAATATATTAGTTTGAATTTCATAGAATTTTCTTATACAAAAGTATTTTTCATTCAACATTATAGGTATTAGCACGTTCTTTTAAGTTTTATTGCTCGTGTAAATATTTCAGGAACGTTCATCCCCCCCCCCCTCCCAATTTTTTTCCATGTTTTACTTTCCAACAAAACTAATAGATATGTCTAGTACCTTGCACGTAATTCATATATGAAGCCCATAGGAGCAGAGGGTTATAAGTGAAAGAAATAATAATTTGGAAATACAGTATAACTTCTATTTACCGATACCCGATTTAACGATTTAATGATACATGCATGATTTAGGAAGGAAAAACACAATGAAAGCTAAGTTTTGGTTTGAATTTTGAGCACTCAAAACTTTAGAAAAAAGTCCGCTTACAACTTACAACCCATTACTTTTCACTGCTCATATTTAGAGCACTTTATGTATTTTATTCATCTCAACGTAAATGCCGTTTTGAACTGACATTGCTAATCACCAACTTTACTAGCAAACCTTTATTTGTCAGGGGAGTTAGGCTGATTTTCTTAAATGGTATAAAATCCTCAGACCCTCAGTAGATATTTCGCCTTAATTCTTAAAACAAGACTAGATGCTCATTAAATCTGGTGAAGTAGTTTTGTGAGGTGTCATAATGTCTCTAAGTAGTAGATGTAATTAAAAATAATTTGGGACTAATCCTTCAACTGGTTCATTTTTTCAGTAATCAATAATTACTGCTTCGACTCGAGTTAAAACACAATGTGAACACCTATAATTTTATGCAATAAGTAGCATAAAAAAAGTGTAGGAATACACTACAAAATGTATCATTAGATTTGGATATTACCAACAACAGCGAAAGCAATAAAAAATTTAAGGTAACTTGAAACTTTAAACAAGAGAAAGACATGTCTGTTCCTCTATCTGACAGGGCCGCCCTCCCCCATAAATCATATAAAACGTATACTTCTACGATTCTAAGCCGGGACCCCTCAAAGGGCGGGCTCCTAGCAGGGGCGGCAATTAGGCTGGTTAAGAGGGGGCGGTCGCACCCCCAAATTTTCTGAGAGGAATGATAAAAAGTGAGCACATTGAATTTACATAAATCGCCAATCAATTTTCAAGAAAAACAATCTTGCTGGTTCTCCGTAATGGCTGATGAAACTCGACACATTTCCAGACAAGAGCAAGTGTTTTCTGTTTTTTAAATTAATAGAAATTCATGAAGCCTTTACCGGCCTTTTCAGAACAGAAAAAACTGCTGAAGAATCATGGTTAATTTTAACTAACGACGTGATTTCCTCATATAGGCTAAATACCTCGTTTTTGTGTGGCCTGTGTAACGATGGTTATATGAGAGGCTCGTGTATAGTGGTGTGGGTGCATGATTTTCACAAAAAAAATGCCTTGGTATTTTACATTCATTTTGATGCTCATAACTTTAAATGCGTCTATTTAATGAGTGCTCATCACTTTCTTCTGCTAGAAATACATTTCAGCTGCTGAATGCATAGTATGCTTTCATAGATACTCTTTAAAAATACATACTATTTTTGAAACACGTCAACAAATATATTTTCTGGGGAGCTCTGCAACTATGCAGTCTCCCCCCATATCATGATTACTTGCTGTTAGCCAATATGTGTTTTGTTCCATACTGAGGTAATTCGTATTTAAGAAAGTCAACCCCCAAATGAAATGCTGAAATGCCGCCCCTGGCTCCTAGTTTCCGATTAAGCATTGGTTTCCTAGAAGCGAACACGCTTAGCGTCGGCGTCGTTCCTCGCCGAGGTGAAAACTTGATTCTTCTGCTCATGCGCGCCCGAGCCAATTCGGCGTTCTGAGTGGTCACGTCGGAATCCACTTGACTTTGATTTCAGCGTTACGTCGATGAGCGACGTCGAAGATCGGCGATTCGCTTCTAGGAAACCAAGGCTTTAGGCTGACATAGCGTCTCGTCGGCACTGATTTCCGAAATGTATCTGTAACATCAGAAATAAATGAACAAATATCTTTTTGTTATAAAGTAATGATTTATGAAACATCATAATAATGCTCCGATTTTCAATCAATTGCAAGCACGGATTTCAGGGCCTCAAGGAATCCCTTTTTAAAGTGAGTTTTTGAAATTAAAGTCACCCGAAAAAACTTTTCCGGTCTAATTCCAAATGGAGAGAATCATTTACAATCTGACCCCTTCCCCAAACGTTCTTTATTTTTGTTCGTGTTTAGTGTTATAAAGTGTACGTTTAAATTAATTTTAATTGGATGGGTACAACCTCGTATATCCATCTATACTGCCCCCTTGGACCTTGTCCGATCTTCATATCAATCAATAACCAATAAATCAATCAAGACGCTCCCTATACCCGGAACCTGTCGTCGCTAAGGAGCAACATTATATAACTTTTTTTTCGCTATTTTTTTAATGCACGTAACTACATCATCGCCATTTTGGAGACCAGCATGTCTTGTTGCCTATAATGTCGAAGGTTTGCGTTTCAAAGTCGAGTATAACAAATCTTGATTTATAAAAGGAGATTCTATTAAGAGCAGATTTGAACGGATTTTTGAAAAAGGATTGATTCGTATGTTTTTCCAGTACTTATTTATTAATTTTTATTTACACCAAGTTTTTCATCGACAAAGAGAAAAATGTGCCCATTGCTGATTCGCGATTGCTTATAAATATGGTAAACCAGCAACTGTCTTCATCATTGCTATTTGCTGACGACAACAGATATTTCCTCGGTTCTTCTGTTTTAGTGATGAAAACCACAGTAAGTGGTTGATTGGGTATTTTTTCACGATTGTAATAATATGCTATATTGCACAGCAACCACTTCGTCTTTCGCGAAAGTTGAGAAAAAATTTTTGATTCGTGAAATTTCTACTACTTTTCTATTAAGAAGACAACAACTAAATATGCTCGCCAAACATTAGGATCGCGAAAAATATTACAGCTTGGCATCTGGGAAACGTGAAACGCTCTGTTACGGTTCATAGATATGTGTAATTTTTAATTAATGTTCTAGGCCCAAGCCGGTATACTCTCGGGATGTTCAGTGGAGTTCGGCATTTAGCGTAAATGGCCATGTCACCAAACGGGTAACATTGTGTTAGTTTGTTATAAAAGTTAATTTTTTATACCTATAACTGTTTCGGCTTAGGAAAAAAAAAAATCCGAGTTATGGTTGACTTTTTTTTTTTGGGGGGGGGGGGGGCATTGTTAATTTATTCCTTTTGCGTGGTCAAAAAAGAAAAAAAATGCTTTTTGGGAGGGGGGATAAATTTCCGAATCCCTTCCTCAGATGATGATGTTTCGTTTACGGCTGTTCTTTAACGAAAAAGTATCGAGATTTCATTACTGCAGTTTATTCATGCACAATTATATTTCTAAAAAAGGGACTTTTGCAACTTCTCTCAGCGTTTTAGAGTAACTCTGATAAATTATCTGTATTTCTGCTCACCAGTACTTAAGTTCTTACGTCAGGACGAAGTCAGACGTTTTGAGCCCGATTAGGCAATGCTACCCGGAAAGCCGTACGGCTTCCGCTTACAGAGCACCACTTAGATGGAAGTCCAATTTGTTTCAAACAGCTCACGATAGATCTAAGCACCATCTACCAACATTTCTATAATTTTGATCCAAACAGAAGCCGATCAACTCCTGGTTCAGCGCCCCAGAGGTATTGATTCACTTAGAGGACATTTTGACCAAGACATATTTAACAAGCCCGAGTCACCAACGGCGAACATGGAGGATGTTTAACCGGCTGACATCGAACCTAGAACCCTCTAGTTACGAGCCCGACCCTTTTCCGATCAGACCAAGGAATTCTTACAAGTGTTTTTCCCTATTCTGTGGATTCGTGTTGATTTCCTACGCACTCTTATGTAAAATAACCCATTGGCGCAGACGAAATCTTCTGTGGAGTGGGAACCTCTAGGCTCTTCTCCGTGCTCCTGGTTCGTACGCTCCTTCAAAACTCCTCCAATACTCCTTCATTTGGAAAATATTTTTAAACGATCCTTCAAACTCCTTCATCTTGGTTTGAACGCCTTCAAAACTCCTTCTTTTTTAGTTCATACATAGTCTTCCTCTATGACAGTAACTTAAAATACTTCGTTCGACAACTTAACTTCGTCACAATGGCAAAGGTATAAGGGCGAATACTGGTTCGTACGAAATTACTATAATATTTTAATATAGTAATTTCGTACATTTATTTTTTCATAAAGATGTGATTTACAAATTGATCATAGAAGTTTTAAAAGTTGAAAATATTATTAGATGCCTAAGACATTTCATAGATGAAGTAACCATGCTTAAATGGTGGTTGACTATTTTTTCAAATTTTATGATTATTGCTTTTCCCTCCACCACATTCTCAGCTGCAAAAGTCAGTTTGTCTAATTATTATTTAAGTATTTAAAAATACATAACCAGATGAACCATAAGATAAATAAATACCTTTGTGCTGAACAGTAAAGTAAGTAAAAAAACGTTAAAAAAAGCACAAATTTGCCAATTACAGCAGACATTCTGCTGTAATTAGCAAATATGTGCTTTTTTTAACGTTGTATTTCTTACTTTACAGATGAACTATATTAAGTGATTGTGTTAAAAAAACAATTGTTTAGCAAATCGCAGCTATGATATTGTAAAATGGGTCATCCATATGTGATGTCAGGCTTTGAGGGGAGACTGTTCATGAAATTGTGACAACGAGAAGAGAGAGAGTGACAAAAAGTAACATCACGCAGTTTTTATAACAGTATGTTTAAAAAAATATGACATGTGACAAGAGGAGGAGTAAGATGATGTGTAACCCTTTGTGTGACAAAGTGGGAAGGGGGTCAAATATGTTGAAAAAATAGTGCGACATCATTTAAGGACAGCCCATTAGTACTCCTTCAAAATCTCATTTTACTCCTTCAAAACTCCTCCTAAACTCCTTCATTTTATTTCTAAAATTGAGTACGAACCCTGTAATCTATTGACTAAGTACCAAACATTCCGTGTTCCAAAGTGTGTAAGTTATTTTTACACAGTATTTTAGTTAAGCTGTACAAATTAGCAACTGAATGATGATGGGAATAAAACGTTCATAATATCAATAGTGAGAGAGAGATCTCTGATTATCTTTTCTTTACTAATAATAAAGCTTAAAGTCTGGATCTCTGTCTAGATGTCTTGATGTCTGTGACGCGCATATCCCCTAGACCGTTCGGTCGATTTTCACGAAATTTGGCACAAAATTAGTTTGAAGCATGGGGGTGTGCATCTCGAAGCGATTTTTCGAAAATTCGACTTTGTTCTTTTTCTATTCCAATTTTAAGAACATTTTCCCGAGCAAAATTATCATAAGATGAACGAGTAAATTACCAAGTTATCATAACGTGGAACCGTAACATGAGCAAGCCAATTGGCGGGAGATTCACCATACATTATTTGTAAATATACAAGCGAACCAAAAGACCTTTTAATTATCTACTACGGGCAAAGACGTGCGGGTATCATTAATGGGAATATAAAACGTTCAAAATATCAACAGAGATAGAGAAATTTTGTCGTTTACTTGTATAAAATGATACATCCAAGGATTCTTTGTCAGCAGAATTCACAATTAAGTTTGGAACCAGATGCCATCGTAAAACATTTTCCCCATCCCGTCGGGAATTAACTACAGTTTTTGAAATCTAAAGTAAATCCCAAAGCTGAGTGTTGATCACCAAAATGGCGGACCTGTCAGCCCGTCTTCCGCGTCTCATTAGCCTTGTCGGGAATGAGACTTGGATTTACGAGCCGCGTGCAGCCCAGGAAGAGCGTGACCTGGGAGCGGGAGGGGGCAGGCCGAATCGCTATTTAATTAGAATAATCGATGAATCGGCCCCTTTGATCTGGGTGGGCGGGCTCGCGGGAGGGTGGTGACTGATGAAAGGGATGGATTCCTATTCTTTTTAACGGAATGACCAGGGCGTGATTTTTTTTTTTCAACGCAAGCTGTTGATAATGTCTTAAATAAGGGTTAAAACGCTAGTTTCTTGTGCTGAAATCTTACCCATTAATTTGGTTTTTTTTTTTTTTTTTTTTTTTTTTTTTTTTTTTTTTTTTTGAGCAATCACGATTGCTTATTGCTTTCATTTGAATGTTTTTGGCGTCCTATCATTTTATTTTCCCACCGCCACCCTCCGCACCATCACCGTCGACCGGCTCCTCACGATGCTGCACCTCTAGCGAAAGCCGTCTCCAGGTTGCGTCCATGTCCTACACACAAGCGCATACATACACAACTACACGCACACACACAAGCACATACACACACGCATACATACAGACACCTACACATACACAAAAACATACACACACACATTCATGCCTGCACACAGACACAAACACATATGCCTACACACACATACACATACCCCCCCTCACACACATTCATACACACAACTACCCACACACTTATGCCAGCACACAGACCCAAACACACATGCCTACACACATACACATACCCCTACACACAAACACACATACCCCCCGCACTCAAACACACACGCCGACATACACACACTCGTGATTGCGAAAAACATAATTTGAATTCAAGATGTCAAAATTCAAATTATTATTTTTTTTTTCTTGTGTTAAGTTACAATGATAGCGGAAAGCCTGGAATCAGGTAGCGGTGGAATCCAAAGAAAAAGAAGGTGGTAAAGATTTATTAAGAAAAATATCAATATTGGGAAAGAGTTCGACTTATATTGCTGAGTGGAAGAAAAAATTTTGCAGAAGAGGAATTACGTGAGAACGTTCACCTATTTGTATTAAACAGTCGCAGGGTGGCCTATTCCCACCCCCCTTTCAAGAGCGCTGGTTCACCCTCTTCCTTAAATGCTACGGAGCGCCCCATCTCCAGAATTAGTGCCCACCAAAGAAGAAAAAAAAGAAAAAAGAAACCCTTAACCTCCTTTCCCTTCCTAAAAATTTCAACAGCGTAGTCTTCGTATGAATCTTTCCTCGTAGGCACCCTTGCATTACGTGAAGAAAACCAGAAATTTAAATATTATACGTCGACAGTAATACACTGTGTTTTATGTCGAGTGGGACAAAAAAAAAAAAAAAAAAAACAGCACAGTACAAATTCTGTGATTGGTCTAGTTTGCCGAAACACATTGATTTTAAAGCTACTATAGTGTGAGTGTCGTACAGCACTAGCAAAAAATTGTCTCCAAATTTTCCAAATAAGGAATTTTCAGGAGGTCACCGTGACCTCCCGTCGGGGTACCTCTGAACTTAAAACGCCATCATTTCCTCATAAGCTTGACAGTTTAAATTTCGGGAGAATTATTTTTTGCGTTTTTTTTATTTTTTATTTTTAATCACATAAATTTTGCTTCTTCTTCCTCTTTTTTTATTTTTGATTTTTTGAGGGGGCGGGTTGTCGGCAGATTTCAAATCTGCCTACAGGGGCGGCATGGAGCTAAAATCGTCTCTGACAATAACTACAAATACTCCATATGAATTATAAATAGAAAATTCAGCCCTTATTAACCCCTTATGTTAAAACGGAAAGCGTTCTAATATCAATTACAGCCCGTATGCTTTCATATTTAAGCCGGTTAGTTCGAGAAAAAGAGGTGAAAGAGCATTCTGTAAGCATAATTGAAGCAGTTAGAAACAAAGGGATATCAGTGTCACATTAAAAAATTTGGAGATAACCAGTTCAAATGGCAGGAGAACCTCTGTTCTGTTTTGGGGAAAGAGATAGTACTATAGCTTAGGTAAGTACGGCTATACAGCACGATTTATAAGAAAAACGAGCTGATGTGTGCATCACATGACTTCCTTTTACTCCAATTTAATGTCATTTCCCCATTATTGGCATTTTTAATGTGATTCAATAGTTTACTCTCTAAATATCACCACCAGTGGCCAAATTGAAACCAGATTTTTAAAAAAAAATCGCTAAATTTGTCGTCAAGTTGGCGACAAAACTTGGCGACCAAAAGACTGGCGATATATCGCCAAGTGTCCGGCAAATTATAACACCACTTGAGTTTACATCGAAATTAACAATGATTTCTCCCCCCCCCCCAAAAAAGGGGCAAAATACCCTTTTAGAAACACCCGAATGCAACCAAAAGGGGAGGTGCACAACTAGGAGTCTACGTACCAAATTTCAACTTTATAGGACTTACCGTTCTAGAGTTCGAACATAAGCACATCCGCACATACGCACATACATACATACGTACATACAGACGTCACGAGAAAATTCGTTGCAATTAACTCGGAAATCGTCATTATGGATATTTCGCGTGTGTATACGTTCTTAGGCACTTATCCACGTGTGGTCGAGTCGAAAAAAAAATTCAATATTCATTCGGGGGTGAGTAAAATGGAAATTAAGGTCGATTTTTGAGTGAAATTTTTTTCACGAATTCGATACTTCCTTTTTTGTAAAAGGAAGTAAAAAATCCATGAAAACCTACCTAAGGTCTGGTCTTTAAAAGCGTTTTACTTGAAACTTTAAAAAATCCACTTACATCCCTTTGCTTCTCACTTCCTCGATTAAAAATTGTAGATGCAATTATCTGACAATGAACACGTTTGACTGGTAATCTTAAACTGGTTGTAATTTTTGATGTATCAAGTACACTGGACAACATGAAAATATCTTTCTCGTATACATCTGGTGGAAGATAACGAATATGCACTCGCTTTTTAATTACCAAACAGCGATTTCATAAAAATCCACATTTTAAGTTTTCTTTTTCAATAAATTTTTGGCGGTATTCTAAACAATTACCCTTAGATAAAAATTACATTCTAGGCACATACATACCACGTCTCGAAAAATGCTTAAATAACCGAGGTGGTTATGTTAAATGGTAGATTTTGAATGGAAAACCTTAAGATAAAAATAAACTTATCGTAAAAATCCAATCCTTTTTACTTCCTTTTACAAAAAAGGAAGTATTGTATTCGCGAAAAAAATTTCACTTAAAAATCGACCTTAATTTCCATTTTGCTCACCCCCCGAATGAATGTTGAGTTTTTTTTTTTTTTCGACTCGACCACACGTGGATAACGAACGTATAGGCACGCGAAATATCCATTTTGACGATTCCCGAGTTAATTTCAACGAGTTTTCTCGTGACGCCTGTATGTACGTATGTGATATGTAAGTGCGTATGGTATGTCGCATAACTCAAGAACGGTATGTCGTAGAAAGTTGAAATTTGGTACGTAGACTCTTAGTGGGGTCTAGTTGTGCACCTCTGGTTGCATTCGGCTGTTTCTAAAGGGGTCTTTTGCCCCTTTTTGGGGGGAAATCATTGTTAATTTCGATGTAAACTCAAGTGGTTTTAGAATTTGGCGGACACTTGGCGATAAATCGCTAGTGTTTGGTAGCCAAGTTTTGTCGCCAACTAGGCGACAAATTTGGCGAGAATTTTAAATTTGGTTTCAATTTGGCCAATGTTGTTGATATTTAAAGAGTAAACAATTGAATCACAATAAAATTGCCAGTAATGAGGAAATGACATTAAATTGGAGTAAGAGGAAGTCATGTGATGCACACATCAACTCATTTTGTTTTCTTGAGCAGTGCAACTAACTTTCTGACTGACCCTCGTATACATTGTCAAGAAGAAGAAAAGTGTCAATACATATAGCAAAGAATGAATTAAAATTTACGTTATGTTTGTTACTTCAGAGGATTATGGGTGCTTTTCTGAAACTGAATAGTTGGGTATGAAGCAAGTTCCTTCTCGGGTCAATTGACGAACTCTTTTACAAGATTAATAAATTGATACCGAGGAATGTCCTGATTCCAATTACCAGTTACGAATGAGCAAAATTCGAAATCATTGAACTTTATGCATTGTTGAACCTAATTTGCTGGAAAATGTATAAAATTTTGATTCAGATTAATTGCATGTCAGGAAGTAGTTGTTCGAGTTGATTTTATGAAAATTACTCTGATTGTAATATTAACCCTTTCAGACGGAATTTTGAAATACTTAAGCATAAATGTTTTTATTTGGTAGACAGAGTACTATTATAAAGAGTATCTAAAAGACCAAATTTCAAGTTTATAGGTGAAAAATTAAAAGAGTTATGACACGTCCAATAATCCAGACATATGTTATTGAAATACACAATTCAGATAATAAAACGATGAAACATCAAGCAAACTTCTTTGTAAAATATTCTCCAAACAACAATAAAACATAATATAAGCTTTTGAAATAATTAATAAACAATTATATATTTTTTTAAAAATCAGAAAAAAGTACTCGTTTTTTGCGACGAGAATCCGTGGTTGGGAAAATGAGCCAGTCCCATTCTCTCCCAACCCCTATTTCTTAATGTTGTCAATCCCAAAATGAAAAAATCTCTCACAGATAATAATAAGCAGACTGCAAAGAATTAACTATGAAAAAAATCGAGTAATTTATTCAATTAATAAATGATTAGCAGCTGTTTAAAGTTCATGTCCGGTATACCGGATGCCACGTCTGAAAGGGTTAAGAATGAAATTAATTATGAATTCAAATATTGAATCTCTCATTAACATTAAAATAAATGACGAATAATTTTTTGTTTTAATGCTGGAATAACTAAGCTACGCAGAATATATGACACTTGAGGGTGAGGGGGTGGAAAGGGAGGGTTTTACCAGAATTTTACCACGAAAAGGAATTTCAATACATCTATTTTTGTGCACTAAATTCGTAGGAATTCAATGCACATTGTCCTTAGACAACTTGTAGCCCTACACATTAAAATTTTGGCCAAACTGCTGGTGCAATAAACTAAAGGAGAAGAGAAAAAGTGGAGGAGCGGGAGAGGATAGCTGGAGAGCTTTATTACCCCACACCAGCCTCCTTCATGATTGACAAGGATCTTAAAAAGATCCGATTTCCGAAAACACAGCCACCTCCACTCCTTTTTTCCCCCGGTTTAGTCAGTAGAATAAGTAGAGAGAAGTTGACTTTTTTTGGTCGTTTCTTGAAAGAGGAGATGACTTTGGGGATTTGAGGGAAGTGGAGGATCATTTAGTGACCGCCGTGTCATCGTAAGCGACGCGAAACGCTAAAAAGACGCAATCTTACCGAGGTTCCCTGTCGGGCGTTAGGGGTCGCTGGGAACGGGCTGTACATTCGTTACGGTTGCGATTGGGAATGCGGGATCCAGAGCCGACGAAATGTTATGAAAAATTCCCTGTCAGTCACTGACGCAATTTTAATTCTGCGTCCCTAACATCAATTGAATGCACCGCATTTTGGTAGAACGAATGAACTCTGACAAAAAAATGGTATATGTTTTAGTTTTTAAATTTTTTTCAAAGTGCTATACTAACGAGAGAAAGTAAAGGGAAGTATCTTCAAGTTTTTTTTTTTTTTTTTTTTGCAAATGGACAAAAAAACGAAATAGTTGAAAAGATTTGTTACACGTATGAACGAAGCGCATCAAAATCCACTCGAGATGCCGCAGTCTAAATCAAGTCCACAAAACCAAGCAGGTTACAAAAAACCACGAACAAGACGGGATCCAAACATAGTCATTTTTACCAAGACCCACACTATTCATTTGGTGCACTAAAGTTACAGTTGGTACATTGCTGAAAGGTTTTTTTATTTCCTTATCAGGAGAGAGGCACTTAATGCCCATTGACTCTTTCCAGCTTTCATGGTAAGGACTCGACCTGGAGTCAACCTTTTATACTAAGGTTGAGTTGGAGGGATTTTCCATGTCTCCCAGTTAGTGATTTTATTTTGAAGCATATACCACAGAGTGTCTAAGAGTCATTTGGTATGTGTATATCAGTATATCAGAGGCGCATTCATGGACCAAAAGCTCGAGAAATCCTCTAACATGACGATGGATCCATCTGGGTCCTAACATGACGATGGGGGACGGTTTTCAATGTAAGATGTGACCACTGAACGTAGAGTTTGACTTGTAAAAAAAGTAGCATAGATAATAACAGAACTTTATATTAAAACGTTTTTACAAGCAATTCTAATGATGATTTGATAATCCGAAAAAAAATGTCAGTCTTCTAAGTTACGTTCGTTCTGAATCTTTATTGGATATTCTTACAGCCAATCTGACACGCTTCATCGGTGTAAAAGCGCGTCATGTTGGCTTAGGTGTGTATGTGTATTTAGAATTGATTCTGATTCAAGATATTTTTTGTTTTCTGTTCATGGGATACGTTCTGTTTGTTGTATATGTATTTATTTTGATAACTAATATTCCTTCGTTATTGTTATGTTAGTTCAAATTTTATTCTTGCGATAATGTATTGGGAATTCTGTGTACTTTATGAGCCAGAATCTTAATCTGAGCCGATATCTTGTCTTGTTTAGAGAAATTTTCTGTGTCTAATGGTACTATATCAGAAGTTATGGAGGAAAACTACAGGGAATGTTCCTTACACAGCTTGGTTATGTCAGAAAAAACTTGTGAGGATATATTTACGCATGACGATGTTCTTTGAAGTCCTCGGTTAAAGTTGGGAAAAAAATCTATTTTCGAAGGACAGGATCAAAACAGTCCTGCCTGTCTTGCTAAAAGCTGTAAAACTTCACTGAAAAACCACTTCTCATAAAAATTTGGTTTTTTGTCCACAATTTTTAGCTGTAGGCTCAATGTTAAGTTTTCCTCCATTAAAAGATTGCTGATTTCCACTCCGTGAAAAACTGGCTCAAATCGAAATTGGCTCACAAATTATTTATTTTTCTTTAGTTCGAAATTGCTTGGTTTTCTTGTTCAAATCCTCATATAAATAATTGCCGATGATAAGTAACGCGCATGTTTCAACAATAAAACTCACGCCACGGCATGATAATTTGATAACATGTTTTGGTGATGTTTAACATGCAGGGAAAGGCTTTATTGTGACGAGGCTGAACTCTATCCGGTCGCTTAACGCTTTACTGGTAAGACTGGAGCCTCCGTGGCTCTGTGGTAGAAGCTTCGCTTCATATGTCGGAGGTTGCGGGTTCGATTCCCGCCGGTGTCCTGCGTGTTATTTCCTCTCTATGTGCTGTAAACCTTTCTTGTGTTGTCTTATCTGTAAATAAAGATATCCAACCTTTCGAGGCAATGGCACCAATCCTTCCGTATTAGTTTATTACGGACACGTCAACCACGACTGGTATGACTGTGTCATTTCAAGGGAATGAAGAAACGAAAAAATGGTTCACAATGAATGCTACCTACTTTAGTTTAGGGTTAATCCACTAGAGTTAGGGTTAAAATTTCAACCGTCAAAATATCACCAAACAGGCAATGGCTTCGTTCGAACGTAGAAGCAATTTTCAACCGGCATACCATGATGGGCGACTTTCTAGTTCTATAATAGTTGATAAATAACCTGTGGTTCATAAGACCAAGACTATGATCTCAATTTTAAACCTTCTCTCTTTCATAACATATTCTGCTCTGAGTGGCAAAACCAGCGATAGCACGCGGAAGATTCATCAAGACGTTACTTTTGGAACAGAAAAGTCAAACACTACTGATGGGACGATATGAAGAAACCAGCGATGGTTATCTGCAAGCACACGATGTAAACACATCTGCCTCGACGTAAAGATGGGAGGGAGGGGCAGGCAGCTGAGGGGTGTCCCATTTCTGGTACGTCTCTCGAGGAAGTGACATCTTCTCATACGAGAGTTCCGATCGCCATTTTTCTATTCCTCGTCTTCAGTCTGTTTCGTTTCTCGTTGATGCAGAACGTGGTTCGTGACGTCCGATTTTGTGGGAGAGTAGATACTGATCTCACCCCCTCTCCGTTTCACTCTCTCCTTCCTTTTTTTTTTCTTTCTTTCAGAGCTATTGTTTGTATTGAGGATTTTGGGTTATAGTACAGTAAAATTAGGCCAAAAAATGGCCAAACCCAAACATCCAAAAAAAAAAAGTGAAACCTGTTGCAAATTACTTCTTACCCTTCCAGCAAGAAGGGGTAAAAAGTCCCAGCACTTTGCGCGTCGGGTTTTGGGGGGAAGGGGGGGAGACGAAATAATCCTCTATTTAAATAAAAATAATTTCTATTACTTAAAAAAAATTCTGAAACCTCGCAGAAACCACTCTATAATAGTAAAACAATAAACTCTCACATAAAAAATTCTAATTAACCGGGGTGTACAGGCGGGGGGGGGGGGAATGGGGGGGGTGTCCATGGAGCAGCTTTGTGTCATTGGAATTTTTAAGGCAGTTTTTTCAAGGGGTATTTCTTTCTTTATTGAGGACTTTTATTCTTGATGGGTACTCCGTCACACTTAAGGGGTGCGCCATCGCTTTGAGGGGGGGGGGACCCTGAATTTACATTCCAAAATCACAGTGAGTGCACATTTGCAGTGAAGTTCACGAAAAAATTTCCCTGACTTAAACTTTTCCGAAGTACAAAATGCCTCACAATGGTATGGTAATGTCAGAATGATAATTCTAAAAGATCTAAGCGAGCTCAGTAACCAAATTATTTGTGACTGGAGTTATTAAACTGTTTAGAGCGCTGGAAAAAAAAATTCCTGTGCAGCATAAAAAAAGTCCAAATTGACCAAAGTTTCCCTACTTCTTCTTGATTAACTTACTTCAACTTTTCTACAATCTTTTGCCATCACCGTAAGGGTGGGACAAACCGGAATTGCCAACAGTGAGACGGGCAATGCTGCAATTCTGCACCCTCTAAGTCGGTGGGGGTTCTCATTTGCAAACACCAAGCTACCTCTCTTTTACGCAGCTGGTTATGTGAATTATGCTAAATATGCGGACATATACTTGCAACTCTATCTGAAACTTTTGAGTACATTATGCGATAAAAAAAGTTTGATCACATCAAACATCAGATTTCCATCGATCTAACGCAGTGACAAATTCAGGTGGTCTAGAACCTGTAGTGATTCAACGATAGAACAAGTCTTGATGAGAGCAATGAGCAATACATCAATAGAATGCTAAATATTTACACCTTTTTGTCTCTCAGTTTGGAAATCTCAATCCGTTTCTAAAGCACCAGAAGTTTCTTCCCTCTCAAGTTGGTATGGGTATTGCTCGCTGATGATAAGGTGAGTTGCGATAAGACCTTTAACGTTCGGGTAGTAACATCAAATCATATTAAAGTCAAACAATTTTGTGGCATTTCTTTTTAAAGGAGGTAAGCAGTTATGTCTTTAGCTTCTGTTACGAGAGTAGTTACTATCTGTAAAGATGTGTGAGCCCAAACCATCTTTTACACCGAATGGTATGAACAGTAAAGATGGAATAACAAATTGCTAAAAACTTCTGGTACGAGTTATGCGCTGATCCTCCATCAGTATTCGATGAATCTGGTTTCAGAAGGAAAGAAATCCTGTATCGTTAAAGTACTATTATCTGAAGCAAAAGGTTCATCCAAAATCACAGAACGAACAGCTGGTGTCATATATGAGGCAGTGAGAAGCAAAGGGATGTAAGTGGACATTTTCAAGTTTTGAATAAAACGCGTTTAAAGATAAGATCCTAGGTAGACTTTCATTGATTTTTTTTCTCTAAATCATGCTGTATAGAAGCAACTACCAGGTCTACTAGGACCATTTCTTGCCCCAAGATATAGGAGAGGTTCACCAACTGTACTGGTTATCTCCAAATTTTTAATTTTGCCCTTTGCTTCTCACTGCCTCATATGTAATAGAAGGAAGATACCCGCTTGAACATATTTTTGGTAATGATATGTAAGTTTCAAGGAAATATGCCAGCAATGCAGCGTGTAGGTCACTTGTAAGTATGGGAAAGCTAGTGTCATTTTTGATGGGTGTAAAGAAAGCACCGCAGAAATATAAATGAAGTCCTATTACAACAGCCAAGCCTTCTGCTCTAGAAGACTTTCTGCGTCTCAAATCTTGTGCTTGCTCTGAGGGGTTCATTGGATATACTGAATGTTTGAAAAGTCTGAAAGTAGACTGAAGTGCTCAATTATATGCACAAACTGTGTTAGACATAGCTGCAACAATAACAATTTTGCTGAGGATCTAGATTCCAAAAAACATCTTGATAACGAAGACTTTTTGTTACAAGCTTAGGAGAAATCATCTGAAAGCAAAAAACAGTTCAGCGTTATTTTTCTGGCCATTTAATCAAATGTGCACCATCAGAGGGGGTGGGGGGAGGATAATATTTTAGTACATAATTTCGTTTTGGGACGTGAGCTACTGTTCTTATGGGGTGGACAGTCCTGATTTATGCATTTTAGATTTGCATGAAATAATACTTCTACTTGAAATAAAAGGTGAGGAGGGGGGGGGTGAGGATTTATTTTTTTTTTTTGGCAGAGGGGGGGGGGTGTTGTAGCTTTGAGAGGAGGTGCACCATCGCTCTTGGAAAATGGACACACTTGATTTCTAACAATTTTCTTAGCATAAAATAATGTTTCCATATGAAATGTATGGAGGGGGTTCGGGGGTACTGCTTCGCTTTACGAGGATAGGGGGGCTATGTAGCATTTGTGGGTTTTGTCATTCCTCTTGGGTGTCAAACATCTTTAATTTTATGCTTTTAAATTTAGTATAACATAATATTCTCACTTTAAATTTATTCTAAAAATTCTGAAAAAATACTCAAAACTGCAATTTTTAGATGCCCCCCATTCCAAAACCCGACGCACAATGGGGTGGGACTTTTTACCTGTTTTTATTGGGAGGGTAATAAACAATTTGCACCAGGTTTAGCTTTTTTTTTTTGGATGTTTGGGTCCGACCCCTATTTTTACTGTACTATTATCGATGCGCGAAAGAAATGAAAATTTCCAGTAGCTGCGTTGCGTTTTGATTTTCTTTTCGCTACTGAACTGCTGCACAGAGTGGTCTGACAGTGGGAGTACTCCCCTTTTATTTTCAACATGATGTTAGTTATAGTTGAATGCTTGTTATACACAGTTACTTTGAAGTCTTAAAAGTCATAAACGTTGGTTGAACACCATCCACGTCATAACACAGCTGAATTCTGATAAATGCACTGTAAAAAATTTTGCGTAACCTTACTCCATAAATTCGATGGCAGCTTAGCTGCCTTCACTGCTCTGCCTCAATTAGGATGCCAAAAATATTTTTTCAATCTACCTTTTAGCTACTAAATTTAACAAAAACATGTTCTTGCTGCATTAAAAAAAAAAAAAAAAACTATAAGTTTCAACCGTTTTGTTTTGTCAGAAAAAATCCTGAAACTACCTGTCCCGCACCTGCGGCTATGATCGAATCCCCACTGCAGTAGCTATATAGAAGTCCAAACACATGCATATGATTCTGCAGAAGCAAGCTTCCGTAAGACCAAACAGGGGCGTAAACATTTAGCATTTCTCATCGACATCAGAAACTATTTTATTGTTTTCTCACGATATTTCCTCCAGCGTTGCTTTGCTTTTCTCGAAATTTTCCATCAGCGGGACTATAATATACTCTATAATATACCAGGAGTCCCGTATGCCTCGGGAGCGAGGGGCCCCCTGTCTGGGGCTTGAAAGGAACCGCCGAGGGGGCCCACCCCTGTCGGCGCTCCCGGGGGTCGAGTCACGCGGACCCACAAAAAATGGCCCCCGAGAGGGCCATTCGTTTTTTCATCACTTCGCTTTATTGCCCAGTGGGGTGGTCCCTCGAACACGCGACGGAGAGGCGGAAGTCCGAGGGGTCGAGGTTCGGGGCCTCTAATTATCCCCGAAATTCGGGGGGAGAGTGCTGGAACTCATTTTTATATTTGTAGTGGAATTGTCTGGTTTTGTCATTTATTGGGATGGGAAGAGGGGGAAGAGACTTGGATTTAGAATATCTAGGTCATGTCCCGTTGTTACCGATGCATGTTGATGCATTTTGTGCTGTTGCTGATCGTAGCTTTGAAAGCGTGCTGTACGTTTTTAAAAAACCGCTTTTCTTTAAAAATAAATTTCCCGCTCACATCAAATTGATCTTGAGTCAAGGTTCAATTGGCATTCCGGTACTGGAAAAGTTACGAAGTCATAGAGTATACAGAGCTGTAGTTAGAGGATAGGGAATATCGTTTCCAAAAAACGTTTGGTTTTTTTATTGTAAAAATAACGCAAATTTAAGATTAACAAGTTTGAAATTAAGGTTCTTTTTTTTTTTTTTTTTTATTTGCTTTATGTCAGTTAAGTAATCTAATCCAACCTTTTCTGTCCTAACAAAATTTCGTGATATCTGACATTTACCCTATAAAAAGAAGTGCATTCTCCCAAATATTTTTTTACAACAACAGCACTGTATGGTGCCACCATAGACTAATAATAAGAGTAGACCGAGCTTTCTCATTTTTGCTGATGAAGAAAATTGGTTCATAGATGTATCATGTGACTAGTGGAAGGACTTGGCGAAGACTTTGGCAGCATGGTTGCTAGATGGCAGCATTATCTATAGTTTGGCACTCGACATGTATTTTAAGACCTAATGTGTTTTCATTAAAAAAAACTTCCAGGTGCAGAGATTGAACTGTTTTTCTTTTAGTTATGCATTATTTTGACATTAGTAATAGTTTTTGATCAGTTTTCGGTAACTTTTATTTCATTTGGAGCTGTCAGCGTTGGCGGGAACGAAATGGCGTAAACGTTTTGCGTTAACGCAAAAATGTTCTAATCGGTATCTTAAATTGAAACTGTAGGTAAAAATCTTACCGTTTGCCGATTCTTCTTGGTCGCTTGCATCTTTCATTGCTTAGAAAGTTATTGAAATTGACTAAAGAAAATGCAAAATACTATCTAAACGAAAAACTCACTATATTAACAAAATATTTACAACTTAGAATAACAAATTTACAAATCGGACTCCATAAAAGATAATTCTTCCGTGTTTCATCAATTCTATTTATTTTATTTCGCGCTGGCGTTGATCGTCTGCTACGATTAACGCCCGCTGTTGCTAGGATATCCACCAGTCACATGGTTTGGTTTATGAGCAGCAAAAGGGTTGCCATAGCTCGGTCTACTCTTATTATTCGTCTATGGGTGCCACAGTCAGAAATATCTGTAGAGGGGGGGGGGGGGGCACAGCTTTCCTTATGTATACATAAGGGTAGCGTGACCATATAAATGAAAGCCAATCAGAATGCCATCTTCAGGAATTCATATTCATTCAAAACATATCTGATTCATGACAGTAAGAACGTTTTAATTTCTGCATGTAAGTATTTTTTTTTTTAATTTATTTTTTTTTTCTTTTAATCTTGAAAAGAACTTTCAAATCTGCTTCAGTTTATTTTTTGGGCGGGGGGGGGGGGGTTGCAGCAGCACGATACATGATCATGTCAAATTTATGCACAAACTACATTTTTTAGTCTAAAAATGTGGCATTTTTGTTTTAAAGCAGTTTTATTAGGATCTCTTCAATTACGTATTTATTTTACACACTCTCTCTGTATTATTTCTCCCCTTTGTTTTCATTATTTTCTTGCGTAAATTCTTTTTCTTCAGTATTCTTTTTTCCTCTTTTTGCAATTGTATGTAAGGAAGTTCTTTGCTGATTTATCTAAAAGAAAAAAAATGTTTTGAAATCGATCATTAAATTAAAAACAAAAAAAAGTCGAACTGTTTATTCACTGGTTGGACTTTGTTTTTACTGCTTTATGACATGATTGACAGAAAAAACACATTTACAGACAATCATCCTGTTAAAAAGCTCTTAAATAATACAGAGATTCAATAACCGTGTAGTTTGTTTGTACCGTGTTGTTTTATTCTGAAACTTACTACACCTGACTCACTAAATAGAATATTTCTCATCTCTAAAATAATAATCACTTTATAAATGCACTTACTTCAGCTGTGACTTTCTCAGATGCTTTTTTTTTCCTGTTATCCATTTTTTTCTTCTTCTTTTCGTGGTTTTGCGGTTGGCGAGCGAACAGAGCTAAATGAAGTGAAGCCCCGTAGTTATAGTTACTATTTTTTTATTCTTTATTATCAATTTTATTAATTCATTTCTATTTCAAATATTTATTTTCATTGTTATTATTATTAGTGTTATCATTCTTCATCTTCTTCACATCATCGTTATTATTATTAAATCTGTTATTACTAGTCTTTTCTCCTTGTTATTATTTATCAATATCACTATTATTTTTTTATTATTCACTCAACCATTAAATGTATTGTTATTAATACTTATTAATATTATATTTATTGCTACTCAAAGTAGTTTACTTAGTTATTATTATCATTATTTTATTAGTACAACTGCAATTATTATTTTTTCTAATAATAGAATTATTGCTGTTATTTTATTACTACTACGATAATTATTATTACAATTCATTATTTTTTTTTTATTACTACTATGATTGTTATTATTTTATTTCACTATTACCACTACTATAACAATAATAATTATTATTATTATTTTATTACTACTATAAATATTACTATTTGACTTTTACTAATATAATAATAATCATAATTATTATTTTATTCACTACTTTATTTTATTATTACAATTGTTATTATTATTTCTTTACTGGAAAATCGCCCGTCATGGTATGACGGGTGAAAATTATTTCTACATTTGAACGAAGTAATTGCCTGTTTGGTGATATTGCGATAGCTGAAATTTTAACCCTAACACCAGTGAATTAACCCTAAACTCCAGTAGATAGCGTTAATTGTTTTGGTTTCTTCGTTTTCCTAAAATGAAAGTCTTACCAGTAAAACAGTTAAGTTACCAGATCGAGAGTTCAGCTTGTCACAATAAAACCTTCCCCTGCATGTTAAACATTTCCAAAACATATTATCAAATTATCGTGCTGTGGCGCGAGTTTCATTGTTGAAACACGCTGGTTACTCGATCATCAGCTATTATTTATATGAGGATTACTACCATAATTATTACTGTTATTATTGTTATTTTATTATTATTTAATTATTACTATTATTATTGTTATTTTATTATTATTTTTTATTACTCTTATTATTGTTATTGTTATTATTGCTATTACTATTATTTATTTCGTTGGTGTTATTGTTATTATCGTCATTAATGTTAATGTTACTTTTTGTACATATTAAGAAATTTTTCGTTGAAAAACTTATAATAATATCCAACTTTTGGAAGTGACTATCAATGTATGGCACTTTTAAGCTTGCGTAATGCAAATAGTGCCAATATCACATCTTGCTTAATTCAGTGTTCACGCGATCGCTGCACCCGAAGAGCTCCTACTGTTATCTAATGACACCGATCCAGATTCATTTAGCATTATCGCCGAAACCAAGCTTCTTAACATCCCTGCGAACATCCCGGTGGCATTGTGCCGTAATTGTTTTCCAATGTTCTTCTCGGGAGGAAAGAAGAAAAGAAAATTAATTCGCTGCCATTTCGAGTGAAAGCGTGAATTGGCTATTACCCACTCTAAGTTCTTGTCTGTTTCTCGTTACGTTATTCCGAATCTTGAACACTTCGATTTGACTTTTAATATTCGTACCTTGCGCAACCACGATGCATTGTTTTTGTCTAATCACACATATAGCTGTGAGTTAATGGGTTATAATAGTGAGAAATTCATTATCCCAATTTCTGTGTAATATGTATAAAGCAGATATGTACAACCCTTCTGGGATTCGGTAGCAGGAAAACGCTGTAACTTTTTTGTGTCAACAAAACGTCCATTATACCCACTCGAAGATCTTGTCTTATTTTCGTTACATTATTCAGATTAAAAACAGCTCGATTTGCTTTTTCATATTGATGCCTTGAGCAATCAGGATGCATTGTTTTTATGGGTTTACACATACAGCGATGAGTTAATGAGTTATAATAACGAGAGATTCATTGTCCCAATCTCTATAAAAGATGTAAAATGGACATGTACGATCTTTCTGGCATTCAGTAATGAGAAAACATTTGGGTTGTTTTTTGTTTCAATAAGACGTCAGTGCGCTGAAATTCACATCATGAAAATTCATTTGCAGGACGATTTTGGTAATTCAGGCAGCTGATTGTTGCCGATACAGTCATTTAGACAAAGATGTGATTCAGCCGACTTTTGTGTAAATTCCAGATTTTTCTTAAATGTTTTGAGAAATTTTCAGGCTTTTAACCTTATTATTTTAGTTTTTAAAAATTTTGCTAGTGTTTCTGTTTTTCATTAAACGTAAAATTGCAACTAAGAAGCTCCGATTTAACCACCATTGTACTCTGAATTTCACAAACCATAAGTTCTACCAGTTTCTTGAAAATAATCACCAGAGTGCTATGCTTGCAAGAGGATAGTAGACGATCAGGAATTTTTTGTTATAAAGTTGTTTTTAAAACATGCCTGTAAGAGTAAGTTTGACACATACGGGTTTGCTTTTGCACCTCGTCATGTTTCTAGTACCCTGAAAGAAACTTTATTTAGTCCCTAATTAATTGATTCATTTGAGTATTTTTGTGCTAAATATTGAAGCTGGTGGTTTTATGATTGATTTAAACATTTTCCAGAGATTTTAAGATGTTTTGCTGTCAATTAACAGCATTTACTTACCGAGCATTACCTCCTTAATTGAGTGCTGAATGAGTTTCAAAAATCAAGGGTTCGCACACTCTTCTTGAAACACGTCCCATTTTGTAAGGACTCTTCCACCAGAAATCTCATAAAACTTATCTTCTAGCTAATGAATCATTAATCCATTAGAAAGAAAACTTTCTAATGAATTGAAGCTGTTTTTTTTATGATTTCCTTTAAACATTTTCCAGAGATTTTAAGGTTTTTTTTTGTAAGTAGGAATATTTGTTTCAGCGCCATAAGATTCACTACTTCAAAGCTAAATAATAAAAATGATAATAACAACAATAATAATAATAGTAATAATAATTATAATAATTTAGCTACTAGTGCTTGGACATGCAAAGCAATAAAGTAAGAAAAAACAACGTCAGAAAAGCACAAATTCGCAGATTACTGCAGGTCTGGCAGTAGTCTGCGAATTTGTGCTTTTCTGACGTTGTTTTTTCTTACTTTATTGTTCAGCACAAAGGTATTAATTTATCTTATGCAAAGCAATAGTTCGGAATTTAACTAGAAGTTCAATTGAATTTAGAGGCGGCAAATTGCGGGATTTAAAAATCTTGAAAATATTACTTTCTGTTACAATGACATAAGATAACGTCAAAAAGTGTTTTTTTAACATTACATAACTTTAATGTTGAAAAATATAACTTAAAGTGTGTACCAGTGCTTGAATACGCAAAATTCAGTTGGAATTTAACTAGATATTTACTTTAGTTTTTTATATTTCATTAATATATTATTATTTGAAATTATTATTATTATTCAATGTGGGTGGGGGGCGGCACTTGTTAATATCGCCTAGGCCGGCAGAACTACTAGAGCCAGCTCTGGTTTCTTCTCATTTAACACTTCGTTTCATAAACGTTGTAAAAACCATTTTAAAACGTTTATGAAACGTTTTAACGTTGCATGTCCTACCTGGGCTAATATCAGGAGTTTGAAATCTGTTTTAATCTCTTCTTGGTTGGGCTGCTGAAAAGTAATCGATGTCCTTTTTGACAGAAAAGGCTTAAGTTTCGTTTATTCTGAAAGAACTCGTTGTTTAAAGTTATCTTTTCTACTGATAGGAAGCTAGGTTCAACTAAACGCGTATTGAAAGACATCGCAAACCTCACACGGTCTGTTGTTTTAGTTTTCTTGTTTTTCAAGCTCTTGACCATTCGGTGGCAGATTTGCTACCGAGCAGTTTAAGACGGCTCCACTTGTGTGTGTGGTCGCCGCCTATCGGTCGTCATTTAGAAAGGTTCTTTAAAATACGAGCCATCCATGCGGCCATTTTGGAGACCGCGTGTTTTGCGATTTCCCCCAAAATACATTTGATTAGTTTCGATTTTGTCGACGACAGCCAGAGGTCTCTCCTCTTGAAAATTTCAAAGGCGCTGTGCCTTGATGATGGATTTTTTTTTCCCACAACGAAAGAAAAAGAGAGTTTTTTTTCTTTTTTTTTTTTTTAAATAACTTTTTACACTTTTCTGTAATAAATGACACCATTGACATATTTATTATGTCATTTATTCTCATAATTTTACCTGTAGGTTATTTTTGTTTCACGAATGCCTAACATATTACGTACTTAATTCACCAATCACAAGAAGTACTGTGAAAAACACGAAATATATGGTTTCAGTATTTTCTTTCCTAAAGCGTAAGTATAGGTCGGTGAATGAGCATCTTTACAAAAAAAAAAAATAATAATAATAATAATCCCGTATTGATGGGTTATTGCGTCATATTTGCTCGAGATTTAAATTTAACATGTCTTTTGTCTTGATGACGCGGGAAAAATTTAAAAACTGGAGAAATAATTAAACTGTTCATAAATTCAGTTTTTTCCCTGACTTTAAACCAAATGAAAAAAAAAAAAAAAGTCCCATGATATACTGTGTGGAGTATGAGGAGTTTTGTGAATTTAAAAAATAAAAAGAAAAGGGAAAAAGATGTAGAATAATCATTTTAAGCAATATGGATTCAAAGTTACTATCACTAATATTTCTGTGTTGTAAATGTGAGAGCTACAAGTTTCATATTTGGTATTCTATTGCTGAATTACTATTCATATTAGCGCGGTTTTTTTAGATTAAAAAAATAAGATTTTCCTTAAAGTAATTAACTACTTGAAAAATACAGAAGGTGTCATATTTTTCATTAAAAAAACCCCTCCGATGATTAATCAAAAACAGATTTGGGTGGGAGAACCCAGGTGCAGGAGCGCTGCTGCAACCCAATTTACCTTATATTTTAAGCGACAGAAACGCAGATACTTATCTACAGTAAATATTTCATTTGTCGAAATTCTGAATATTGCAAGTTATTGCTCACTGCAGTGTGCATTGGAAGTTTTGCTGTACAATGATTTTTATTGAGTTTTCTGCATAATATTTCTTTGAATTCCTCTCATATGCAGTGCAGTGTGCACTGAAAGTTTTACTGCGCATTAATTTTTGTGAAGTTTTCTGCTAAATTTTTCTTTGGACCCCTCCCATCTGAATATTAACACATTACTGTTCCGCGCAATGTGCACTGAAAGTTTTACTGTACAATGATTTTTATTGAGTTTTCTGCTTAATGTTTTTTGGATTCCACCCATTTGAATATCAACAAGTTACTGTTTAGAGCAGTGTGCGCTGAAAGTTTTACTGTACAATGATTTTTATTGAGTTTTCTGCTTAGTATGTTTTGGATTCCTCTCGTGTGCAGAGCAGTGTGCATTGAAAGTTTTACTGTGCAATAATTTTTGTGGAGTTTTGTGCTTAATAATTTTTTGGACTCCTCTCATCGGAATATTAACGAACTACTGTTTAGTACAACGGGCACTGACGGTTCTACTGTACAATAATTTTTGTGGAGTTTACTGCTTAACATTTCTTTGGATTCATTCTTCCCATTTTTGTTCAGTCTGCTAAAACTTCTTCTCAGAAAGTTAGTTCCCATGCTTCTATGAGGAATGTTTTATTAAGAACGCTGCAGGTGATGCGTTTCGAGTCCACGCTGCGAATGTTCTCCGAGCATGATTTAACCACTTCGCCATTTTACAACCTGTGGATTTTTTGCCTTTATTTTTTCTGGTCTCCATAGGACGTAGGAGGATGTTGAGCAACTTTTGGGGTGAAGTGAAAAGGCCAAAAGAGAGAAAGAGAAAAAAAAAATGGTTTATATTTCAACGTCTCCTGCTTAGGGCTCGACAACAAGAAAGAGAAAAAGAAAGCCACCAGTTGGTGGAAACAAGGATAATTAGTGTGTTGATTCCGTGACATGGACCACTGGGGAGGTGTTGGGTAAACAGGGAAATTGGATCTGACGGGGAGGATTGCCCGAGCGATGATTGAAGGGCATGGTGAACTGTGTAATGGCTGTTGACCCTCATAGATCTCAACCAGGAGTCTCCCCTTTTTAATTATTAGCAACGAAGATTCCTTTAATGCGATTTCCGAATTAATGCTGAGGGTAATGAAAATAATGTTATCCCCTAGACCGAAATGCTATTTTGATCTTGTTTAATTCGTAGTATCGTAGAACCCCGATAATTCGGATTAAATGGGATCCAACCCAGTCCGGAATATCGAAAATCCGGATTACCCGGAGAATGGAAGAAAATAAATAAATAAATAAAACATACTTACTGAAAATTACCTTAAAAGGAATCATATAGAATTACATATAAACAGTAAACATGTTTATCTTTTAATTATAAATTCTAATTTTCAGCTGTGACAGTTCAGTTTTTTTTTTCCTCTGTCGAGGGAAAAAAAAAAAGATTGAAAAGTTGCATTGCCACTCAATCAACGACATAACACGCTCTTGCCTATGAGAGGGTTAAATAAGTTAATGTTATGGAAAATTGACGATCGCTCCTCAAATTAAAAAAAATCGATCAAATCGATCGATCCGGATTATCCGGAGATCCGGACAACGGGGTTCGAATTTGCGAGGCTCTACTGTATAGTTAGTTTCAATGTTTTAAAATAGCAATGATGCTTATACAGTAAGTAGAATCTGTTGCAGATTGCGTTGGTAATTTTTTATGAAGGATCTGTTTCGAGGTTTTCCTTCTATTCCACTTCCTTGAAATTTTAAAATAAAAATTTTCCTAATTAAATAAATACAATTAAAGTTTTTAATTTTTGTCAAACAAAAGACACCTTATTATTTCATTACTTGCACTATGAAATAATTTTTTGCACCAACAATGGGCGAGACAAATTGCATTCCTGTTCCATAAAAACATTCCAACTCTACTATGTACTTTTCTTTTAGCGTATTAGCATTGCGATCCAATAAAGCAGCGTTTCTTAAATTGTGTTCCGCGGAACCCCAGGGTTCCACGGAGCTCTCTCAGGGGTTCCATGAGATTTGTATATTTTCTTTTCACACCTTTTAAATTTATCACTTAAAAAATCGACAAAAATAACGCCTTTTCAAAAATACATTTACCCTGTCACTTTCGCATCTAATCTAAACATTATTACCCATCTGGGATAGTCACAATGGGAACAATTTTATTTCTCGCTTGAAATAATGCACATTTTTGACTATCAAAAATAGCATGAAATGGTGCTTTTAAGGATTTAACTTCGAAATTTTTTCGAGATCAACCCCAAATGCCTATTTTTCAGCTAATGTCTCCAAAGATAACATAAAATTGGGTTTTAAAATCTTTAATTTTGAAAAAGTTTCGGAAGAAGCTATTGACTTGCTAATATCGTCAAAAATAGTTTAAAAGTGGCTTCAATGTTGAGCAAATTTCGGGAAAGCATCCCAAATCGCTTTCTCCTACAACATTAACAAATATTGCCATAAATTACGATTTTTTACATCAATTTCAAATGTTTTGCTCCTGATACTAGCCACTCTCCCAGTATCTACGGCAACGCTGTGGTGGCCTGATCGGTAAGGCGTCGGACTTGTGACCGGAGAGTCCCGGGTTCTATCCTCAGTGGTCGAAGATCCACATCTTCATTAATGGTGACTGAGGGACGTTAAGTATGCTCGTGGTCACAATGTACTTCAAGTGAAACGATACCTCTGGGGGTGCTGGACCAGGGATTGCTCGCTTACTGGTCTGGTTCAAAAAATCAGAACTGTTTTCAGGGTTCCATCCAACTGGTTAAGCCACAAATAGTGGCAGGTACGGGGGATACCGCAGTGAAAAGTGAAAAGTATCTATATGGCTGCAGTTGAAAACACAATTTAAGCATTTAACGAGTGATGACCAATTTGAGTAGGAATACTGGTCACGAGGGTCTAAATGGTTTAGTTCTGTCTAAGAACCTTATATATACAGCGACTCTAGCGCTGTATGAGGGAATACACAGTGACATCAAAAACTCTAATTTGTAAATAAATAAAAAAATGTTAAAAAATAAGAGATATTTTTAAAATTTTAATTTAAAGGTTTAAAACCTTTTTCTACGTAAATTTAAGTGAATTATTAACACTTTTGTAGGTAAAGCACATCAGTATTTCTTTTCCTAATTAAGAAGATATTTTAATCAAATAACTCATGCATAAATTCTTAGGTTATTTTAAAAATTCTGAGTATTTCTCAGAATCACAAATAAGAGTGTACTGGTATTTTACAATAATAAAGACTAATTAGCAATCACCAATAATTAAAATGATCTATAATTATGTGTATTTAATTAGCGATTTATTGATTAATAGTTAATGTGATTGTCTCTTTGAGGTAAGAACCTGGCCATTCTCTTAAACAGCATACTGGCTGCGCTACTGCAAACTATTGAAACACCAGGGTTTCCACGAAAAAAGTGAGCATTGCAAAGGGTTCCACTAATCAAAGAAATTTAGAAACGCTGCAATAAAGCAATAAAATATCGTTGCTTCATTGTTTCTAATGAAACTGTGGATTGGTACTTTCACCATTAACTCATACATACTACCAGCATTTCTTTACCGTCATTTTCTCACTTCTTGAAAAATAACTTAAACAACCTTACTTTCTACGAAATTGATTTTTTATGGGGAAAACAGGTGTTGTAGTGTGGCGCATCATCAGCGAGAAAGAAGCCAATGGAAGAACTTCTCACTTTTGACTACAATCTGACTATATCATGAATCTTGACAGCTAACTCCCACCTTTCAAACACTGGAATGTGCATTCGATGTTTTTTCTTTACTTTAGGTTGTATGTTCCGTGTTAGTTCTCAGGGCATAATATTATCACTTTCACCAATGTGAGAATCTTGAGTGTTCATTGAACTATAGCTAAAGTTAGTTGGTCCTCCACTTCTCCAACTATTTCTGAAGATTAAATTTAAAATCTATCTGCTTTGCATTCTTTTGTATCGTTTCTTATGTCTTCACTAACAACCAGTCGCTTATCTACTAAATGTAAACGCCTCACCCTTCTGGAGTTCCCGTTCATGCATCGACAAAACCACAAGTCTCTTTTTTGTTAATGGTAATTCTTGCAATAAACCTTGCCAAATGATTTCATTATTTTACTAAAAGCATTTCGGTTGTGAAGAAATATTTACTCATGTCTAAGTAGCTTAAAGTGCCGTAGAAATCATAGTTCCACAAGAAAACACAGTGAGATTGTGCCACAAATACGGAACTTAGGTAAGTGCGACGTGACATCCGAAGTGTCGTTACAACCGGGTGTCGAGATAACGAGGTTTGACTTTGAATATAGATACTCATAAACACACACAGACACATATAAAAGACGCTAAAAGGTTGTGAAAAGGTCCAACCAAGATCAGTTACTCAAGGTCATGAAGTACTGGTTCCACTCACATGACCTGATGAACCAGGGCTTGGTGACACCTGGGGGGAGGGGGGATTTTTTAATTTTTATTTATTTATTTATTTATTTAAGTTTATTTACTGATTTTTTTAATTAAAATTATTTATTTTATTCTGTTTATATTTCATTTCATTTATTAATTTAGTATGTGTGTGTATGTCATTGGCGTAGCACAGAACTATTCTAATAAAATAATAATAATTAAAAATAAATAAATAAACAATGTTTAAAAAAATAAGTAAAACAAAGAAGCGAGCTAAAATATTAAAAAAGGAAAAGATGGTTGAGGAAAACGGGGGGAGGAGGGATGGGCACCCCTGCTTTTTATTTATGTTTTCCTTTGCATTTATCCTTGACTATTTCACTGAATGAAATTCATTTCTCGCATTTGCTCATTCTAATTTAGAACACGTTATTTGATGACTGTAGAAAATTTCTTCACATACAGACGACTTAGTCCCATCCAACACGTCACGCCACGCCACCCGAGCAGAAGACTCGTTGCTTTTACCACCACCAGAGATGGTCATTAAAATAAGAACAAAGGAGGGGGATGACTGGGTCTTTCCCCTAATGACTAATGAGCAGTGCGAAGTGCGATTTTCTTGATGGGTAATCAACACTCCCTCGGCGTGTGCCAAGGTAAACCAAGTGAAGCTGTGTTGGCCTACTGCCCAATCCGATAAACCGTTAATTTAGAACTGCGACTAATTTGACTGGCATGGGGAAACAAACTCAAGATGCGTTCCCTGCTTTTTGCTTGTGTGTTGAAGACAAAACGACATGGAAACATGCGACTGAGCTATGCGGAATACGGTGGCAAGCTTGTTTATAGCAATAAATCCAACAAACTGACTGCTGGAATCAGATTTGTTGGGAAGCATTTTTTCCCCACGTGGAATTCAGAGATTTTAACCTAAAACGGATTTTCGCCTATTATCTTGAATTTCACTTTTTAGTTATTGTTTCTCAGTTTGTTTTTATTTCATCTAAAGACTATATCTACGAGGGCTATTAAATATTTAATGAGACAAATTGTTGTGTAAAAAAGACTGTAGTACAAGTTTGATACATTTGAGATCTTAAGTTGGTACCACTGGGATGAGTTTTAACCAGCAGATTGTTCAACATTGCTCTGTTTATAACCTCAAATTGAAATGAGATGTCGGTACATCTTGAAAGCTCCACATTGGTTGGACAACATTCTGTGATGCATTTTTTGATTACTGAAAGGTAAAAACCAGCTAATGTATACTCTAAAACAGGGGTTCTTAAATAAAGCTTTTGATACACAAACAAGTTGGTTTTTGTGTTCTATTAGTTAGTGTGATACATGAGCTTTTTTGGAATTAACCAAATTTTTAATGTTTGGAATGAACTTTGTAACACACAAAACAATGTCATTGTCCAGTGTCAAACGATTTCTTGATTCTGTTCGTGTTGATGTCATGAGTCAACTTTGTTTCTTTTTGTATTTGCGTGCAATGATAGAACTTGAGAGAACGCAAGGTCAATAACAGTAATAAAACTAATGCAAGATTATAAAATCAGTAAGATCTACTATTGTCACTTATTATTAAAAAGTAATTCAACAAACAAAAATTCATGTTTATTTTATTAGTTACTTGCGTTTCTAAGGATACAACTTAATACCATTTGTGTAGCATTTAGTTATCGTTTTAGAGTTTAGACGGAGTTAAAACTTTGGGGGATCGCCAAAGTACTAAGTCTAAAAAGGGGGTCGCAATGTCTAAAAGTTTGAGAACCCTGCTCTAAAATGACTTAAGTGTATGGTGAAAGTTGTATGAATCGTGGAAATTTTTACAACTGGGTAGAACAGTTTTAAAGTGGTCCAGAATCCGTGTCTGGAGAACAGTGCTCTGGCCGGCTCAATGAAGTTTCAACTTCTTCACTTTAAATTTGAACTTCTTTAGCCAATACTGCTCAGATATGCTTTAAAGAAGGTGAAACCAGCCATGAGGGAAACATCTTGGATATCAGAGGAGAGCTGTGATTCTGTAGCAAGAAAACGCACTCCCTCACGTTGCTCAATTAATCCGTGAAACCATTGATGAAATGGGCTAAGAAGTATTGACTTATTAATAAAAAAAGTTCTGTGCTTTTTAAAAAAAAATAATGAATTAAAAAAAAAATTGAAATTTTCCTCTTCCTTTTGAGCAAATCCGAACCATCCACTTCCACAGCTTATCCAACTTTTTATCTCTTTGAATCTGGTGACCGCCACTGGACTTCGGATCCTCCAAGACCAGAAGCGTTCCTGGAAGTGCACGCCACTTGTCAGTGTTCCGAGGAGCGAAAAAAAAAACAGTTTGATTTACGCATCTCGTCCGTATTGACAGACGGAGTATCTTCTTCCTCATCCTCCGTTTTGTTGATGGAACGGAATGCTTCCCGGCGCTGGCGCCAAGTTCCGTGATTTCTGCTCATCGCCAACTTCTGCCTCCTCAGACGCCGGAATTTCAATGCCAGGTGATAAGATATTTGGGATAGTCGCCAGAGACCGGATTTTTCGCGCGCTTTTCCCGACCCGCCCGCCTTTTTATGTAACGTTGCCGGCTGAATTGGAGAACTCGCACTCGCTCTATGCTCTAAGTATGTTAATCGTTCCGGTTTTTAAACAAAATCCTGGTGTCCCGTCAGGTTTACTTCACGTCCCAGAAAAAGATAAATTTGATTTTTAAAAAATGACAAAAAAGGTCTAAAAATAGTTAACCGTGAATGGTTATTTAGGATAATTACTTTATCATTTGTATCATTGACTTGTAAAATTAATACCGGATTTGCTTGTGAGGATTTTTACAACAAGTTTAAAACCAAAAAAAAAACCTCTAAAAGTCTTATAAAATGAAAAATATATCTAAATATTGTTCAACTTTTTTTTATTCCTCATTCAAAGTGTTTTTTCAAACTGAAATAAATGGTAAATATTTACATCTCGGAATTGAAATGTTCAAATTTTATCTGGTTATGTTACTTTTTAGTATCCCTGATTTCGGTTCAAATTAGTTACCATTTATTCATAGCATTGATAATGAACTGCCGATAAAATACTCCAAAAATCAGCCAGGGGTGTGTACCCATTTGAATGCTAGCGACGCGGGAATGGGGGGCATTCTGGTGATTTTCCGGCTTGAAACTAAATAACCAGGATTGGGTTTTGGACTGTCCAAAACTGGTTTAGGACAGGACAGGTGGTTTGTACCGTCCAAAACTGTCTAAAACTGTCCAAAAGTGTCCGAAACTGTCTTAAACTGTTCAAAACTATGATAAAGTTAAAGGGGCGTAATCTAATCAAGTCGTATTGACTGCAATATTCGTAATGCATAAATATAGACGTAACCAAGGTTTAATTAATGAGTTTTTTTATAATATTTTTTTCTTAAATGCTGTCTCAAAAAATATTTTACTTAAAAAAATTGGCAATAACTACTACATAAAAACTTCCTTATGTAACAGTTGGTAGTTATGAGAGGAAATTCACAACACTACCAAGACAACTAATTTCAGTTCCATTTATAATTGAAATTAATATTATTAAATGTGCAATATTTCGGTGAAAAAAAATCTTAATTTTTTTAAATGATTTTTGCAAATAAGTTTTACATGATGTTTTAACGAAAATTATATTTTAAATCATTGAACAAGAAATTGATGATTAAACACTTATATTGTAAAACTTCTGTTATTCTTTTTTTAGTTCATACTTTTAAATACATTCTGAAGCGACAAAAAATTGTAACTTATTGCATTTAAGTCAATTATTGCACTGTATTTTCAACACTTTATTTTGAACACATGCATAAATGTCGAAAAATTTGGTTTATAAAGGGGAAAAAAATTCCTGCGCAAAAATTTAAATTTTTAATGAAGAATTTAATTTCTACATAATTAGATTAAAATCAGCTGCATAAATAAACTACATATATATTCATACTTGAATGTTCACATTGAATAAATATATTAAATAGTCAAAAAAATAATTTTGACACATTTTGTTCGGTTTTTGATATTTTCTCACAAAATATAGTTTCTCAAGAAATAGTTTTAGACACTTTCGGACACAAGGGCTTTGAACAGGATGATAAAAAACTTGCCAACCCTGCTTTAATTTGCACACATGCATAAACATAAGGAAATTTGGTTGCTATTATCAAAAAAAAAAAAAAAAAAATTGAAATTGAAATTTTTATCAAGAATTCAACTTCTATGTAACTAGATTCAAATCAGCTGCATAAATACGTTGAATGTTCTCCATTGAATAAATGTTCAATGTAAAAAATTATTTCGATACACTTTATTCTGTTTTTGATGCTTTCTCACAGAATGCAATTTTTCTAAAATTCTAGTTTTGGACACTTTCGGACAGTTTTAGACACAAGGGTTTTGGACAGGACTGTAAAAACCAGGGGTTTTACCCTGGTTTTTACCGTAGTGTCCAAAACCTTGCCAACCCTGTAAATAACTCTATAACTCTCAAACTAACTATATATATGCTATGATTAAAATTTTAATTTTAAGTAAAAGCTGAAAATCTGAGAAAAAATACATGATGTAACATACATTTAAACAGCACAATTTTATTATCGGAAAAACAAAACTTACTTTTTTCTCAAATTCGAAAAATAGCATTTAACTAAAAGTATTTCCATATACTTCCGCAGGACCAGAACCTCAATTTAAGCAAAAATTTGCATGAAAAAAATTCTTTTTTAAATTTTAAATACATAATGGTAATACTTAAGGTATCTAATCATTCA
Source organism: Uloborus diversus (assembly GCF_026930045.1). Taxonomy (NCBI): domain Eukaryota; kingdom Metazoa; phylum Arthropoda; class Arachnida; order Araneae; family Uloboridae; genus Uloborus; species Uloborus diversus. The sequence continues at coordinate 9,234,780 of NC_072739.1, forward strand.
GAATTAAAGAAAGTATGACATATATTTTTTTCCCTGAAAATCGAAAATTTTGAAGTTTTTTAGGCCCTTTAAAGTGTTCCAATAATATTGTAATAGATTTGTTGGTATGAAAGAAAAGAAAATTCCTTAGAATTGTATAATTTTCGAAAATCAAAAAGCAATAACCTTAAAATTGCATTCAAAATGAATTATTAACCTGATTCAAAATGATCCTGCCATTTAGGGGCCACTTTGAGTCACGTTTGAAATGGGTTGCAAAATCAATTATTTTCCCAAAAGTAGCGCAACTTTAAAGAAGAACAATCAATCTACTTAATGTTTAAAAATTTTTCTTTCGCTCTTCAAAATATCAGATTTCTATCGTTTATTACAATGCATAGAACCGAACATTACAATGCAAGAGGAGCACTTTCAAAATTGCTTCCATCAGTGGCGCATACATTGAGAGGAACCAGGGGATCCGGACCCCTGCCATAGAGCCCTTGAGATTTTTTTGAGCAATCACATTGCTTATTGTTCTCACTTGGCCTTTGAATGGCGTTCCTATGATTTTATTCCCCCCCCCCGCCTCCCTCTGAAGCACCACCGTCGACTGGCCTTACGATGCAGCTCCTATAGCGAGCAAAGTCTCCAGGTTGCGTCCATATCCAACATACACATCCATACATACACACACCTGCATACACACACGAATACTTACACACACCATCACACACACACGCACCTACACACACACACGCACCTACAGGCTCACACTTACCCACACGAATACATACACACCCCATCACACACACCTACACATACGCCTGCACATACGCATACACACATACACACAACATCACACACATACACAGAACATAACACACGTACGCACAACATCACACACACACACACACACATCTACACACACGCACGCACACACATGCACACACCTACACACACGCACACGAATACATAAACACACACACACACGCCTACACAACGCACATACATACATATACACACACGCACACACACACATATGAACACAACCTCATGACTGCACACAGACACAAACACACACGCCTACACACACACACACACACACACACACACACACACACACGTGATTGCGAAAAACAATTTGAATTCAAGATGTCAAAATTCAAATATTTTTTTTATTGAGCATAATCCTGTGTTTATAGAGTGTCCCAAAACGACCGCATAAACTCTGCGCAGCTAAATTCCTCGGAGTACATAAAAACTGCAAAAGAAAAAAAAAGCGTTCCTGTACGATCCATAGTTAGCGAGAAAAATACGAAAAACCAAGTGTAACATCACTGCTGGTGCAAGAAAAAACACTTTATGAACATATCAACAGCAGTATACGTACATTGCGCATAACAACAAAGACGTGTCATGACGTTTTAAACAGTATCGTCTGAAAATATATGCAAATATTGTTGTTGATATGTTCAATAAAGTGTTTTTTTTTTCCTTGCACCGGCAGTGACGTCATACTTTGTTTTTCTTATTTTTCTCGTAAATTATGGATCGTACAGGAACGCTATTTTTTTTTTTTTTTTTTTTTTTGCAGTTTTTATGTGCTGCGAGGAATCTAGCTATGCAGAGTTAATGCGGTCAATTTTGGGACACCCTGTATAAGGCAATAAAGAGTCGCGCAAGTTTCAAATTTAAACTGAACGGTTTTTAACTTAAACTGCGCGCCATATCGATTAGTTATTTTAGTGATACATGAAACTTTATCAGTAATTTTTTGACAAGCTCAGCAAAGCCGGTTATGACGCAATTTGTGTTAAGGCATTCTTTACCCGCGGGCGTGGTCAAACAGATAAAGGTCATTAGAGCCCGGTGACCCGGCCGACTCGCGATAGTGACCTGTCAGCGGGTTCTCCTCTCTCTAATGGGCCATTCTTGCGTCAACGAGAGCACCGAAGACCGAGGCGTGGGAGTCTTTCCAGCTCGTTCAGGGCCCCGTTGACGTTTTTATGCCCGAATCCTGATATCAGTAAGGAAAGATTAAGTTCTCCTTTAACGGGGACAACAGGTTGACTTTCCCAGGAAGGCAGATTTGTATTCTGATTCTGGATTCTGGGACAGTGCAGCGAAATAGGGGTAAGGGGAAGTCAAAATTGCCATTTTTTTTTTTTTTTTTGGCATGTGAAATCGGGTTTTGCGCGTAATATGCTGAAGCGGGGGGGGGGGAGCAGGGATATAGTGGGGCCGGAACGCCATTCCGGTATTTTTCTACTGGGCAGAGCGCCTTCCGACATATTATTCCAAGTAAAACAGTAGAACCCCGCAAATTCGGACCCCGTCAGCCCGGATCTCCGGATAATCCGGATCGATCGATTTCATCGATTTTTTTTTTTTTTTTTTTTTTTTTTAAATTTGATGAGCGATCGTCAAATTTCCACAGCATTAATTTCTTAAACCCTCTTACGCACAAGACCGTATTATGTCGTTGATTGAGTTCCCTTTTCTTGGCAATGCAACTTTTGAATCAATTTTTTCCCACGATTACTTTGTTATTATACAGGTTACAGACTTTATAGTAACAAAGTAAACATGTTCACTGTTTTTGTGCAATTCTACGTGTTTCATAAAAGGTGATTTTCAGTAAGTAGAATGTTTTATTTTATTTTTCATTCTCCGGATAATCGGGATTTCCGATGTTCCGGATTGGGTCGGAACCCAATTGATCCGAATTATAGGGGTTCTACTGTACTTGTTCTTATTTTATTTGTAATTACTGATTTATCATCCGAAATCTCAAGCTTTATTGTTCAAATCTGAATATTGCCGAAAATGGACATTTAATTATTTTTTTTATTCTAAACCATATAATAAATAGCGTTGTTTTAAAATGCGTAGGCCAAAATTAGTGCGCGGGGAAAGAAGGTCTGTCGCATTTAACTACTTTTCAAAGTCGTTTGGTATTTGGCATTGCTATTTTTAATTTCAATATCCGTTAGTGACCAACAAAGAATTAATTATTTTTTCGTGTTTCAATATTGAAAGTATTATTAATGCATAGAAATGTTACTCAATTATATTGAGCAGGACTCATTTCTTTTTCTGGAGAATGTCTCTCCTCCCCTCCTTCCTCCATTAACGAACGATGAAACGAAGACGACAACGGCTGATCAATTTCAATCCCTTTCCCCCTCCGTTCTGGTATTTTTGCGTTCTGGTAAGCGAACCTTTAGCACAACCACATTGGGAGTGAGCTACAAGTGATGTAATTGAATGTACGCAAGATTATGAGAGGTTAGTGTAAATGTAAACTAAGCCAAATTCGTAAAAACGTTTAGTTTGCGCAAAACTTAATTGGAAATAAGTGATGGAAACGACGTTGTTAAACCGTACAAACGACGTTGTTAAACCGTACATGTTCACAAATGTTTTAGCGTCACACAGAATTCTTTATGATTGCATAACAGTTTGAGCTTTAGATTAAAAGTCAACCAAGCACATTCGTTTCATACGAAATAGTTTTAACTAGCTGTTGCGCCCGGCTCAGTTCCGGTTTGGAATACAGCGTATCAATCAGAAGAAAAACCTAAGCTTTCCGTACAATATGATGTGGAAGCTCCAAAATCCGTTAGAGGAAAAAGGTGGATTTTTCATTGTTGGTACACTACGCCATTGAGAAAAATTACCAAAATAATTTACGGTATCGAAATCGTGTCGAATAGGTAAATAGATATTTTGTAATACATGGTTAGGATTAGAATGCCAGATCAATGGAAAAGTAGCAGAAAAGAAAACGTCATCAAATACATTTTCTGAATCAGTAGCTTCAATTCTTTTGAGGCTTAATCCGCGTTATTGAAGAATAACGTGTTGTTTTTTTCCTCCTCCCCAACCTCCTCTTTGGAAAATCTAGTAGTGCTTCATTGTCACATTATATTATTATTTACCAAAATTACAATTCCATCACAATTAAGGAGGTAAAAAAGCAGACGACATTAAACTAGGAAAGTGTTTCCATTTAAGATATTTTTTTACGCTAATTGAAATTCGCAAGGACGATGAAATAAAATCGACTTAAGTCTTCTTTAAAAATGTAAGCCTTTTTTTTTAAAATTGGAATTTAATAAGAGGAACAAATTCGAGTATAGAGCAAACGCTTCGAGTTGCATAATGACCTGACCAAGGTACCTAGAACCAAAATTTCTTTCTTATAGACCTTTTCATCTGGCCAGGAGGCGACCGTAGAACACATACAAACACAAACTCTGTTGTTTATGAAAAAATATACATATATATATTCAAGTTATCAGCAAATGTTTCCCTTTCTGGTTTTAAAAAGTCACTTAGCAAGTACTGTGTGAGTAAAATACTCTCCCAAAAACAATAAGCCAGAGGAAAAAATAATGACTTCGCAGTCACAGTTATCTGAGTAACTGTTTGTTACTTGAATTCCCTCCAGTTTATCGTCCACCACGACTGATTCCCGTTTGTTAAACGTCAGCGGCAAGAGTAAATTTGTTGCTATAAAGGTGTTTCTGTTTGCAGCATCAGGTGAGCTGTCGGGGGAGGTAAAAAGGGGGAAGCAGGAGTCTGATTTAAAAAACAAACAATAAAAAAAAAAGTATCTAGAGAACTCCAACGCGAGTGTCGTGCTTCGCAAAAGGTGATTCTAATTTTAGCCCCATCCTCTGGCAGAAAATCTCTCCCTCTTTCTTGCTTGTCGGTTGCTCGCAGAAGCACGGATGAGACGTTTTGGAATGTCCAGAGGGAATCTTTTGAGCACAAAAACCTAACGGGCATTGGCTTGTGGAGTAAACTCCTGCAGAACTTAGCTTGAGGTCTTAGGAATATTAAAAAAATAATAATAATAATAATTAGAATTTTGACATCTGTTAATTCAAATTATGTTTTTCGCAATCACGAGTGTGTGTGTGTATGTAGGCTTGTGTGCTTGTGTCTGTGTGCAGGTATGAGTGTGTGAGTCGTGGTGTGTATGAGTGTTTGTGGTAGGGGGAAATGTGTATGTGTGTGTAGGCGTATGTGTTTGTGTCTGTGTGCAGGCATGAGTGTGTGGGTAGTTGTGTGTAGATGTATGTGCAGGTGTCTGTATGCATGCGTATGTGTGTGTATGTGTTTGGGTGTGTGTGTATGTGTTTGTTTGTACTTGCGTGTATGTATGCGTGTAAGTGTAGGATATTGACGCAACCTGGAGATGGCTTTCGCTATAGGAGCTGCATCGTGAGGAACTGGTGGACGGTGATGATGCAGAGGGTGCTGGCGGAAAAATAAAATGATAGCACATCAAAACAGTCAAATGAAAGCAATAAGCAATCGTGATTGCTCAAAAAAAAAAAAAAATCTGCATCAAATGTTAAGATTACATCTGATTTTTTTATTGTTTCTTGTTCCACATTAGACTCATTCCACTTTCACTCGTGGCGCAATTTGGAACAAAATATTCCTCACATTTTTTAATATAATATGCAAATTATCCGTAGCTGAAAGTAAAAAAAAAATAAAGTATTATAAAGCACACAAGAAGTAAAATACTCGCGAAAGTATTTTACTTCTTGTGTGCTTTGTTAAACAAAAAGTGTTTTCCTGGTATATTTTTCAATTGTTATTTTTAAAAGTGGAAAAAAAAAATTAAAACTAGATATAACGGGTGAAAAATAGCTTCTTCATTTGAGTGTAGTAACTGCCTCTTTGGGAATATTTCGATCGTTGAAATTTTGGATTACATAATTTTGAGCTGTTCAGTGTTCCTTTCTGGAAAAATCACCGAGGTAACAGAAAACTAGCAATAGTTGGGGGGGGGGGGGGGAAGAATCTCAACTATCGAAATCTTTTTTGTAAAAATATACACAAAATTCAATAAACGTTCTCGACTGTAAAATAATTCATGTTTATAAATAATTTCATTACTGGTGACGTCAGAGCGTTTCTCGATCAGTGGTTCTCGTTACTATATATATGAGGATGAAATATGTCTGTCACGTGCGGGACACAGGTTTGGACATCAGCTTTAGAGCTTTCAATTCAAGAGATAAATATTCTGAATCTATTCTTGCAAATGTGTAAAAAATATATTTTGCTTTCCAACTAATTATTTTTTTGCGTTGTTCCAAACGCTATATTTCATTTCTTGTTTTTCTTTTGTGCAACACTTTAATAGAGGGTGCCTGAAAAGGGCGATATAACTCTTTATTTAAAAATTTTCTTCCATTTACTCGGTCAGCATTTATAACATAACAAAAATTAATAACAAATCATCCATAAATGTCACTTTTTTTCTTGAAAATGTTTGATCCATCCCTCGTCTACAAAGTGTCACACTTCACCCAACTCCCTCCCCCTCCCCTTGTAAAATGTCAAGCTACTTTTCATATATGCTTATGAAAAAATTGTGATGTCACACTTCTTTTCACCGCCTCCCTCCCTCTTGTCACAAACTGTCACAGTTTCACGAACCCTCCATGGCATCATTTGCGGAAAGCCCCTATGTACTTTTCGACTTAATTTTAAATAATGCTTAAATATTAGCTTTTACTGCATTGCTTTTATTAGACTTGCTCTGTCTTAGGTAGTTCGTTTGGTTGGTGGAACAATCTTTTTAGACGATGCCACCAACAAAAATCGAATAATAACAATTATAAAGTTAATTAGTTAACAAAGACACGCAAGACAGAAAAAAATCCCATGAAAATTGGTTAGCAGTCTTCGGGAGAAGAGTTTTGAGAAAAGTTCTAGGTCCAGTGAGCATCAATGGTATAAGAGAGTAGAGGGACAAATTGATAGCAGCCCAAATTGTTTGGGGAGGCAGATGATATCGGGGCCGCATTCAAGGGGATGGTTTATAGGGTTCAAATCCCCTCCGAAATTTTTCATCCAAAGAAATGCTTTCCATTATTCATTTATTTTATTTTAGTTACAAAAATAATATTGTTGTTATTATTATTTAAATTTATTTGTGAAATGGAATTAGTATGACTGAAAAATTGAACAAACTCATTACGTGTTTATGGTAGTTTATGGTAGTTATTGCGAAATTCATTTATTATGTAACAATATGTCGCTTTGTAAGAACAGCACCTCCTTCCATTTAGACAATCTATTGTAACTAAAATCAATAGAATAGACATGAAACAACGTTTAATCGACCATATAAATGTTTCAAAAAAATATGTTTGGTAAAACTCCCTCCGAAACAAAAGTCTGGTTACTGTTCTGGATGATATTAATTAGATAAAAGTAAACCGCGTTCAATTTGCCGAACACCAATATGGAAAGGATAACCTTCTTTCTAGCAACCTGAGTCGTTCATATCAAACTAATTGGTGCCCGTTTTAGAGCCAGGTGACTGTGTTGACGTGGATTAAAACATTTACCAACCAGTATACCCCGGCGAAAAGCAAAGCGGAAGAGGCCCCGATGAAGACCTTGTCCCACAAAGGGCTGTCGAGTCAAGAAGAGAGATTTACACCATAATTAAAAACATATTAGACTTAAATAAATAAGAGTAAACAATGTAAGTATCCATTGTCAGGAGCAAAGAAGCCATTGTTTAAGGGGTGCGAAGCAACTACGTGGAAAGATGCTTGTTGCCAAAGATCAGATTTTTAGATATGCCTTTCTTGCGCAAGACAGCAGAGTAAATGAGGAGATTTGTAAACAAATCTATCTTTTTGAAGAGACCCGAAAAAGCACAAAAACATAAAATTGCTATGTTTCATGCTTTAGTTCCTGTGGAGAAATATTTTACTGGTACATGAAAATGAAAATTTTAAAATGAATAGCGACAAAGATCGTTTTGACGTTCTGAAACAACACTTTTTCCTCTTTGCCATGGTGAATCCACGATAATCGATGGTGACAGTCTCAGTAGGGTAGAAAACACCCCCATCTACATGAGTTCTGTGAAAGGATTACCCCGCATTTAGCACCTACAAATGATAAGTGATACCTGCTGACTTTTTTTTTCTCCTCCATCCTACCCTCGCCTAATGTTTTTCAGAGCGTTTGCAGATGACATTAAAAGATTACGCCAGACGGAGTTAGGGGTGGGTTCAGGAAAACGACTCTTTCGCGATGTTTTCTGTAGATTAAGTAAAGTTTCTTCTTCAGGGTAGGATTTATCTTTAATTTGGGTGTCCATAAACAAACTGCAGCAGCAAAAAAAAAAAAAAATTAATTTGAATTTTGACATCTTGAATTCAAATTATGTTTTTCGCAATCACGAGTGTGTGTGGGTAGTTATGTATATGTGTGTTTGTGTGTGGGGAATGTGTATGTGTGTGTGGGTAGTTGTGTGTATGTGTGTTTGTGTGTGGGCGGGTATGTGTATGTGTGGGTAGTTGTGTGTGTGTGTGTGTGTGTGTGTGTGTGTGTGTGGGTAGTTGTGCGTATGTGTGTTTGTGTGTGGGTGGGGCGGGTATGCGTATGTGTGTGTGTGGGTAGTTGTGCGTATGTGTGTTTGTGTGTGGGTGGGGCGGGTATGCGTATGTGTAGATAGTTGTGTGTATGTGTAGGTGTGTGTATGTGTTTGTGTGTCTGTATGTATGCGTGTGTGTATGTCTTTGTGTGTGTAAGTGTATGTGTGTGGGTAGATGTATGTGTGTGTAGGTGTATGTGTGTGGGTAGATGTATGTTGTGTGTAGGTGTATGTGTGTGTGTAGGCAAGTAAGTGACGCAACCTGGAGACGGCTTTCGCTATAGGAGCAGCATCATGAGGCGGCTGGTCGACGGTGGTGCTGCAGAGGGTGCTGGCGGGGAAATAAAATGATAGCACGCCAAAAACAGTCAAATGAAAGCAATAAGCAATCGTGATTGCTCAAAAAAAGTATTTTCCAAATCGGCTATAGGTAACTGCATCCGCATATTGAAAGATCTTGTAGATTTTACTAAAGCAAGCGATCAGGGGCGTGCACGGGGAAGGGGGGAGGGACACCTGTTGGCTCGGGTCCGAGCCTGAAGCGGGCCTAATATTTTTAAAACCACGCGTGAAATATAGGGGTTAGAAACATGGAGGGGGGCCCGGAAAAACCATTTGTGACGGACCGCGGGCCCCAAAATTTCTGCGCACGCCCCTGCAAGCGATAGGGAAGTGGGAAGTAACATATTGTAGCAGCAAGGTCAAGAGACTGAAAAATTCTCTGAAATAGTTTCTTAAATTTCTGGTGATCAGTTAAAACGGTGTTTGAAAATCAAAACTAAGTCTAATGTTCAGAAAGTTACCGCCCTATAGCCAGGGCTAAGGCAGAAATACATGAAATACACCGCCAACTCAGTCAATAATGGGCTATAGGGCCGGTAACTTACTGAATATACCTGCCTTGCCTTCAATATTCGAGTTGAACCGAACCATTGTTTCGGTCACTCGTCTGATCAGTGCTAATTCTGTATTAGCTACCAGTTTGTTTGGCACTCTTGGTTTCTTTAAGAGGTTTTCCACCTTCAGCTCAGTCACTCCTATGCCGGGCTGATGAGTGCTAATAAGCATGAAACTGCAGTCCTCGGTTATAATTGACTGAGTTGGCGGTGTATTTCGTAAGTCTAATGTTGCTATCTACTTCTAACATTTAGAGTACTGGATTGTAAATTATTTATACTGAAAGTATTTCCTCTTCGGAAGACGAGTTCAAGCATTGATACCGAGCCGGTTTATTTTTGTTCTTGAAAACTAAAAACGTCTCACCTATCCCATTGTAGGAAATTCCTGGTTTCAAGGACCTAACTTATGAGAATGAAATACTGATATTACAAATGTTTTTTTCAGCTCTGGCTCGATAGGTTGAAAGAATGCTCAATGAATATTGCTTGAAAATATTTCCCTGATTCTTCAATGTTTCATACTGCTGCTTTTCAAAGCATATTGCTTTCAATAATTCCCCGATTCCCTATTTCAAAGCATACTACTAAAGAATAATTCATTAAGTCCTTAATATTGTTACATTAAAACACAAAGCTTATTTCATACTTAAAAAATAATTGATTTATATGTTATGAAAACTTTGCCTAAAATTTAAAATTAAAAAAAATTCTATAAAGCGTACGATTATCTATAGAAAAATAATAGTCTGTCGATTTTTCTTTTGCATCCATAAGTTGCATTGAAAAAAGACCTCCTTTCAACCCTAAAATATATGTCTGCAGCATTTTGTGATGTTTTAAGCACTGTTGATTTTACTTACAGTTATAGGCTCACTGACAACGCTAAGAAAACTTTCCCAAATGAAGAGATAGAACTGGAAAATTATTTTGAACACGCCTAGAAATGTTATTAAAATTGAAAAACTGTTATAATAAATTTGATATTTCAATATGGAAGTTCATACAATTCAGTTATCCCGTTCCTGAGCTGATTCTAATTAATAGACTAATTATATCACTTTGTGGTTCTTTCATAAAAGTTCGTATAGTAAAATTGGTCCTTTTACAAAATTGTTTGCCTAAAAACGATATTTTCATAGCTTTCAAGCTCACCAAACTTACTTGCAAACAAAAGAATTACTACATTTAAAAAAAACTCATTTTTATAGTTGTTTCTATAACGTTTCTCCACGAAGACGTTCCTACACAGTATACCTGGATAAAAGTCCCCCCCCCCCCCAAAAAAAAAAAAAATTTCTTCACAACAATCATAATCTTCAAAAAAGGACCATAAAATTTTGAAGAAAAAAAAAAAACCTTCCGACATTGATATAAACAAGCAAAAATGCACACAATTTAAAATTATTTTTCTCAAAACAACCAATGCCTGGTTTCAAATTAGAAAAAGTAGAATATTTTTTGGGACTCGAGCTTGCTTTTGCAACCAATAAGTAAAAAATTAAACTTCCCCTATTTTCAGATTGTGTCTTCTGCTTGCTGTCAAAGTAGATTCTAAAAATTTGTGATCCAAAGCAGTCCAGAGAGGTTGTCATGTACTGTTTTCCATCCAGCAAAATGAACATGATGGAACACCGACGATCCTCACAAAAGGAGCTCTGCATCTGCGTCATTCGAACTTCTTTAAAAAACTTCTCAAATCAGAATCGTTTGATGTGCGGAACATGATAAAAGGAAGGGTGCTCCAGAGGTTTTCGAATGAGGCCGGCGCGGGAAGCGTAAGATAACATCGTCTCTTAAGATAACGCACTTCGAATCTTTTTGATCTCCGGGCCAAGCATCTTGTGTTCCGGCACAGCTGAAACAACGCTAAATGCGTCCATCAATCTTCGCAAAATTTAATTTTTTTTTCCTGTCGTCAAAGTTTTCATTTTCTTTTTCTTCTCAGTTTCTGTTCAATGTAACTGAGGACAGAAGAAAATCCGACAATGTGTCGATGTTGATTCAAACGAAAACGACGGTCCTGGAAGGTCTTTAGTGCGCAATAAATTGCGCAGCAATTCTACAACAGAAAAATCGTCATCCATAAGTTGTCTTTAACACCACCAAGGCAATACCACAAATGGAAACTTTTTCGAAAATCTTCAATTTTCTAATAATAGAATAGGAAGATAGAGTTTTTTCAGTTTTTAATAGCTCAACGAAAATTTTGAAGTGTAGCTAAATTTTTCAATACTTTTACGGTGCGATGTTCTTAAAGATATACTCAAACTGTTGCTTCTTTTCCCTTCAAAGCAGAGTTTTCTGTCGCCAATCATATTCTGCTAGTTGTGGTGAAAAAAAAATCTCAGCGTCTTCCTGAAAATTGAATGAATTCTGAATAATTATTTTCACTACCACACTTCCCGGCTTTCAGCTTAAAGTTACTGGCATTAAATTATATTTTTAATGATGGCTAGTTTGAATGGCTGTTAAAAACTACGGCAAATTACTCTGATCAGACAACACCAACAGGTAAAATAATTGAAAATATAGTTGAAAACCAAGGGTTCTCTGGCTCCTGAATCCATGAATATTTCTGATTTGAATGGAAACCATTTCATTTTAGAATATAAAAAATTCGACCACAAAAACTCTATGATTGCCTCGACTAGACATTCAGTTGCACCTGCCTGAAAATATTTATATAAAATAGCGTAGGAAATGATTCCAGCAGCGTCTACTACCATCCATTTCGTGGCCGTTTGTCGAAGAATGGTTCTGCCTTACCGCAAAACTGGCATTTAGAGACGAGATACTAATTGAATAATGGACCACCGCGAAAGGGCAATCGCCAACAATGTGGGGCCGGCCCAATCCAACCCTCTAAGCACGCGCTGTTAAGAAAATAACCGTCATAACAAATGCCTCTTTTAAGGTAAGTGGACGAAGAGCAAAAAATGAAACGACCTCACATTTGGCTTAATAAGACAAAAAGACCACCATTCTGAACAGGAGTTTTTCTTTCTTTTCCGTCTCAATTGTGTTTTGAACATCTGTCATGTCTTCGTGTTTCTTCGCTTCCAGAGATAAAGGAGATCAGATACGGAGATGGAAGTTTAACAGCCGAAGAAGAAAGGTTTCGGTGTTCTTCGGCGGAAGTATCCAGCCTTATTAAGCGCGCGGTCAGTTTTGGAGGGATTTTGACGTACTAATATTTCCATTAATGTCGATAATTTAGTTATGAAAACCGTAAAACAAAGGATCAGATTATCACGTTTGCCGGGAAGTTAAGTAATTGTCAAGAAAACTCTTGGATTTTTACGATATTGGCTGCTTCCTCTGCAACTGTTGTAATTGCTCATTTCTTTCCTGATTAGATTATTTTTATAGCTTTTTATTGTCCTATGATACAACAAACCTTGCAACTTTTTCAAACATCAATCTTTGGCTTTTTTCTTCCTCATTTTGCTCTAAAGCATCAAAACATTTAACTTTCAAAGTATGCTTTATCAAGAAAAATACAGTTCTGAAATATGTAGTAATTCCTAATAGTGTAATCATCGATGCTTTCTGTATCATCACGTTTTCCAAACTTGGATTTATTCTCTAGACGCGAGAACTGTGAGGTATAGCAACGCCGTACTCTGTTGTTTTTCCGATTGCTCTTTTTTGTTTTTAATCCTGGGATTTTTTTTTTCTTTTTTTGAAATAAGCTTTATTGGTTGACTTATTTGGATAGCTTACTAAATGCTACATAGCATCCTGTTAAATGATACGTAGAAGATACTACGCTATTGAAAAATGAAAGCCCGTCTTTACTGACTTAGCTAAAATGAAGCACAGTGGTTTTTGTTTCAAACACTCACACACATTTTTGTTTTCAAACATTAACTGCTGTTTGATACTATTTTAAGACAGATATACCTCTTTAAAAAAGAGTAGATCAGTAAAAATGACCGATCTTACCTCAAACATTGAATACCAAACTCTACCAAGAGATATTCTTGGCTCAGTTACAACTGATGCAGTGAGAAGCAGAGGGATGTAAATGGCAAAATAAAAAAAAAATGGAGATAACTAGGACAAGTGGTATTGAACTCTCCTCTGTCATGGGACAAGAGATAGTACTTGTAGCCCTGGTAAGTGCTGCTGTATAGCATGATTTATAAAAATAATTAAAGAAAGCCTACCATTCAGTTGAGTAATTCAAAAAATTCAATGAAAGCGTTATAAGAAGTTATCTTAAAACGCGTTTCACTCAAAACTTGAAAATGTCCCCTCAACTGTACATTTTCAAAGTGGTTTCACATCTTACTATATTACTTGGTACTTGATGGTATAATGACATTATGAAACATTTAAAACATCCAATTGAGAAGTTGTACTTGAAATACTGTACGAATAAAATGTAATGCTCGCTTTATTTTTTATTTTTTTGGTAAACCTTTTATGAGGACGCAAAAACCTATCTCTTGTACTTGAACCACGACACAATTTTCGCATAACCAACAAGTTTGAGGAAGTTAGAATACTAAATTCTATACCTGCTGCCACCAGATATGCTTACACCTCTCACTATTCTTTTATTTGTCGCGGTCCAATGTAGGTAGTGGTCCATTCTATAAGGTGTTCTTAATGGATTAAAAGGATCTGCCATTTCGTTAAATTGTTTCAAAAATCTTAAATGTGTTCTTCTTTTTTTTTGGGGAATTTTTTATGCCTCTAAGATTAAGATGTGTTTCTAGTTTGAGGTTATAATCAGGGGTGTGCACAGGGGAGAGGGACACCCCCTCCCCTAGACTGTTGGTCTAGACCCGAGCATGAAGGGGGTGCAAGATTTTTAAAATGAGGGGCGAAATATATGTATGAATGTAGTGTAGGGTAAGCAATATGGAGAGGAACTCGTAAAAGTCATTTGTGACAGGCCCCCAAATTTCTGTGCACGCCCCTGGTTATAATGGAACGAATGAAATACCTCAATAGTATATATACTTGCAAACTCAAGTCACAACGAAGAGAGTACTTTGTGATCAGTCCTACTCTTGGAACTTTAAGAACTAGACAAAACTATTGGGCACTGTCTATGACGCCTATTTAAGTCACGTAACCAGGACTTGACGAGCCAATTTCTGTTAAAAGAGTTATCAATGTGAGTGACTACATCTCCGGTAGCTATTTTCTTTCATAACCGATTGGTTGAGGTCATTGCCACATGATTTTATTACTTTCAAATAAAGTCTCAATGGTGCCCAATCTACGGCCTGCTGGCCACGTCCGGCTCGTAAAGCTGAACCGTGTGCCTCGTTGTTTTGTTCAGTGTTACAAATCAAAAAGCACGATTGGTGGGAATGCCACAAATTTGAAGCTAAATAATTCAGAAATCGGTTTCTGAAAAGCATGAATTTAATAAAATAAGCATCAAGTAATTGATAACAACAAGTATTGGTTTGCTACTTTCTTTCGTTTTCAATATTTTCCAATGTGTTTTAGAAAAGAACAAAAGTTTTTGAAATTTTTTATGTGTTCTGGCCCGCGAGAATCATTTTTGTTAAAAGTCCGGCATTCAAGCAGAAAAAGTTAGAGCACTACTGGCATAGGTTTTCCTACTATTCTGCAGTCCAAAAGCAGTTGCGGATTTACAAGTTTGGATGGCCGTCACATTGTATTTTTGTGAGCCCCTTAGCCCTCCAATAAAATATAAATAAGAGTTTGATAAACAGGTATTATGATCCCCTTCAGGCACCCTATATCGTAGGGGCCACTCGCAGTTGCGGCATGATAAATCCGCCACTACCCAGTAGTCAACATTCAACAATGTATGTTACGAAAGTCGCCATCAAAAGAATCAAATCTGAATTAATTCAAGTTGCTTTATATTTTACGAATTAAAAAAAAAGTGTTTGATATTCTTTGTACTTCCTTAATGCGATACATTCATCATGCCCGCTGGTGAAAAAGAGAAAAAAACCCTAAAATTAATTCAAGAAACTCGCTTTTATTTGCTAGCTTGTTTCTCAAAAGAAAGCAAGCATCCTGTTAGGATGTGAGTTACGAGTCATAAAACTCGCTCTTACATTAACAAGTGTTATACTATACTTTCTATCATATTTTACTCCTTCGGTGCATAAAGTAGTCACGTTATAATGTATGAAAATTAAGAGTCTTAAATCCTTTATGGGTTAGTCATTCATACGAAACAGGTGGTTTGGGAGCTGGGGTAACGCTTTTTCACTATGGAGATGACTTGTTAAGTTATTCACTTTCTCATCAATAAAAATCCTTTATGATTAAATTTAAAAATAACACCGTTTTTTTTTCGGGTTTTAGTGTAAGGGTAGGTTTAACAGGCTGCGTAATCTTCCACCCAAGCAAGCAGCGTAACGAGGTAGGAGCGACGATGAGAACTGGTTCCATCATATATATTATTTCTGAAAAGTGCCTTTTTTTTTTTTTTTTGTGAAAACACCATAACTCCTTTAATACTTAACCGAACTTCATCAATGAAGCACCATTTTAAACATTTTGTTTCACTGCTTTTGAAGGGAAAAAAAAGAGACCATTCACATTTTGGTTCTTTTGTCGAAAAAAAATATTAAATCTGTTTTTTTTTTTTTTTTTTTTTTTTTTTTTTTTTTAACTTTTTTTTTATCAGGTTTGGGTAGCATCCCAAAATGGAGACCCATTGTCTCAGTTTGTTAGACAGTCGTGCTAATAACGCGAAAACCGTGATTTCGAACACCCATTATATCCCCTCAAATCGCCTAATGCCATGTGTGCCGTCATGTGTTACATTTTGCATTTTTTTGTTCTCCAAATGGCCAATAAATTGTAAAATGCATGGAATAATTGTGCCCTCGAAAATTTAACAAAGCTAACACAAAGATATATATTTGTATTCTTACATTCTATGAAAAAGGAGAGCGCACAACAACAAAGTTGGTCATGGTGTCGTCTATCAGCTTTTGTAACACCTCTTTCTCAACCATTACCATCGTTCTGGCGAGCAAGAGCGGTGACTGGAAAAAATGATGTGATAAGGGTTGGGATACGAGTAATGTGAAATCTTGTAATTAGCACCAGGTTCTACATCATTGTCGTGAGTATGTACTCTGGTTTGTATTCTGTTGCTGAGTACTCTACGCAGTTGATAATGGTAACTACTTTGCACCGTTTGTAACGTTGACTACTCTTGATAGTCAAACAAGAGTGGTGACACTTGATAGTCATGACAAGAGTGCCGATGATGGTTCGGAAAGTGTTGTCGCCAAAGGTGGTAATTTCCACGAGTGTCTGCATCATTTGCTGTGAGGGTCCTGTTATACTCAACTGTTGACTACTCTACGCAGTCATAGTAATGTTAACTACTCCATGCAGTGGGTAATGTTTACCACTCTAATCAGTAGTAATCTTATCAACCAAACAAGAGTGATGACAAGGACAAGAGAGGTGAAAAGCGTTGTCGCCAAAGGTGATAATATCCACAAAAATCCTCATCATTGCTGCGAGGGATCTGTTATACTCAATCGATAACTACGCTACGCAGTCATAGTAATGTTTACTACTCCACGCAGTTGGTAATGTTCACTACTCTAGTCAGTAATAATCTTAACAATCTAAACAAGAATGGTGACTAGGATAAGAGAGGTAATAATGGTTGGGAAAGGGGTGTCCTGAAAGCGGATAAGTACTAGGACCCGCATCAATACTATCAGAGACCTGTTTGTACTGACTACTCAACGCAGTTAGTAATTGTAATGTTTACTACTCCACACAGTAATGTTTACTACTCTAAGCAGTTATTGATGTTAAAAAATGCAAGAGTGGTGGAGAGTGTGAGAAGAGCGGCAATAATGGGTGGGAAACTGATCTCTACTGCTCGTAATTAGCACAAACCCATATCATTGCTTATGCTCAACTGTTGACTACTCGATGCATTTGTTAACATTAGCTACTTGACATATTTGGTACAGTTAACTATTCTACATACTTGTACTCTTGCCTGTACAAAGTACAGTACTGTTTTTGCATACATTTTTCTAACTGCTACGTCTTTTTCCCTCTATTAGGGTCCTAGGTGATGATGAAAAAAAGCCTTTTATGGAAGAGGCGGAACGTCTTCGCTGCAAACACAAAAAAGACTATCCCGATTACAAATACCAACCCAGACGGCGGAAACCACCGAAAAGCTCTTCAGCTTTCGTGTCAGAGGGAAAACAATCCAATGCCGACCACCTGAGCACTGCTTCGGCGCCAGAACCTTGCCAGCAGGAACCTTTGCAACATGAAAAACACTTTGGTACGGGAACATTGTACGTGGGGGCGGGGCGGATGTCGGCAACGCCCCCAACGCCGCCCACCACGCCCCAACATGGTGGGGGCACGAGGTTCAACTCTACTCAACTCAGAGAAGATCCACAACATGTAGCCCACAGTATAGCTGAACTCGCTGGCAGAGGTCAGTACATTGTGAACTTGATCTTGATTCCATAAATCTTAGTTCATATGAGGCAGTGAGAAGCAAAGGGATGTAAGTGGAGTGGACATTTTCTAGTTTAGAGTAAAACGCGTTTAAATATAAGGTCCTAGGTAGGCTTTCATTGATTTTATTCTCTCAGTCATGCTGCATAACAGAACGTACCAGGGCTACTAGTACTATCTCTTGCCGCAAGACAAAGGAGAGGTTCCCATACCATTTGTACTGGTTGTCTCCAAATTTTTAATTTTTCCACTTTCATCCCTTTCTGCCACACTGCCTCATATGTTTCTTTTAGGGCGACTTTTTACATGAACGTTAGTTCCTCTTCTTTTTTTTTTAACTTTTTCAATTTTTTATGCGAAGTCATCATTTTGTCCATCAACTACGCATAATATCAATAAAATGTTTTTCTTTCGCTCAAATAAAAAAGAAGGGGCAGGGGGATAACGTCATCAACAAGACAATCTTCTTTCATTGGATGCTACTCGGCTTTTAGCTGCTAACTTGTATAACTTGCGATTATGTAAAAAGACTGCTACCATGTCTCCAAATAATACAGCGTTGTCGTGTGAAATAACAATGAATCTTAATTGTAGTCTTAAAGCAATTATCAGAAAATGAATCACTAACACTTCCATCCAGGCATTCATTAATAATGTTAGACATAACAGTCCTTTGTTTCAGGAATTGGAATGTTGACGCCATTCCTCCAGCTTTAGATTTCGTTTGAAGATTACTTATCCAGATCCTTTCTATTCTTTGACACACTTTGCATTTAGCATGAACAAACTTATGCCTAAAAATAAAGCCTTCCGTTCGTGTATCCTCACTTAGCTTTTATTTCATAATGTTCATTAAGATTCCAGAAAATCCAAACCTTATGAGAAATTAAAATTTTTCAAAAGTTTCTAATTGTTGAACAATATATTTAAACGTTCTTTAATTGATTTGCTATGAATCAAATTGTCTTTTTGAGATCTAGTGTGGATATGATTTTTTTCTGTGGCACTAATGAAGACATGGTTAGTTTCAATGTTTTTTCCCCAAACCTTAATCTCTTCTAAAGTAAAAATCAAAACCTGAATTACCGTATGCACAAAATGAAATAGTAAAAGAATTATAATATTCCTCACATTGTGGACAGAAACATAATGAGTATTAATCTTTTGGTCCACGAGATGTGAGAGCATCTCAACATAAGACTAATTTAAAAAATACTCTTTCGATCTATAACATCATTTTATCGAAAGCGATGCAGTTTTCTGGGAGGTTATTTCTTGAAAAAGCACACGTTTGTCGATTGGTTTAATTTTTAAATGCTACTCTAATTCACTGACATTTTCCAGCACAATCCGACCATTTTTCATTAGATATGATTTGTTTTCAGTAAGTTATCAAAAATAACTGCCGGTAACTTAATGAAAATACCATGCCTTGCCTTGAATCTTCGAATTGAACCGAACCATTGTTTCGGTTACTCGTCTGGTCTGTGCTAATTCTATATTAGCTCCCAGTTTGTTTGGCTATCTTGGCTCTCTTAAGAGGTTTTCCACCTCCAGCTCAGTCACTTCCTATTTCTGGTTGATGAGTGCTAATCAGCACGAAATTGCAGTCCTCGGATGGAATGACTGAGCTGGCGGTGTATTTTAAGTATAGGTATGATTTGTATATTGTTTTTTTTTTTCCCTTCCTTTCTTTCACTTTCTTTATTTGCGAATACAGTTCAAGATTTGTATTTTCCCCCTTCCTTTCGTTCTTTCTCTTTTTTTATTTGCGAATACAGTTCGGTAGCTGGCTATTTAATTTGACGGCCTTTTTATTTACGCATAATTTCATTAACATACTTATTTCGTCGTCACTCGTCGTCGTTTGAGACATGTTACGTTTAGACTGCCCATAGCACGATGGGCTGATTTCTTAGTTGATTTACACTGCTTGACAATTGCTAAGGAACAAATGATTTATGCAAATTTGTACCTCAACCACCCGGCCAATGGAAATAAATTCAAATTCAGATGGCGTGGTAGACCAAGACTCGTTATCTGTATAAAAGACAGTGCATACACGCTCAAAATTCGTACGAAAATTTACACTGTTTGGTTTTTAACTAAAATACTGCTGGTTGTCAAAAAAGGTTTTTCTCTGAAATTCTGTTTGGTTCTTGAAATACTTAAGAGTAAAATGTCAGCAAGACATCATTTGAGTATCTACGATCGTGGACGAGCGGTTGGACGTCTGGAAGCAGGTCAAAGTGTCACCACTGTGGCTGATGCAATGGGTGTATCAAAAAGTGCCATCTCCCGATTAAAGACGGCCGCTGAAGGTGGAAATGTTTTGCAAAAGCATGCCGGGGGGTCGTGGTAGGAGCACCACACCTTCAGAGGGTCGCTATGTATCCCTCGTGGCAAAAAGGAACAGAAATTTCATTCTTGGACAAATAGTTGCAAATCTAACAACCGCTACCGGTACGCATGTTTCTGCAAGAACCCTCTCACGGCGAGTAAATAATGTCAGTTTTTATGCACGGAAGCCCGTACGTTGCATCCAAGTTCAACCACGCCATCATCGAGAGAGATTACGCTGGTGTAAGGAACATGTTGGTGGGATCATCAAAATTGGTCTAGAATGATGTTCTCTGACGAATCTCGTTTCAGTGTGACAAGTGATTTTGGTCACCAACTACTGTGGAGAGAGCGTGGAACACGTTATGCACAAAAATTTGTTTGCGAACGTGATCGGTACGACCCAGGCGTCATGGTGTGGGCAGGCATCGTGCACAATGGCAGAACACAGCTTCACATTTTTGAATAAGAAAGCGATACGTCGCGAATGTATTGCAGAGTTGTTATGTTGGACCATGTTCGTCTTTTTAGGGGGGCTGTCGGTCCAGATTTTCTCTTTACGGACGACGATACGCGGCCACACTGGAGCAATGAAGTGTCAGACACACTGCAAAGTGAAAACATTCTCTGTATGCAGTGGCCTGTTTACTTTCCCGACTTAAATCCAATTGAACTTGCCTGGGAGGCTCTTGGCAGACGTGTTGCGCGAAGAACCGTCCCTCCCAGAACAGTACAAGAACTCAAATCCGCATTGAGAGAGGAGTGGGAAAACAACCCCCACGCACTCCTCAATAATTACTGAAGAGTATGGAAAACATATGTAAATTGTGCATCAGTGTCCCTGGTAATCATACATCATATTAAGGTACTCATGTCTCCATCATTCTGATCTAGATCATTTTTTTTTTGGTGTTATATGAAAATCATCGAAGCAGGATTATTTTTTTATTTTTAAATTTTTACTTCATTAATGCAGTAATATCTGCATTATTTTGTACTTATTATAAAGGCACATCCTCCCTACTAACTATATATTTCGTTCTGTTTCTGTAATCATTATCTATTCTTAACTATTCCAAAAAACGTAATTGTTCCTTAGCTACCTCATTTAGTCCGACATCTTGGTTTATGGGGCTTTTTGTCCATAGGTAATCTTCTCGAAGGGCATTTTCATATAAATCATAGCCGATGATCGAGTAACCAGCCTGTTTCAACAATGAAACTCGCGCCAGGGCATGATCATTTGATAACATGTTTTGGTAATGTTTCACATGCAGGGAAAGACTTTATTGTGACAAGGCTGAACTCGATCCGGTCACTTAACTGTTTTACTGGTAAGACTGTCGTTTCAGGTTAGTGAAGAAAGGAAAAAGTGGTTGAAAATTAAAGCTATCCATTGGAATTTAAGGTTCATCCACTGGAGTTGGGGTTACAATTTTAATAATCAAAATATCACCAAACAGGCAATGGCTTCGTTCAAATGTAGAAGCAATTTTCACCTGTCATACCTTGACGGGCGACTTTCTAGTATTAAATAGTTATCGTGTCCGATGAGTTGGAGCATTCATTTCTTAGATATCAACGAGTCCATTTCTTGTGACCACATTTCATCCACTTATTTCATTTGATGGTCCAACTCTTTGTCGGATAATTTTTTCATAGTGGATAATTTGTAGTCACGTACTTCGTACTATTTCCCGACAGTATGTAAGACCTGTGGAGTGTGGACCACAGTTCCTAGATCCTGCCTAGGAAGAGTTTTTTTCGGAGAACTGCGGAAATCTAATTTCAAAATGTTACGAGGAATACTAACAGAATCTGCAATGTGTCTGTTCAGTCCATTGAGGATTCGATAGCGAACCACAGTTTTTGTCATCAAAATGGCTTCTGTGTGGGCTTAAGAACCCTGTGGTTAACCCACAATTCCCACGGGCTTACTTAGAATCGAGTACAGAGTGTAAACCACGAAGAGTCAGCTACAACCAATGATTGCTTTTGGGACTTAAGAATTCCACACAGTACAAAGAGCGAGTACTTCATGTAATTTTTCTAGATTATTCAAGACATGTGGATTGTAGAAGACCTATCCTTGCAGACCTTTCCTTGCCAGAGGTTTTTCCAGAGAACTACGTAAATCTGATTTGAAAATTTTACAGAGAATATTAACGGAATCTATGCAATATGACAGGTCTGTCAATTGAGGATTCGATAGTAAACCACATTTTTTGTTATCAAAATGGGTTTTTACGAGTTTATGAAGTTAACCCTCGTTTTCCACGGGCCTCCGCCAAAAGTGGGTTTGTAGTTGGGGAAACAGAAGACGTGAAAACATTCCGTTCTCTCGTCATATTTCCTCTTCAATCTATTGTGGTTATAATTCCGTAAGCCCTGCTTTAGGACAAGTGGTTCTGGTTCCGCAGTGGAACAGAGAGGGTCTTGTTGGGCAACGTGGAGGGTGGAGCCGTTTGCGGATCGAATGACTTGCGCAAAGGTGCCACTTGTCGTCGCCAGGGCCCAGATTGTGACGTCACTTCGGATGGCATGGAGTGGCTGGCAACGAAAACACGGATTGAATCCCTTTTGCATTGAATTTCCGTGATCAAGGATTGACGTGAGAGACTCGATGACGCCTCCGTGGGCGCGGTGTCTTTGTAATTCACACACAATGGCCGCCTTGTCCGTCATAGTGCGATTTGCATGGGTGTAGTCGTGAATGAAATAGAAATAGAGACCGTTCACTTTCAACTTCTAGAGGACTCTAAAAAAAATTTCATGTGGTGTCGGATGATATCATAGGCGGCTAATGCATCAAAATAAGTGAGAGGTCAAAGGACTTATGGGTGGAGGGGGGACCAGGTTAGGTGGACGGTGCTCCCTACACTAGCCCGACGAGAGGCCATGGCTGCCTAGTCGGAAACTAAGGGCCCGGGCCTTGAGGGGGCCCGGCTGGTGACACTGACGAAAAAAAAGAAGAGAAGAAAGAAAGAAAAATCGAAAGAAAAAAAAGAAAGGAAGAAAGAAAGGGGGGGGGGGGCGGGACACCGAATAAGACAAAACGTAATAATTAAGTAAAATTTATTGTTTTGGTATTTTCTGTTGTTTTACTTAAAATACATTGGTGGACAAAATTATAGACTCATTTTTTTTTCTTTTGTTTCAATTACAACATGACTCAGTTTAAATTATTTTCATTGAAGTAAAGATGAATAGTTGAAGAAATAGTTCTAAAATTAGTACATCTTATCAATTAAATTAAAAAATTCATAAAATTGGAAAGTTTGCAAATTTAATATTTTAAAATTACGTGAAACCTGGACAAAAGTATAAACTCAGAGGTAAAAATTACAGGATTACGAGAAAGTTTCGTTCCGAAATGTTAATTTAACGCCATAGAATGAATATATGTTGCCATCAGTGGTTGCTAAAAGTTTTGTTTTTTAAAATTTATGAGAAACATATAAATGCACCGCTGGACAAAATTATAAACTCATTTTTTTTTTTTTTTTTTCATTTTTTCAATCATAATTTAACTCAGTTAAAAAAAATTTTGTTCCAGTAAAGATAAATATCTCTGTCAGCATGGTAAAGCATGATTGGCGTTTCTTAATGGAAGACAGAACGCTGAAGATTACCAATTAATAATGGAACATCATCTCTTACCTTTTGCTCATCTGATTCCTGGAGGTAATTGGTTATTTTAGCAAGATAACGCGAGTGTACACACAGCGAAAAGTACCAAAGAATGGTTCAAGCGCTGGGGTATCAAAGTTATCAAATGGCCAGCTCGTAGTCCCGATCTTAATCTGATTGTAAATCTTTGGGGGACCACGGTTTGCAAAGTTTATCATGATCGGCACCAGTACCAAACCACAGAGTAATTAAAAAGGGCAATACTTTCAGCATGAAACCATATGCCACTGCAGCTGTTGGAAACTCTTGTGAAATCTATGCCCAGCCGCATATGCGAGGTAATTCAGAAAACTGGGGGCCTAACTCGTTTTTAAAAGTTTGTAGTTTACATTAATGGCTAGACTTAATGCAGAGTTAATTTTTAAAACATTTTAAATATTGATTTTTTTTTCCAATTTATCCATGTTAATAACAAAATTACATTTTCCTAAATCTATGCTTTTGTTTTACTGAAGTAATTGCAAATGTAACTTAATTAAACTCAAAAAAATAAAAAATAAATTAAATTTAAATTTTGTCAGCTTATAATTGTGTTTATGCAGTATTGTAAGTTTGTAATTTTGTAATTCAGTATTGGTTCATTTTTGGATATTAAATGATTAAGTGTTTGAATAAAATTCCACCAAACTTCAGAGTTTCTTACTTTTGAGTTGATACTTTTGTCCAGGTTTCATGTATAATAAAGATATTAAAGTTAAGATTTTTAAATTAAATTATTTATTTTATAAAGTTTATAAGTTATACTGAATTTAGGACTATTTAGTCGGTTATTTATCTTTACTAGAACAAAATGTTTTTTAACTGAGTTAAATTATGATTGAAAAAATGAAAAAGAAATGAGTTTATAATTTTGTCCAGCGGTGCATTTATATGTTTCTCATAAATTTCCAAAAACAAAACTTTTAGCAATCACTGATGGCAACATTTATTCATTCTATGGCATTAAATTAACATTTTGGAACGAAACTTTCTCGTAATCCTGGATTTTTTACCTCTGAGTTTATACTTTTGTCCAGGTTTCACGTAATGACAAAGTATTAAATTTGCAAATTTTCTAATTTCATGAATTTTTTAATTTAATTGATAAGATGTTCTAATTTTAGACCTATTTCTTCAACTATTCATCTTTACTTCAATGAAAATATTTTAAACTGAGTTATGTTGTAATTGAAACAAAAGTAAAAAAAAAATGAGTCTATAATTTTGTCCACCACTGTAGAGTCAATTGTTTACTAGTAAGCAGTTTTAATGCCCCCCCCCCCCCCCACTTTTTTTTCTTTTTCTTCTTCTCTTTTTTTTTTGTAGGGGGGGGGGGTAGAATTGAAACCGTAAGGCGATATAATCAGTTTGGGCTGTAATTTAATCGAACATAACGCGAAAAAAACTTTCAATAAAATAATTTATTTTTTACAGAGAAAAGAAAGTCCAAAAAAGCATTGCTGGTGCTGCCATCTATCAAAAGTAATACGATCGTTTGAAAATTTCAGATTCAGATTAATCAGAGTAGCATTATATTTATATATAAAAAAAACATGATGAATCGTCATTCATATTTTGACAATAAAAAATATAACAAAGAATCACAACTCTTTATATGCATGTTTCTTCGAATGGAAAACTTAACCCTCAAGTGTCGCAACATTCCTTTCCTTCAAAAATAATTTCCAAAATTTCTATATCGGTCCTGTTTTTATGTTTTGCAATGTGTTCCTTTATTTATGCTACCACGTCCAATTTGTAAGAAAATTATTATTTGAATTTGAAACTAATAAAGCTTGAGAATATGAAAATAACTCTTGTAGCTCTGAAAGAAATACAAATTACGTTTAAAATCTTGTGAGTATCTATTTGAATTGTTCGAAATTTTTTGTGTTTTAAAAAACTGCTCTATGTACATTTATACGTGCTTTCTAGGAGTTTATAAGTTGTGACATTCATTTGTATGTTTTAAGAAGAGCATTAAATATAATTCATTCATATCTACAAAGTAATTTTTTTTGTTGATTTTTTTTCTCACACCGTTGAAACTTATGAAAAATATTTTCAATCTTAAAATTTCCATTCAGTACTCCGTACTACTATGGTACATTATTATTTATAGTAATCTGATTATTTTTTTCAGTCATGTGTGCACAAGGGTAGATTTCAGCACCATCAGGCTTATTAGCTTAGCTAAAGATTTGTTATAACTATAGCGTGCGAGTTTTATTTATTTGTAACTTCAATTTTATTTCCTTACTTTTTTAATTTTTTATACATTAATTTAATTAAGTAATTATTTTTTTTACGAGTGTACCTTTTAAATATTAATACGCAGGAGGAAGGAATTCAGCACTTTAGTGCTGCCATCTATTGAGCTTTTTTGTCCTTATAGAAAGGAATTACTTAGATATATACGTGCATATGTTCATTTAATACACTCGTCTCTTATTTTGTACTCTGTATTATTTCTCTCTTTGGCCTTCATTACTGTCTTTCCATTTTCAAAACTTTTTTGTTTCGCGGATTCGTTTCCTTTCCTTTTCAGAATTCATAAAGTTTGACAGGTCATTGCAAAAACTATGGGAATTAACGTAAAATAAAATTAGGAGTTCTGTTGAGTCATCATCCTTGTGGTTAAATAGCTATTTCTGTAATTTGTTTATGTGTTCCTGTATTTTAAATTTCCCTCAACCTGTTTTCTCTCTACATAAATTATGAATAGAAGATAGTGGATTCTGTATGTGACAGCAGTAACAGTAACAGATATTCAAAATACACTGTGGAAAAAATTGACATCTTAACCTAAATTATATATAAAGGTTTTTTCACTGCAAACAAATATGGATTTGTACAATAAAAAATTATCAAAACATCTGTTAACTGAAGATTAATAAAGAGAAAAATAACCATAAGGGAATCACAGATCGTAAAGAAAATACAGTAAACTTTGCCCTTGGAATCCTACTATTGCAAAGGTACAGTGGAACACTTTAAGGACTGTATTGATAGCTCTTGTGCCGATTAAGGGGGGTCCATTGCAGCCTTGAGTTGATTTTTGGTCTTATTCGTAAAAAAAGGGAAGTTGTTCTTAGCTATTTTGACCTACATGTTTTAGTTGGGCAGATGAAAAGAGAAAGGTGGGGGAAATTTTAAGAGAATTTAACGTTTTCATAAATTAAGCGAGTGCGGTCAAATGCATTCTTTTACATTGGAAAAGTAATAAATTGTTTATGCAGAACTTAATTTCTCAGAAGAGTATAAAGTAAAACCGGTAAAGTTGACCACCTTTGTAAGTTGACCACCTGTCTATGTTGACCGCTTTTGTCTGGAACGGAATTAGTCCTATCTTATATAATGAAGGAAAACCTCTGTAACTTGACCACCTCTCTATCTTGACCACCTGTCTATCTTGACCACTAATCTACACCAGCTTCGGTTTGGAGTAGTGTAAAAAACCCTTTGTAAGTTGACCACTGGGTTTGTTTTTTAAAATTTCATTTAGCAATTTTTTCTTTATTATTATTTTTTTATAGCTTTCCAAGAATATTTTTGATGCCAGACCAGCATTTTACCGACTAAATGAAACAGCAGCAGAACGAAACCTCTTTTTGACACATGGGAAAACTACTAAGAACCCTTTTATTCTCCAAACTTGTTTTGCTTTTGTTGTAAAGCGAAAAATTTGTAATTTTTGATTAGCTATAAATTTTTAGGAACTATTAATGTAAAATGAGTAACTTTTCATAAACAATAAAAGTTTTTTTTTTTTTTTTTTGATCAATTTACTGAAATTTTAAATTTTCATGACACATTATACGTCATTCTGGGAAAATAATCACTAAAAATATTTGAATAACATTTTAAATTATTGTTTCAAGTAATACTAAACAATGAAAGTGAGTTGAACAAAAAGAGTAAGTGTCAATTAGTCAAAAAATGCATACATGGTGCAAGAATTACAAACAAAAAAAAAAAACATTACCCCCTTTATAAGTTGGACCACCTGTCTAAGTTGACCACCAAAGTAGTGCACCGCAAGTGGTCAACTTACACAGGTTTCACTGTAGCAGTATGTGGATTCATTTTTAGGGGGCACTCATTAAAGATAATTTTAGTTAAATTAATGGACGGACATATTACGTCGATAAAATAAATGAGGAAATCTTTGTATGAAATATCACTTTCACTACAAATGTTTCTGACTTTTCTTCTTCTCCATTCCAGGTCACGATCACAACGGAAATGCCGGAGGTCTCCCTTCACCAGGCTCTACTGGACCCACCGCCGTCATCACCACTGCACCGCACTCCCGAAACGGTCCTTGCAAGTATGCGACTGCAACAGTGCTCGAACCCGCCGCACCTGCGCAGAACGGACCTTCTTTAGGTACCGGCCCCGCTGCGGACCCTTACATGCACTTCGGCCTTACTGGCACGCCACACCACCAGTACGCCCACCTTCAGGCCCCGCCCCCTCCAGGCCCTCCTCCCTCCTGGAACCGCTTCACAGAACAATTCCACACGCAAAGGTGTGGGGGCGGCGCCAGAGAGCACGACCACCCCCTTTTGGGGGACATGGACAAGACTGTTGGTGGGGCCTCCGCGAATCAGTTGCCACAGCACCACCAGCTGGACCTGTACAGGGGCAATTATGCCGGTGAGTTCCATAATCCTCGAAGGGTGATGCCTCAATCGGCAGGTGGTTTTTTAGACGGAACGTCTGCGGAAGGGTTCGGTCACTGTACCCCAACGAAATCATCTTTCGGTCCTGTGTTGGGCATGCAAAGTTGTCCAGTCTTCGGTCACATGGTGCCAGTGTCACAAGACCAGGGTATGTTCGGATCCGGGGCTGAGAGCAGAGTGATGTCGGACTCAGGGGCTGGATCTTGTGCTTACAATCCCGGACATTCTCTCGGACACTTCTTGCAGCCCAAGTGAGGTCAATTACGCCCAAATATTGCCTGGCCAACAATTCATTACTCCAAAAACTGATGAGCTTGACCCGCAATGTTGGTGCTTTTTCTAGATAAGACAATCATGAGTAAAGCGATTAGTTAAAACTATTGCCGAATGTCAAACAAAGTTGACAATAAAAACATTTATGAAAACATGACATCATGTATATTTCTTAAAAATTCTTGAAAAAATTGACAAAATTCGATTGTTTTTGGAATTAAAAAAACGCCTTATAACAGAGAGTCATACAATGAGAAAGAGTAACAACCTCGATTTTTTTCATTTTTTGAGGGCATAGCATTAACAAGTTGTACCATAAGGTTTCAATCAAAGATTAAACTTTCTAAAACTTTGATTGTTAGCACAGGTTGACGTAATGAATCGATTCAGTTGTACTTCTGTCTTGACCTGGTTTAGAAATTCTATTTGGACATCTTCTATCGCAGCAGAATGCCTCACTACAGCCCTATTTGTTATAAGAAAGATCATATTCTTTATTTCAGCTAGTGCCTCATCTAATTGGCTCGTTTTCTTACAGTGCATAAAAATTTGCGAGTGAAATGGGATTACGTATAAAGTTTCGGATGAGCTATCTCTTCATTCTTTAACTAGCTACTTAGTAAGAAAAAAGAACATGTTTGAAATATCATGAGTGCTTACAGTTCCTGATGAAAATCACTTGATTTAACTTTGCTTACTAGTGAAATTGCTGATAAAAATCCCAAACATATCGTAATTTTTGGTTTGTAAAGTCCTTTGATTGAAAAACTTGTAAAATCTTCTCACCAAGTTGAATCTCACAGAATTATTGGAGCTATAAATGGCAGACTAGGCTGATACTTTAACTTTTTTCCAGGAGTGTAACTCAATCATTAATGAGTTCAAAGTGGTATTTTGCCATCAGTTTCGTTGAAAATGTTTTACTTTTGCAAATGAAACAAGCACCACGAGTGATATATATCGAAATTATCAACATGATATTAAAAATGGCACGTGCTTGTTCCGCTCATGCCGACGAGGAATGTGATTTTGAATTGACGTGACAATCTAATTACAGTGAGTTGGTGACTTTACGCCTTTTGTCAACTATATGAATTCTCAACATCGCTTTTTTATATTTTTCTGTTCGTGAGATTAAAAACCAGCATAACTAATTTCGTTTGTTCATTCATATGTGCTGTAATTTGGAGACTGCAAGTAAAGTTGTTATAAACAATTTTTGTGTTTTCATTGGGTAAATGTTGTTGTTGGTTGTGTTCAATTAAGCGTTGAATCAAATTCATTTTCACTTGCACACTAAGTACATATTCTCGCATTTACGATCCTTACAAGATTCTCAATTTGAGTGGGGGGGGGGGGGAAGGGCTGTCTGTTCAAATTAAATTAACTATTCTAGTTAAGGGTAAACATGTCTGGAGATTGATATACGATATACTAAGTTGTATTATGGGAACTCTCACAACACCGGTGGTGTCTGGGCATGTTTAGGGGCCTGTGGCAATGCATTTTTGATGTGGGAAAAGTAGCTGGGTTCGCCCCCCGGCCAAGGAGTCCAGCATTGGTGAAAGACTGTCGTAACCACTTGACCACAATTTTGTTTTGATACTGCACGCTGTTCAAAAATCGCTTGGTATATACCTTCCCAGTTGCTAAAGAAATACACATACACTAGGTGTCTACCACTTTACTCTCCATTACACGTTAAAACTGCTAGCAATTCCTTTCTAATGACTTTGTGATACGAGTGTCGATCCAAAAGTAAGGTTCCCATCAGTTTTACAAATGTACAGCGCTGTATTCTCATTGAAATTTACATCGTTGGAAAGAAAACACGTTTCTCTATTTTTATACATAACTGCCATCTTTTTCTGTGCATTATTGTCACCGGTGTAATAACTTCTGTATCGAGTGTCACGCAAGTCCATCGCCAACCCGTTGAGGAAGCGTCACTGCAATCATCAATGGAGTGGTTTGCTGACTGACATGTCCCACTCTCCTTGCAGTTCGGAGCCCGAGTCTAGTGATTACCACTTGTTTCCTATTCGTAAGTTTAAGGAACACTTTGATGGCCAACATTTCCGGAGCGACGACGAAGTCAATAAAAAAATTTTGAAAAAAAAAATAGAACCGACTTCAAAATTGCTCTAAAAAGTGAAAAATAATTTTATTCTTTAAACACCATCGATAATACTTTTAAACATAATTTTTGAAGTTGGCGCAAAAACGATCGATAAAATCATTCACAGCCATAACTCAACTACAAGTATAAATTTAACCAGGTCCAGTTTCTTCACTACCACATGCATTACGCATTGATGACAGCATATTTGAGTAACGATATAAAAGTTTCGTTCCTAACTTTGGATGATTTTTTGATAAAAATATGAACGAAGCATGGTTACAATGGATTTTACTTTTTGGTTTTGCGCCAACTTCAAAAATTATGTTTAAAAGTATTATCGATGGTGTTTAAAGAATAAAATTATTTTTCACTTTTTAGAGCAATTTTGAAGTCGGTTCTATTTTTTTTTTTTTTTTCAAAATTTTTTTATTTCATTCTTTTTAGTGTAAATGTAGATATTTCAGTAAAAGTAAGAAGTTACCTTGTAAAAAGTTCGGCTCTATATCACTGTATTGCTTTAGAAAAGCCTTTATTCAAAATTATCATTACAATTACTATTAATGTTACATGGCACCGAACTTTTATAACAATGAGTTTCATATTGTCGCGTAGATGAAGATAGCGAGGACAATGTGAAAGCCAAATGAAGCGAATACTCGTTAGTCTCAACTCGAGATCTTTGTTCAGAACCACGAATGAACGTTACATCTCCTTATATACAACTTGAGAAAGTGCTGGAACTTTCCAGACTTGGAAAGATACAGAAATTAATAGAACATTCGAGAAAATACGGGAAACAGTAGAAACGAAATTTTAGTAAAATTCACCGTGTCCTAGTCAGGATTTGAACCCGGGTCGCTGGTGTGGGAGGCGAGAATTCTACCACTGAGCCACCGTTATCCGCTGATGAAAAGTGCGAACTTCGCTACAATATCATTTTAATCATTTAATAGGGAAATTGCATAAAATTTACTGTTTTTTGCCCATAACTTTTTTTCTAAAGAACAAATACGGTCAAACAAAGTAATGGGACCTAAGTTGAGCCATCCCCTATCCTTTAAAAAAAGAATCATCAAAATCGGGTCACTAGGTGAGACGCTATGAGTGGACAAACAAAAAAAAAAAAAAAAAAAGAGAATATTAATTTGAATTCTGAAATTTTGAATTCAAATTATGTTTTTCGCAATCACGAACTGAGACAGGACCCTACTCATTGGAGTTATTGTTTCTAGAAACGGCTCCTGTCCCCCCCCCCCCAAGTCTGCCTCTCTTCCTGGGCGGTTACGTGTGCATAGTTGTGTGTGTGCGTAGACCTGTGTGTATGCACGTAGGCGAGTGTGAGTGTATGTATGTGAAGTCGTGTGTGTGTATGTTTGTGAACGTGCGTGTGTGTAGGATATGGACGTCTCCGACCAGGAGAAGTGGATAGCTCCAAACCGGAGCAGCCGCGCCGCCAGCAGAGGACGGTGCTGCAAAGGCTTTTGGCCCAAGCTGAAAAAGGCACGGACACCAAAAACGGTCAAATGAGAACAATAAGCAATCGTGATTGCTCAAAAAACATACATACGGTATGAACTGATAACCGCTTCCTTTTTGAAGTCGGTTAAAAATGGGGTAAAGCGCTTCCTCAACGTGGAATTCTGTGACACTCGACAGAGAAGTTAGGGCACCGTCGACAATAATGCAGAGAAAAAGGATGCGATTATGTATAAAAATAGAGAAACGTATTTTCTTTCCAACGATGTAAATTTCAATGAGAATATACAATGCTGTATATTTGTAAAATTGATGGAAATCTTACTTATGGATCGACCCTCGTACTATAGCTAGCTGCACTCGCTCTGCGAAAAGTGCTCGTAGTTTCTAACCGGCATACATGTATCCGATCCTAAACTCGAGTAATTATTTCTGCCGTTTCCTCTTGAATGTCTGTACTACCTAGTGGCTCCCAAAAGTGTTCGTACACCTACGACTTTCAATGAAATAGGCCCTTATCCATTGGTTAGAATTAATATTTCGGAATAGGTATTTTATTATAAGATCTGTGATCTATTTTTAACAAAACTACATGAAACTTTTTAATAAAACATTAAAACATAATTTTTTAAAAATCAAAAACCAAAAAGTGCCGGAAATTTTATGTCACAAAAGTCTTCGTACACTTTGAAAGAATGTCAAAAAATTGCTAAATAATCTAACTTTTTACAAAGTTATTATTTAGTAGAATATCATGCAGTATCAACAACAGCTTTTAAACATCTGGGAATAGATTTCATTGTTTTTTCTTTCTTTTTTTGTGCAATTTCTGAGTAAGTTTTCAGCCGCACTTCGAGTCTTACTGTTTCTAGTTCGCTTTTCTTTTCAATGGTGTATTTTCGTAATCTAGCTACCAGATATCTCCAAATACGTTCCATTAAGTTTACATCTAGCGATTGAGGAGAGATTTCTAAGCTTAAGGACAATTTTTGAGGCACCAAACGCAAACGTGTGCTTCAATCGTTATCTTGATAAAAAACAAAGTTGTTTCCAATTACCAAATTTTGGGCTAATAGTTTAAAATTATTTTTTAAAATATTTAAATGAACAGCATGATTTATTATTGCATCAAAAAATTCCAAATTTCCAAGTCCTGATGCTGTTATGCACCCTCACACTAAAACACCTTCACCGTCCTGATTAACTGATCCAACTCAGTTTTTAAGATTAAATTCCTCATTTTTTCTTCTCTTGACAATTATACAACAATTTAACCCAAAATATTAAATTTATTTTCATCTATAAGTAAGACGTTGTTCCAAAACGTTTTGAGCTTATTTATCATTGATTTTACGACGGAAAGTGTAAGCTTACTGTTTTTCGTAGGAACAAGAAAATTTCTGCGGGAAGAGGTCCCATTTAATCCAGCTAATCAGAGAACTTGGCGAACAATTTTAAGTGAAAACTAAACGTAAAATGTTTCATTCAATTCTGCAGAAACTTTTTCAGCACTCAAATGTGTATTTTTCATAATTTTTTTAACTGTAAACCTCCGATCACGCTTTGTTAACTTTGCCAGTTGATCTTTTCTTACCTTGTTTTCGATCCGATTCTTGTCTTTAAATCATTTTATCAAGCACTTCATTATAGAATGGTATATATTAACTAATTTAGAGATATTTTAAACCAATTAATGTCTACTGTGAGGGGAAAAAATCAAATTTCGAATCGTGTTTGTTGTTTTCTACGCATACCTGCAATTTAAAAATATTAAGCAGAATATTAATTAATAAACAAACAAAAAATAAAAGTAAATGATTTGACAGTGTCATTACAGTGCAAAAATAATAAAAAAACACATATGATAATTTTAATCATGAATTTATTCGAAAATATTTCAGTGTACGATGACTTTTGTGGCGTATTTTTTCTCTGTCTCTTCGTTTTTGACAAATTTCAAAAATAAAATCTATCAATATTTTGAAAAAAAAAAAAAAAAACTGCTGGGTTTTATTCAGAATGGCATAGGAATGATGTGAAAAAAAATTGGACTTCATATTCGAATTCAGTTTTGCGTTATTTTGGTTTTACTACAAAATTTCAAGGTGTACGAACACTTTTGGGAGCCACTGTAAATCCCCCAAAAGGATAGTATAACGGCGTGCTTAATGTGAACGCCCTTGAGAAAGATGCTTTTTGATACAACAAACGAAAAGTACCAGGAAACGTAGAATTTCAATTTTACTT
Organism: Uloborus diversus; assembly: GCF_026930045.1. Classification (NCBI taxonomy): domain Eukaryota; kingdom Metazoa; phylum Arthropoda; class Arachnida; order Araneae; family Uloboridae; genus Uloborus; species Uloborus diversus. Next base: position 9,269,355 of record NC_072739.1, read on the forward strand.
ACTAAATAATCCTTTAGTTTTGTAGCTCTAAAGTTAAAAATCAAAGATTCTTTCAAATGATAGTTTAAAAAAATCGTTAATATAGGTTAACTGAAAATAGTCTTCAAAAGTTGCCTGCCCTTTTCTTTGCCTCAACAAATTACTTTCATGCTTGCACTGGTTGCGAAAGCTCCCTGCAATTCGTCTGTATTGGCTGCGAAGATTTAGGGAAAATATTTGACTCTGGTTCCAGGAATTTTACTTCAAGCCTTCGACTGCAACTCTGACTCCACGAGTCCGATTTTTACTCTGCAGTCCTGACAGGGTTGAGGACTCGTAGGGAAAATGACTGACTCCGACTCTGATCCTTGGAATTTTAAACTCTTTGACTCCCGATTTCGACCGCACATACTTTCGTTCGATTTAACGTAACCAGTCTGCGAGAAACATTTCTTAATTGTTTTCACCACGGTATGTCAACCTCAATTTCGGAACTCAAATTATAAACTTCTGATGTTGAAGTATTTGATTAATGAATTTTGTCCACTGAAGCAATTCTTTGTGAATCTTCACATCACCCCGAAATATATCCCTTAGATTTACTTACGGGCGATTCATTTCCTTCCCCCACTATAAAACAAAAACATTGGAAAACGGCGAAAAAGTGAGGAGATTAGATTTACCGTGAAAACATGATTAATCAGAACTGTGGGCGAATTGAAATGAAATTTTCTATTCATACAAAGTGATTCCCCATAAATATGCTCTAGAGAATTTTTTGTAGCCAGTTTCTTTTAGGAAGGTATTATAATGAGGAGTTGAGAAATTGTGTTTGTCATTCTGGCAACGCAACTGGCTTTTAAGTCAGAAGCTGCACGTGGAACGCGAAAAAACCTAACGTTTTCATCCATTGCGAGACTCAGTAAGTATAGACTTTTTCGTGTCTTAAATCTAAGCACAGGCCCATACAAGAGTACACCGAATTAGAATTTAAGTATTTTTAAAATCTTTATATATAAAAATGAATGTTTGTCTGTATGTCATCCATGAACTCAAAAACTACCCGGGAGATTTGGCTGAAACTTTCACCGTTTGTTATTTTTGGTACTGGGAATGTTTATAGACCAGTTCGAAAAAAATCCGATCGATAGTTCCTTTTTTATTCCAATTTAAGTCACAATTCATTGGATAAATACGAATAAAATGATCGGCTGCAGAAATTAATTCGCGTGAAAGATCTCATTGATAAGAAGTTAGCTGTTGCCATTTTTCTTGAGCTCGAACAAATAAATTCTTTCTTTATTGTTTTATGGCTTTTCATGCAACGGGGGGATTTAAAACTTTTTCTATTTGATATTTTTAGCGATTGATTGATCTTGCAAACTGCGTGAGTACAAAATTTGAGTATATTCACGGCTTCACTTGATACCTGGACCGATTATTATGAAAATTGCTATATATATGTATTTTTCCACGGAGAAGGTGCATAATATGCTCATTGAAGCCACTCGCCACCAGGTGGCACTGCAGAGTAGCAACTTCTGCCCCGCTCAACCGATTGTCATGAAAATCAGTATAATGATGTATTTTTTGTTGGCGTAGCAACGCGCGTTGGGTACACCTATAGTTGCATTATAAAAAATAAGGAATTCCTTACTTCGTTTCAGGTTTAAGATTTACAGGGTGTAACGTAAGGCTCTTTTTCCCCCGATTCTTCCCGTAGATTACTGCGACGGTTAGTTCTTCCATTAAGTAATACAACATTCTTTTTTAAGTCATGTATGAAAATATATGTACGTAGGAGCGAAACGAGGGAGATAGGTAAGGAGTAAACCCTTACGGAGCCCTTGGTTTGAAGCCATATTGCCAATTCTAGTATTGTAATTTACATGTATGTAAGAACTGTTATGACTAGCAGGAAAAATTGATCTTTTTTTGCTAAGCACTGCAAGACCAAAGTTTCTATCTAAAAAATAAATTAAAAAAAATATATTTATTATTTTTTCTTTGAGCAATCTCATTGCTTATTGTTATCACTTGACTGTTTTGAATTCCTATGATTTTATTTTCCTCCCGCCTCTCTCTGCAGCACCACTGTCGACCGGCCTCACGATGCTTCTCCTCTAGTGAAAGTTGCGTTCATATCCTACACACACACACACACGCATAGATACACACATACACACACACTGGCGTAGCTGTAGTTTCTGCCGCCCGGGGCGGTGCCTCTATTTGTCGCCCTTTCATTTAGACGTATCTAATATATTAAACCATCGAAAATTATTGAACTTGGAATTGAAAACTTTATTTAAGAAAGAAAGAAAACTAACTTAATCCGTATTCTTCCAATAAAAAAAAGGAAGGGGGGAGGGGTGTCAAGCGGTTCTACACCGTGTCGGGCGCCTATCTCGGAGAAGTATTCAAAATTTACGTCAAAAATCGCAGCTAAAAGTAACATTTGAGGGGAAAGGGAGAGGTTGTCTCCCGAATCTTCATCAAAACTGAAGTGAATTTTAGCCTTTGTTGACGGTAGTAACTCGAGTTCTTATACAGAAATTTTTCCGAAATTTAAGTTTTAAAAATACAATTTAAATCTACCTATGAGTTCACTACGGAAATATCTCAACTTTAAACACTGAGAAACGGAGTTTAGTCATCTCAAAACCTTACATTTCGAAAGGTTTTCTTTTTCTTTGCCTCCAGTAATTCACAAAAAGAATGATTCCTTTATTTAGATTTTTTTTCCACATCAATTGTGCAAAATCGCATCCCCCAAAAGTATGCCGCCCCACCCTAGCTACGCCACTGCCCACACACACATACCCGCACTCATGCCTGCACACAGACACAAACACACACGCTCGTGATTGCGAAAAACATAATTCGAATTCCAAATGTCAAAATTCAAATTAATTTTTATTTATTTATTTTTTTAGACAAACTATAAAAGTGTTTTGGGTCACACCACTTGAAAATAGTTGGTATAGAGTGCATTTTAAAAAGTCTTAGCATATCGCCTGCTGCTCTTGCCGTGTTTGCAGTGAATTAAACTTGGGGCAAAACAATCGATTTTGGTTTCTCTATTAGAAAGCTATTTCAGAAATGTGTGCTTGTGGAAATGAATCCAGGATAAGTTAAATTCACATGAAGATGCAAAAACCACAAATTGTGGTATCGGGAGAAATTATGCTATCTATAGTTCGGGTAAACCTAACCTGGAAGCGGTGGCAAGGCCACACAGATCCTAATCAAAGCACCATGACGCTGCCGAGTTAGGTTTGCCCTAATTATAGATAGCACAATTTTTGGATTGTAATATCTGCAGGAAAAGATAACTTATTCTGGAATCCTTTCCACAAGTGCTCATTTCCGAAATAGCTTCAGCATAGATCCTTATCACAGCATTACGACGATTCCAGGCAAACCTAAGTTTGCCCCAAACTTCAGAGAAGCTTCGAGTTTCGCTATAAAGACAATTCAACAGTAGAAACCCTGCTTTCTGAAAACAGGAACAATTCGATTTCGAAATATTTGAGACGTAGTTTTATTTTTAGGAGAAAGAAGCGATGGCTTCTAAGAGGAGACTCACATTTTACATGTGATCCTATAAATGGGAATTTTCTGAAAATTGTAGAGTTCGGTAGTATTCATGATACAAAGTTAAACAATCCTTTAAATAGTGTGCAAGTTTCTCAGGCAGAAGCAGTGATAAATGAGGTAGTGAGAAGCAAAGGGATGCAAGTGGCAAAATTAAAAATTTGGAGATAACCAATACACAAGGTAGGTGAACCTCTCCTCTGTCTTGGGGCACGAGATGGTACTAGTATCCCTGATAGGTTCTGTTATACAGCATGATTTAGAAAAATATTTCAATGAAAGCTTACCTAGAACCTAATCTTTAAATGCGTTTTACTCAAAACTTGAAAATGTCCACTTGCATCCTTTGCTTCTCAATGCCTCATATGTTCCTTAATAAGATTGGAAGCAGGGCCGACGAGAGGCCATGTCAGTCTAGTCGGACACTAGGCAATGGGCCCTTTAGGCTCTAGGGCTCGGCTTGGAACAGGAGTAGTAGAAGTTTTATGTTATTTTGTGGGGAGAATAACCCGGCAGCCAAGGGGTTCTCTTTGACTCTTGGTGACCCTGGTAAAGAGATCCTACAAGAAAGCGTTGGTCGTTGGCCTCCACTCTTCCCGCAATACTACTGATGAATCCCCTGAGTCCCTTACTGATTTAATAATAGCCGCTTAAGACGCCAAGTAAAATTACATCAATTGTTGTTGCACTTAAAATATGGTTAATTTATTGGGCAGTAATTCTGAATATGGTTAATTTGTTTAAAATATAGTTTTGATTTCATATAAAGTGTAATTGGGGGACGGGAGCAATAATAAAAAAAAAGCAACCTAGTGCCAGCCTTAGCCTTAGGTGATTTTAATGTTTAATCATGAAAAAGTAAAAAAAGTGGTTCTTGGCAGTCCCGTCAGTCACGGACGCCCATATGCAAAATTTTCAGGGGAGGGGGGGGGGGGGGTCAGATATTTTCCCCATGGTTTAGCAAGATATTTTTCCATGGAAACCGATTTCAGTAAAGATTAGAGTTGTTAAAACTTGACATTTTTAATAACTTATTCATTAATGGCTGGAGAAGAAGTGTTTTTACTTTTTTGCAAAGAAAAGAGTACCGCAAACTGTGGCTACTTGGACCCGAAATTTCATACTTTTTGCGAGTTTTACACCGAATGCTTTCTTAAACCCATAATGTGAAATGATAATCTTGTTTTTATCACTCTTCAGACGTTCTGCACCACCTAAAGCCCTTTTTTAAACAACAATTTTAACTCTTTATATATATATTTTTTTATTTTTAAAAATTTGGTTCAAGTATCCCCGCGCTGGGGCTACTTTCAGCAAATCCACTAGAAAAAGCTGTAAAACAGATGGTGGTATCAAAAAGTACCAATGATTTTGAAAAATAAACCCAAAAAGTACATTCAAGTGAGCAAACTATTTATAAAAATTGCAAATTATTTGTATAAATTAATGTAAAATCAACGTATACATAAAAACATATTTTTCGGCAAACATAATTAACATTCCTCTTAATAACATTCTTCTTAATAATCCGCATTATTTCCTACTTCAAGGGGTTCTCTTTTACTTTCGGACCCTTTTTATCCCAAGATCTGCAAAAAACGGGTATAAATAGTAACTAACCTATTTATTTTAAAAGACAACAAACCTTACTTATCATAATTTAGTGATGAAATGTGGTTTGGGGCTGTTTGAACGCTAGGTTCAAGTAACCCCATTTTAAGGCATCCAGTGCACTTAACTTATATTAGTTACTGTGTTAATTATATAGCTAAAACCTTAAAAACACTTTTATTTTATTAAGAAGTAGGATGCAAACATAAAACTACCTTGACCTTGATGATATCAGATGTTTCCATAAGCTTACATGTGAAAGTTTGCAGACACAAAAAACAACTGTTTAGACAACTTGCAATCATAACCTCAATCGGAAAAAGGCGGGAATAGCAGAAACTTTGTTTCATGCTCCAGCCTCTACCTAGTACTGCTACCTGTCATGGAAAAAGTTTTTTAAGTCCATAGAGTTATATAGGACCAGGACGGATTTCAAACACTTTTTTCTCATGGGTTCAAGTAGCCCCAGTTTACGGTACTGAAAGCAAGGAAGTTCTAACTTCTAGGGGGAGGGGCTTGAGCCACCACTCCCCCCCCTATCATATGGGCGTCTATGCCGTCAGTTCGACATTTTTTGGGGGGGGGGGGAGGACTAAAGGTGTATACTCAAAACAAATTTTTTCCGGAAACAGCAAAACCACGCCCACTACGTATATGTAAAAACATTTATTTTTCAGCGAGGAAGAAAAATTGTAGTGCTGCCATCTATTGAATGTATTTGTGGTTAAATTAGATACTATCTTACAATATTTTAGGGTGGTAAGGGAACGGCTCGGGAAATTTCAAAAATTCCATCAACCGTCACAGTGTAGGTCCATATCTTAAACGTCAGTCAAGCCAATAGTTTTTCAATTAAAATATAGAAAAGGAAAATCTTTGATTGAATATCGATATCGAATTTTGCTGGGATCGTTTCTAAATTTGAAATAAGTCACAGTTTTCAACCAGCTTCACATCAGTCACACGACCAGGTGACAGTTAAAAGAAAGATAAAGACTCTCTATGTGCTGAAAATGGAAGCTACTCTTGCTTTGGGGATTAAAAGTTAAGGAATAATTTAAACCTGTTTTGGGGGTATTTTCGAGTGTCTAAAAGAATCGGGTCCTTTTAAAAACATTCGAATACAATTCTCTTCCTCAACACGAAATTTCAACGCGCGTGAGAGGACGTATAACGCATCCTTCGAGTAAGTCGAAACTCGACTGCAAATTAAACCATTTTCTTCGTTCCTTTTTTATACCATCGACGTGGTTAGTAGACTCAACTTTTCGAAAAAGTTGCCTGTCAGCAAGTTGACTGGCGTTTTTCGTTGTCTTCACATGAGGCAACTTAGATGAATCAACTTTTCTTCTAATAAGCCGAATATACTCGAGCAGCTACTCCACGACGCTGTTAAAACCGATCCAAGGTGACTCAACAATTTTACTCGTGTGTAGAGCGAGCGCCTGTTGACCCGATGAGTTGAATGAACTAAAAGTTAATTCAACTCATCAGGAAGAGAATGGTAGGGACACTTGTGTCTGATGAGCTTGATGAGTTGACTAAAGCCCTGGTTTCCTATAAGCGAAATCACCGAGCTTTGACGTCGCTGCTCGGCGTGACGCTGAAATCCCAGTCACGTGATTCCTGCGTGCCACTCACAACGCCGATTTTGCTCGGGCGCGCATGCGCAGAAGAATCAAGTTTTCCTCTCGGCGAGAAGCGACGCCGAAGGTCGGCGATTCCCTCCTAGGAAACCAATGCTTAAGGTGTGAAAGATGCCGCCCTAGTAGCACGCTCGGTAGGGAGATGGTTGGCCAACGGTGACTAACGGTAGAAACATGGTGGGTTGGCAATGATGGGGACGATGAGCCAACGATGGCCCTACAGCTTCTGAGCATCACTGGATCAACCTTGAATAACTTCGATGGGCCATCGCTGGGAAATTGTTAGACACTGTAGCAGATCGTTGGCCCTTCGTTGACAAATGGTTGGTTGGATAACGGTTGCCAAAGCGGATATTGCCTACCGTTTGCCAACCATAAGCTCCACCATCGACCTACCGTCTCCCAACCGATTGTGCTACTAGAATGGTCCTTTTCTACCTGGTTACACCACTACCTGCCCGTTCGAAAGTTGATTCAACTAAGTTCCCTCGTCTGAAGGAGGCAATCTGCTCTACGATATTACCTTCATCCTGGTTTTCTCCTCCAGCAACATATTCCGCTAAATCATGAACGGGTAACGGGAACTGAATTCTTTTTCAGATTCTACTTAAGCTTCTGCCCACAAATGATGTCAGGCTTTGAGGGGGAGGGGATCATAAAATTGTGTCAGTTTTTGACAAGTGGGAAGGAGGGGGCAACAAGAAGTGTGACGTCACTTTTTGTTTAAAGAATAAGAATATGTTTATGAAAAATAGCGAAACATGTGACAGCGAGAGCGGGGGGGGGGGGGGGGGGGCTCTTTGTGACTATGTGACCAAAGGAGAAATAGGGGTCCAAGAATGTTGGAAAAAAGTGTGACATCATTTATAGGACAACCCTTAGTGTTCTGAAAAAAATATTGAAAACTCTTCGAATATAGTGAAAAAATTAATGTGTCAAGGATGGAATTGACAAAAAAATATATAAATAAAAGTTTAGGCTTGCGGATAATCCGCAATACGGATAAATTGTTCGCGAATATAATCGGTTGTTTATCACTAAACAAGGAGGAATCAAGAGCGGAAAAAAAAATGTAATTACGCTGGTGTCGCCATCTGTTGGGCTATAATGCTGTAAGGAATTTAAAAGAGTGTTCATCTCTATATTTTCGGAAACTGATTTTCTGCGCTGAAATTTACCAAATTGTCCAAGTACATTTTAAATAAACGTTAAAAAAAAGTAAATAAATAAATATATATCGATTCAGAAATCATGCCTCTAACTTCCCATTTTTAAAAGGACTTTTGATACTAGCATTATTATTATCATTTTTTTCCTTTTGAAACAATTTGGAATAATAAAGAGATCAGTGAAACAAAGGACAAGCAGAAGAATCCTTGTTATGAGCAACTTGTATTCGAATAGTAAACTTTCAGCGACTAATTGTGAAGACCTTGAAAGAAAAGTAAATTAAAGTATATTATTTTGGTGAATTAAAATTAAAATTTAAATATTTCGTAACTTAACTGCGATGTTACCGATTACAATCTGAATTTAATATTTCGTACCTTGACTGCAGTTGCCCGCATTATACTCGACTACATTAAATGTTTCGTAACTTAACTGCGATTACCTCCCTTAATTTATATTACATTTATTTTTTCGTAACTTAACTGCGATTATCCCCATTATTTTATATTAAAATAAATATTTCGTAACTAAACTGCGATTATCCTCATTATTTTATATTAAATTAAATATTTCGTACCTTTGCTGCAATTGCTCGCATTATATTCTAGTTCATTAAATATTTCGTAACTTAACTGCGATTATCCCCATTATTTTACATTAAATCAAATATTTCATAACTAAACTGCGGTTATCCCCATTATTTTATATTAAATTAAATATTTCGTAACTTAAGTACGATTGTCCCCATTATTTTCTATTAAATTAGTGCGATGCTGCAAACCGATGCACAAAATAGTTTTAGAGATTGCCGGCTGGCATGATGACATGGCTACATGATGAGCACATGTGATGGACCTGATTTTAAAAAATCATACTTTCAAAACTACTGCACAAAAACAATAAGTGATACATGAATGTAAAGCGATATATTCAGTTTACAAATGCTGTTGAATTCGCTTATAACGAACGCGAAGGGATTGCGATACATGCTCGTTATAACCGAGTGCTCGTAAAAACGGGTGAATGAAAAAGATCATAAAACTCATACATAATACATTACAGTACAACCTCGTTAATCTGGACTAACTGGGACCAAAGGCAATCCGGACGATCTCAAATCCGAATAATCCGGGTAGCATAGAAAGTAAACAAAAACACATCCTCATACATATAATAGCCGATGATCGAGTAACGCGTGTGTTTCAACTATGAAACTCGCGCCACGGCATGATGATTTTATAATGTGTTTTGGCAATGTTTGACATGCAGGGAAAGGCTTTATCGTGACAAGGCTGAACTCGATCCGGCAACTTAACTGTTTTACTGGTAAGACTTGTGTCATTTCAGGGGAATGAAGAAACGAAAAAAGCGGTCAACTATTGACGCTTCCTACTGGAGTTTAGTATTCATCCACTGGAGTTAGGTTTAAAATTCCAACCATCAAAATATCACCAAACAGGCAATGACTTCGTTCAAATGTAAAAGCAATTTGCATCCATCATACCTTGACGGACGACTTACTAGTCTTTAAACAAGTAGACTTACTGCTCATTACGACAAAAAAAAAAAAAAAAAAAACCGTATTTTGTAACAAACTTGGATAGAATTGTCTGCAAGACATTAAAAAAATACCCCAGCCAACACCAAAAATGCATCCTACTCAACACTAGCTATTTCCGAAATTTGTCTCGCTAAACACGAAAATCACCATAAATAATTTGAGATTAGTTAGTTTTCAAGATTCAGAACCAACTGGGGTAGTAAAATCTCACGCATGCTCTTTTTTTCCCTGGCAGATAGAAGCACCTCCCATAGGGCTGACCGTCTTCCGAACTTTGACCCCTGGTTGGGATAGAAAATCTCACCCAAAGGTCAAACGAGAAAGTGAGAAGGAAAGTGATGCAAGTGGACTATTTTAAGTTTCGAGTAAAACGCATTTAAAGATCAGATCCCAGGTAGGCTTTCATTGATTTTTTTTCTTCTAAATCATGCTGTACAGCAGCACCTACCAGGGCTACTAGTACCATCTCTTGCCCCAAGACAGAGGAGAGGTTCACCTACCATTTGTACTGGTTATCTCCAAATTTTTAATTTTGCCACTTGCATCCCTTTGCTTCTCACTACCTCAAAGGGAAAATACAGTATATTTTTATGTTAGAGTAATCAAGGATGTTTCAAAATACATTTTTTAAGAATTAAAAGTTGCATAAACATTTAAGTATATTTATAACTAAAGAACAGCGAATTAAAATATAATTACCATTACTTATATTTATAGCATTGAAACCTAGTAACGCTATTTGCCACACCGATAACTTACACAGGAAATTTCGTAAATCAGCACCCCCAAAGCCTGGAGAAATTCATATTCCGGGGGGGGGGGGGAATGCATAAAATGAGCTCACCAAATACTGCTAGAATATTGCAAGATATGATCTTTCTTTGACACATGGGCGTATCCAGAGGGGGGGGGGGGGTGCAGCCTCCTTCCCTCGTCCCTTCTTCCAGAATAGAAGATATTTATTTCAAATTTTAAAAAAACTAGATTAAAAAGAAATCATTAATGGACAATTGCTTTAATTAACTTATCAGCAAGTGTGGCTCTCGTAACCTGGCTACTGATGTTCATAGTGTATATTATTTGCGATCTCATTGAAAAAGGAAAGGAAGTGGTGTGGGGTTACCGGCCAAATATCGCTATGCTGGTGACGTAACGCAAGGTCAAACAGCGAGAGAAAACACTTAAATGCTCCACAAACTCCCCCCCCCCCCAAAAAAAACGTTCTTTGGTCTGCAAAAGTTATTGCAAGTTAACTCCCCCGCCCCCCTCCCATCAACGGAAAAAAGATTAAATTCAGAAAAGTGCATCCACCGTTCTAAATTTTAAGGGGGGATGAGAAAACGGTGTCAACTCAATGGTTTTCATAGAAAAAATGCATAATATACACAAATGCATTATTATATAGTTTCCAGAATCTGGAAAGAGGGGGGGGGGCAGAAAATTGACCCTTTGACACTCCTGATCGAGCAAATGACCAGTCTGCCCACTTTCCATTTTGAGCTGGATACGCCCTTGCTTTGACGTACAAGAAGCAATCGAAAATAAAGCATTTTTAACAGTAGGCTGAAAGCAATCGCTGCTTTCTGAAAAATATACTGTTCAACGAAGCAGGACATATTTAATTACATTTATTGCACAGGATTTTCTTTCTTTTTTTTTCGTTTTTAATTTACCTTCAAATCAATGAGTGTTTTTACTGTGCATCTTTCTCCTGTGAACTTCTGTTTATCTTGAAAACAAGAGTTAATAAAATAAAAAAAAAATCGTTTACATATTCAATTTTTTCGAACCAAAATTAGTAAGAATTTACTTAAAACCAAGGTGCAGACAAAAAGTTTTTTTGAGCAATCACGATTGCTTATTGCTTTCATTTGACTGTGTTTGACGTTCCTATCATTTTTCCCACCGCCACCCTCCGCACCATCACAGTCGACCTGGTCCTCACGATGCTGCACCTCTAGCGAAAACCGTCTCCAGGTTTCGTCAATATCCTACACTTACACGCATACATACACGCGCCTACACACATATACATATATACACTTACACACACATACATACACCTACACACATACACACACAAACACGCACACTCACTCACATACACACAACTACCCACACACTCATGCCTGCACACAGACACAAACACATATGCCAATACACACATACACATACCCCCCCCCCCACACACATACACACAACTACCCACACACTCATGCCTGCACACAGACATAAACACACATGCCTACACACATATACATATATACACCTACACACACATACATACACCTACACAAACATACACACACACACACTCACATACACACAATTACCCACACACTCATGCCTGCACACAGACACAAACACATATGCCAATACACACATACACATACCCCCCCCACACACATACACACAACTACCCACACACTCATGCCTGCACACAGACATAAACACACATGCCTACACACACATACATATATACACCTACACACACATACATACACCTACACAAACATACACACACACACACTCACATACACACAATTACCCACACACTCATGCCTGCACACAGACACAAACACATATGCCAATACACACATACACATACCCCCCCCCCACACACATACACACAACTACCCACACACTCATGCCTGCACACAGACATAAACACACATGCCTACACACATATACATATATACACCTACACACACATACATACACCTACACAAACATACACACACACACACTCACATACACACAATTACCCACACACTCATGCCTGCACACAGACACAAACACATATGCCTATACACACATACACATACCCCCCCACACACACATACACACAACTACCCACACACTCATGCCTGCACACAGACACAAACACACATGCCTACACGCACACACATACCCCCACACACAAACACACACGCTTACATATACACACACACACTCGTGATTGCGAAAAACATAATTTGAATTCAAGATGACAAAATTCAAATTATTATTATTTTTTTTTTTTTGTGTAGTGATATTCAAAACATATATTCACAGAAATGGTTCACAGTGTTCTGGTTCAAACATTTGAGGCGGTTGAATAAAGCATGTCCACGGAAACGCTTTATCATTAGTAGTAGTTAAAAGTAACAAGTAACGAAAATGAAAAATTCTAAGAAACTTAACTGAGTAGCAAATGTAGAATCAAGAGGGAAAATTGAAAATGCTTTTACAAGCTTTATACTATTAAAAATCAGATACAAATATTTAATTTGGCAACAAATAAAAACAGACAACAGATAAAAATTTTAAATCATTGCTTTTAATTTCCTTGTCGGCCAACAATGAATTCGGTTACCAATTGCTTGAATAAAGGCTTAACGGCATTTAAAATCCGCTTAAAAAAACGTTATAAAAATCGCGGAAAACCTTCTAGACGTTTTTAATTAATTTCTTCGTTAATTAATGTCATCCGAAGACGCAACCTAGCTAAGAATGTTCTCGATAGCTCTCCTTTCTCGAACATTTTTTTTTTTTTCAAAATCGGTCCATCCGTTTCGGCGTTAGAGTGCCACAGACAGATACACATACACACAGACACCAAACTTATAACCCCCTACCTTTATGTGTCGGGGGTTAAGAAACGAATGTATTGTCTCCCAATACTTGCGATCGAGTTTTAAAATTTTCTATGTTAATATAACTTTTTTTAAAGCTTGCAAATTTTATCCCCAATAATCCAGAAGTTCGGATAATCGAAGTTCTACTGCACTTTCACTAAGGGAGCAAATACAGTAAACTCCCGATTATCAGCGGTCGGATTATCCGCGGCTCGGCTAATCCGCGGGTCTTTTCACAATTTGTTTTATTAATTTTTTTAACGGTCATTAAATAATTTTTAAACTTTTGTGTTACTGTTTGTTTTTAGCCTTAAATGCGTATATTATTTTACATTCAATGTTAGTAGATGCAATTTAGCAATGTTTTTAGCAATAACTTAAATGTATGTTTGGGTTTTATTCATATTTTTAGCTGTTGTATACAGTAGTATTGTCAAAGAATTTTTTACCTATTGTTCGGATTATCCGCGGATTTCGCTTATCCGCGGTGGTCGTGCCACCCTATTCCGCGGATAATCGGGAGTTTACTGTATTTAGTAAATACAATAAAAATGAAAGGTAAAATTAAGGACAATTTGTTTCACCCATGACGGGGAAATCGCAAGTAAACATCCGAATAAATCGATGTAATTCTTTATTTTAATGGGGTTTTTTCCATCAATCCAAAAGTACTACTTTTAGTCACTGAAGTTGATAAAATGAGCAAATAAATAAATAAATAAATAAATAAAATAATAATAACATGGAAAAGGAAAATCTTTTATTTTCAAAACGTTTAATTTTTAATTAATTTTTCAAAAGTCCGATCTTTCAAACAAGGCGTGGTCCTTATGACGTCACAAGTGATACATTTTGGCGCGTATTTACACCGGCGCGCTGACTGCTGACACTTGCTGTTTACCGCGCTTCCACGATATGATAATTAAGAAGCGAATTAAATATTACGCTCTACGCTTGCTATCAACCATATCGTTGCCAGTACACGTGAGTAAAGATGCGAATTAAATATCTCTCTCTGCGTTAATGTTATCAGTGAATGGCATTTCATCACTTGTGATGCCATGTGCAGTGGCGTAAAAAATGAAATTGAATCTGCGCACCGATTAAAATAATCGTTAAAAAATTTTAAACTTTGTCAAATTATTTAAAAAGTGGTCAGATCCTATGTTTTTAAGCATGCTCTTTGAGGGAAAAAAAAAAAAATACTTTTAAAAATTTCGGAATTTGCCCATTGCTTCATTTCGCTCAAAATAAATTCCTTCTTTTGCGGCAACGAAGTAAATAAAAATCGCTCCGAGATGCGTGGAGGATTCCTTAAGTGAAAGTGAAGCACACCTGTTTCTCTGACCCAGATATAACCTCGTGTCTGACCCACTGACACTGACCGCTCGTCCCTCTGGTTACGAAACGTTACGTAACAACTTATGACATCACACCCTTTCCCTCGAGAGAAATATTACGAAATAATTAATGGCAACAACATAATGTTTCTATCTCAAAGTATTTTTCTCGTGAAAAGTTCATTGTGTAAATTAATATTGCATATATATTTTTTTATATTAAAGTTATTTATTTGTCTTTGTTGCAACAAGTAAGATATGAAGCGCTAGAGAGTAAAAATTTGAAAAAAGGTATTGCACAAATTCTGCCGTGAGAAATTTTATATGGGAGAAACTATTTCGGTGTAAAAGTGAAAGTTAAAAACAAGCAAGTAATATACGATGAGAAAAGCTCTTAAGAACGCTTTAAAACTGAAGTAGTAGTGAGTCAAGGAAAAGAATCACAAACCTGTATTTTATGATCTAAAAAGGTTTAAAAGCTCAAAATTAACAATCTATGAGCTCTTAAGTTCCGCATTGAAATGAATTTGTTAAATTTATTAACAAAAGTAACTTTATAATTGGGCCGTGGTAGCCCGATCGGTAGAGTGTCGGATTCGGGGCCGGAGGGTCCTGAGTTCGAACCTCGATGGTCGAAGACCCACCGTCGTCATTAAAGGGGACTGGGCGACGTTAAATATGCTCATGGTCTCAATGTCCTCCAAGTGAAACGATACCTCTGGAGGTGCTAGCACCAGGTAGCTATTAGCTCCTGGACTAGTTCTAAATTCTCATTAACTGTTCGATCCGGTGATGGTGCTGTCATCTATCGGTATATAAAATAATGGAGGCAAGGCACTTAGTATGCAGTCTTCGACATAAATACAGTTGTAGTCAGTTGTGACTCTGAATAGGAATAGGAACTTTATAATTCATGTTATTAATTTTTGCTTTTGGCAACGATTAAAAAGCTTCTCCTGCCCAACGTCAGGGCCTGAGTACCACACAGGCCAAGTAGGCCTGGGCCTGGGGCCCCATCTTCCTAAGGGGCCCCAAGTTTTTGAGAAACTTATGCGTTGCATTAAAGAATCGTGCATTTTTATGAAAATAGCTAGTGGTACCCGCACGGCTTTGCCCGCAGTAGAATATTAAAAGGTCATTTGGTTCGCCTGTATATTTACAAATAATGGATGACAAATTTCTCGCCAATTTGCTATGATTGCCCATGTTACGGTTTCACGTTATGACAATTTGGTAATTTACTCGCCCACGTTGTGATAATTTGCTCGGTAAAAAGTTCTTAAAATTGGAAGAGAAAAAGAACAAATCGAATTTTTGAAAAATCGCTTCGAGATGCACACCCCTATGCTATAAACTAATTATATGCCAAATTTCATGAAAATCGACCGAATGGTCTAGGCGCAATGCGCGTCACAGAGATCCTGACAGAAAGAGAGAGATCCGGACAGAGACTTTCTGCTTTATTATTATAGTAAAGATTTTTAAAAATCAATGATTTGTTAATTGGGAAAAACTATTTTGATACTTTATAAGTATTTGTCTTATTTAGATCATTTAGTATGAGAAAGAAAGCTTCATTTCTTGAATTTCATGCCAAGTTAAGCATATTTATGTTTTTTTCCCCATAAATAAACTGACTGATAAAGCTAAGAAACTCCGGAAAAAGAATTGTTTTGTAAGTTACCTAGTTTTTTCTTATGAATATTTGTGGAAGGGAGGGAGGGGATGGTCAATATCCTCTTCACTATTTGACTGAGCTATAAAAGGAATAAGGTATGAAGTGAATATGAATATTTGTGGAAGGCGATGGTCAATATCCTCTTCACTATTTGACTGAGCTATAAAAGGAATAAGGTATGAAGTGAATATGAATATTTGTGGAAGGGAGGGAGGGGATGGTCAATATCCTCTTCACTATTTGCCTGAGCTATAAAAGGAATAAGGTATGAAGTGAATATGAATATTTGTGGAAGGGAGGGCGGAGATGGTCAATATCCTCTTCACTATTTGACTGAGCTATAAAAGGAATAAGGTATGAAGTGAATATGAATATTTGTGGAAGGGAGGGAGGGGATGGTCAATATCCTCTTCACTATTTGACTGAGCTATAAAAGGAATAAGGTATGAAGTGAATATGAATATTTGTGGAAGGGAGGGAGGAGATGGTCAATATCCTCTTCACTATTTGACTGAGCTATAAAATTAATAAGGTATGAAGTGAATATGAATATTTGTGGAAGGGAGGGAGGGGATGGTCAATATCCTCTTCACTATTTGACTGAGCTATAAAAGGAATAAGGTATGAAGTGAATATAAACAATTAGTGGTGCTGCTAGTCATGGACAAACAGTGCAACTGCACTACTACTGCACAGGGTACTGCGGTGTATATGCCAAGGCCCTGCAAGAGCTAAATAGTATCGACACTGCGGAACGGCTAAACATTATTTTGCGTTAAATTAACTGATGAAATAGAGAAGAGCCTAAAAATTAATGTGAGCCGGGCTCCAGGGGTGCCCACCGGGGGGGGGGGGGGATTATGGCGCAAATTGCGCCATCAAAATGTTTTGGGGAAATTTTTTAATTTTTAAAAAATTTATTTAAATTTACTTATTGATTTATTTTTAAATTGAAATATAGATTTTATTCTGTTTATATTTAATTTCATGTATTTATTTAGTTGTGTGTGTGTGTGTGTATGTCGCTAAAAGTCAGAACTTTTTCTAATAAAATAATAATAGTAAATATTAATTAAAAATGAATAAATAAATAAATAATATTTTTTGAAATAAATTAATTAAAAAAGAGAGCTAAAAATAAAAAATAAAAAAAAAGAGAAAGAGGGTTGAGAAAAATGTTGGCGGGGGATTTGTGTCATTGAACTTGGGCAGGGGGGGGGGGGGATGGGCACCTTTTGTGGGCCTGCCCAACGCACTCGTCATGCCTTTCAATTTTACTCCCCCCCGTACCTACTACTATTTGTGGTTTAACCAGTTGGATGGGACCCTGAAGACAGCTCTAATTTTTTAATCCAGACCAGAAACCGAGCAATACCTGGTCCAGCACGCCCAGAGATATCGTTTCACTTGGAGGACTTAGTGACTACGAGCATATTTTACGTCCCCCAGTCACCATTGATGAAGACGGTGGATCTTCGACCACGCCTACCGATTTCCTTCTCTTAACATAGAGCAAAAATGAACTCAAAACGAGGGAACGCGGAGCAATCAGTTTTGGTACGACGGCCACTTGCCAGCTATCGAAGGGATTAGAAATTAATAGCGAGGAAAGCAATTGCTTTATTTTAGAATTGAAACTTCGAAATTAACCAATTATCAATTTGATTTGTATTGTTTGGATCCATTGCCGTAGCAATGCCTTCGTTGAATGGCTGCTTAGGGAGCGCTGTCTTCCGTACCGGAAGTCAATGCGGGAGTTGACGGAAGTTCACTTTTTGAGGCAAATGCGATAGGCATTTAGTATTACAAGGGCGTTGGTCCTACCTTCATGTATTTTTGATACTTCCTCACTATTATATTTTCATTTTAAATTCATTTCCTAAGACCACTTTTGAATAACTGTTAGAGCTGTTATAGCCTTTTAACTTCAGTGCAACTTTCACAAGCCCTATGAGCTGAGAGCGACTACATAAAAATGAGGAGGGCGGGGGGGGGGGGTCTACGGGTTGAGCTAGAGCCGCTATATATATATATATATATATATATATATATATATATATATATATATATATATATATATATATATACACTGGTGTGCAAAAATTAAGAACGAGACGGTTTTTTCAATATAACTTTGTACAAAAGCTTTCCAAATCAACACATTTAATACCGTAAGATCCCCAATACGTAAGGACATGTGTAATGTAAGCAACACTTACTAAAAGAGAAATCAGAGGGATAAAAAGAAGCTTTATTGAAAAAGTAGCATGGAGCGCAATGCGACTGAAGGCCGAAACATCCCTGTGATGGGTGTCCAGCAAGAAACATCCGGTCTTTAGTAGGGGATATGATCACCCCCGACTGCTAGGCAGGTTTCACAGCGTCTGCCCATGCTGAGAATGAGGGTGTCAATGAGTTGTTGAGGCATTGCTGCCCATTCGTCTTGCAGCGCCAATCGAAGCTCCCGAATCGTTACTGGTGGTAAGGTACGAGCTGCCAAGCGTCTGCCTAGAAAATCCCATACATGCTCGATGGGATTGAGATCCGGAGATCGTGCCGGCCAATCCATACGTTCAATATCCTGACTCTCTAAGAGCTATTCGGCAGCTACTGTGCGATGACATGGTGCATTGTCGTCCATGAAAAAGGAACTGCGGACCCATAGCGCCTCTAAAAAGACGCACATATGGCAGAAGAATCTCGTTACAATAACGGGTCCCGTTAACCCGTTACCTAGTCGAACCTGCGTCAAAGATGTGAAGGTCTGTACGACTACCAAGCATGATGCCTCCCCAAACGAGAACACCGCGACCTCCATACCTGTCCCTTTCACTGATGTTCGAGGGATGATTGCGGCTTCCCCGCTCTCTCCAGATGAGTATGCGATGAGAATCGCTACTCAGACTGAATCTGCTCTCATCTGTAAAGAGTACTCGTCCCCATTCATTGTCTCTCCGATTCCGGTGTTCCCGGCACCACAGAGAACGCCTTTTCCGATGGGCAGGCGTGAGAGGTACACACCGTATAGGGCGTCGTGCAAACAGACCACCACCGTGCAGTCTTCTGGCCACGGTAAAACGCGATATCGGTCGTCCAGTCGCCTGTGTCGTGTGTCTAGCGATTTCTCCCGCCTGTTTCTTCTGGCCTGTAAGACAATATATCGGTCATCTGCGGGTGTGGTTCCTCGTGGACGACCACTACTGAACCCCCAGATAGCTGCTCCTGTAGTTTGAAATTGTCTCCACAGTCGTGTAACGATGCTGTGAGCAATTCCGAACTCTGCAGCCACACTTGTCACACTGCGGCCTTCCTCCAACTTCCCAATGATTCGACCTCGGATAAAAGCATCCAGATGTCGTCTAACAGATTGATTATTCGCCATTTCTCGCTGAGGCAGCAACTCGGTGTGATTTTAACTGCTATTCGGCTTGCAATCTCTTTGCCAGAAATACTGATCTAACACCGACAACATGCTTTATACTACTCAGACACTCCCCCATTACGTCTGCCTGCATATCTGCGCATGTGCCACCGTACATCACCTTACTTAATCTCCTGATTGGTCTTTCTGTCCGCTCTGCCTCTTCGTTCAGCTGATATGCTAATTTTTTGACTTCGTCCTTAATTTTTGCACACCAGTGTATATATTTATAGCGCTTTTACGCTGAACCTCATCCTCATATATATATTAGCGAATTCATTGATCGAGTAACGCTCCTGAAGTCACCAAAATTGAAACTCGCGCCACGGTATGATAATTTGATAATATTTTTTTATAATGTTTGACATGTAGGGAAATGCTTTATTCTGACAGGGCTAAACTGGATCCGGCCACTTAACTGTTTCACTGGTAAGACTCATTTTAGGAGAATGAAGAAACGAAAAAGCAGTCAACAATGAACGCTATCTATTGGAGTTTAGGGTTAATCCATTGTAGTTAGGGTTAAAATGTCAACTATCAAAATATCACCAAACAGGCAATTGCTGCGTTAAAATGTAGAAGCAAATTTTCACTCGCCATACCTTGACGGGCGACTTTCTAGTAAATTAATAATAAGAGATTATTATTACTAGTCTATGTTGAATCTATAGCTTCTCGGCCATTTTCAGTACAATAAAAGATAATATCCGAGAGAGAGGGCCAAGCTTAAACTGAATTATTGAATTGCATTTCAGTAAGTTTCATAATTTGCATTTTACGTTCAGAAATGTTCAATGGTTCAAGCAACGTTGACTTTAATTGGCATTTTCAAAGAAGAAATTTGGCGTGAAAGATTTGCTCATGACTTTCATTTCATTTTCTTACTGTAAAAAGTATGCTCATTTTCAATATTAAAAAAAAAGAAAAAAAAATTAATTTGAATTCTGAAATTTTGAATTCAAATTATGTTTTTCGCAATCACGAACTGAGACAGGACCCTACTCATTAGGGTTATTGTTTCTAGAAACGGCCTCCTGGGCGGTTACGTGTGCATAGTTGTGTGTGTGCGTAGACCTGTGTGTATGTACGTTGGCGTATGTGAGGGTATGTGTGTGAAGTCGTGTGTGCGTATGTGTGTGAACGTGCGTGTGTGTAGGACATGGACGCCTCCGACCATGAGAAGCGGGTAGCTCAAAACCGGAGCAGCCGCGCCGCCAGCAGAGGACGGTGGGCGGTGCTGCTGCAGAGGCTTCTGATCCAAGTTGAAAAAGGCACGGACACCAAAAACGGTCTAATGAGAACAATAAGCAATCGTGATTGCTCAAAGAATTTGATATTAGAGGAACGTTCACCAAGTCAATAACGTAGTCTTTTCAACGCCAAACCAGAAAATGACTGAAAAATTTTCAAGTCTGCGTACGTAAAAGTTGAGTTGTTTTTGATCAAGTGAGAAATTGGAGAATTTATTCTAACGTGGAACATGCCAACATGGCGAATAAAGTTCTCATTGCTGCAGCTGCTTTGCTACATTTTCTACTCGTGTTTAATTTTACTTTAATGGAAAATTTATTTATTTTCAATGAGCTGATATATATTTGCTTATAGGAGCCTATTTGACAAGCAAATAATCACTTTGATTTGACTATAGTTGGGTAAACCTAACCTGGCAGTATCGTACTGACAGTGTTTTCCTGACCAGGGGCTCTGGGATGCATGGCAGATGTTCCGGTTCGGTGGTCAGCTGAACGCGGAACCCCCAGGGTTTAGTTCCCAAGCACGCTTGAAACTCGATTAATGACGATGTTAAGTACGAGTTATGGCATTGTTGAAAATTGGTAGGCAAGTATTCGGAAATCGATTTCAGAAAAAAGATGCATAATAAAAGAAGCATAGTATTTGGGTTGTTCCCCATTTTTGAAAAATATTTTTTTTCTAAAAGAGCATGGCCGAAAATGTGGTGTGAGTTACTTTTTTTTTTCTTAATTTTGACTAATTTTCTCTCTCACTCTCTCTCTCTCAAAAAAAAAAAAAAAGTAGAAAAAAAAATTAATTTAATTTTGTCATCTTGAATTCAAATTATGTTTTTCGCAATCACGAGTGTGTGTGTGTGTGTATGTAGGCGTGTGTGTTTGTGTGTGTGTGGGGGGGGGGTATGTGTGTGTGTAGGCATGTGTGTTTGTGTCTGTGTGCAGGCATGAGTGTGTGGGTAGTTGTGTGTATGTGTGTAGGTGTGTGTGGGGGGTATGTGTATGTGTGTGTAGGCATATGTGTTTGTGTCTGTGTGCAGGCATGAGTGTGTAGGTAGTTGTGTGTATGTGAGTGTGTAGGTGTGTGTGTGGGTATGTGTTTGTGTATGTGTGTAGGTGTATGTATGTGTGTGTAGTTGTATATATGTGTATGTGAGTGTGTAGGTCTGTGTGTGTGTATGTGTTTGTGTATGTGTGTAGGTGTATGTATGTGTGTGTTGGTGTATATATGTGTGTAGGTGCGTGTATGTATGCGCAGTGGCGGCGCGAGAGCAAAAGTAGACGTCGGCGATGCAGTTTTGCGAGGCCCTTTTAATCATAAAATATTTTCAGACAAATCATTGAATTCACGGAATTAATTTTTGTACTAACTATTGGCACTTATAGTTTCCAATTCACTTAAATGCTAGGACAAAAACGTTTCGTGACTAGTAGCGCAATCAAAAAGTTTTTTTTCGTGGTGGGGGGAGGGGGCGGCACATTGAAAGAAGAAAAGTGACCTGATAAAAAGGTGGGTCCGGGGGTCCTCCCCCGGAAAAATTTTAAAATTTTTAGTTTAAAAACGCCATTTTAGGCTTTCTTTGCTGATGTTAGGGGAAAAAATTTACAGAGGTCTCGGTGGAAATTTCTAGAAATTGAAGCCTTAAAAACGCAATTATAGACCATTTTTATTGACTTAAAGGGTCAGAGAGTGTCCCAGATCGATTCTTTTGTTTAAAAAAAATAGGTCAAAAGCAATCCCCTGCAAATTCTCGAAACAGGGCCGATCCTAGCAGGTGTGCAGAGTGTGCACCGCACAAGGGCGGCCAAAGCAAGGGGCGGCCGTAGGCCGCATCATGTAGTTCTTATAAGCAAGAAAAATTCCTCAAGAATTTCTCACAAGAAAACTTATAATTAGTCGAATAAATATGCTGAATTTTAAATGTTCAATTATCAAAATAAGTGTCGGTTTCCCGGCAGTATAGCATAGTTTAAGAAAAATAGAATGTTTAGGAACATTGTGTTGGTTCATTGTCCATTAGTATTTTCTCTTTACACACATGCTTCATTTGGTTGCAAAGTTTGCGACAGAACCGGTAATCAGGTATGGATACAGGGGAGGAGAAATGGCCCCCTCCTGAAGCATGAAAGGGTGCCTTCTAAAAGGAGCACCGAGGGCGGCCACTAATGTTTACCCCCCAAGCTTTTATAGACCTAAACAATGAAGACATATTTATATAGAAAAAAAAAGCTATACTGATTAGACACTCTCGCAAGCATTTCAAGCAACAAATTCTGTGTTCAACAATCGTGGATGCATGGAAAGAAAGTGAAAAATTGCGACAACTCTGAGAGTCAAACATATATGAATGACGAACTAGAATTTTGTAATTTCCCCCCTTTACGGAAATTTTTTCTAATTATAATCCCGAATGAACTGCCCGATTTCAAATCAGGTAGGAGGACAGGGCTCTTCCCCCGGGTAGCAAATTTAAACGAAGCTCCTCAACGAAGATCAAAAAGGATGCCATGACCTCCTTTACGAGACTAAAGAAGGCTTAAAATTGCATTTCTAGGACTTTAATTTCGGAAAATTTTGCTGGTTGAACAACTGATCTTAAGTCTCTGATTCCCAATTTAAATTATTTATTAAGTCTTTGATTCACCCCTTCCACCTTAACTTAATCAAACATAGCCTAAAAATGTTGGCTTCAAAATCCAAAATGTGTTTTTAGAAGACAGCCCTTCCTACTGTCCTCAAAATTTGCTTAATGACATTTTTCGGATTTCTTTTTCGAAATTTTTGCGATGGACTTTTTGCGATTACTAACAAAGACAGTCTCAATTAGCGTCTTTAGAGAGGCCCCTAATCCCTACCCCTCTCACTTAATTTATTGAAAAACAAAGTAAAGTTGCGTTTTTCAAACACCAGTTTCAAGAACTTTCGGGGAAGGACCCCGGATCCCCCTTTTCTCCAATGCATATCACTATACCTCAAAATTTCATTTAGACGGTTCCGTGGAGCCACAGAACCCTTCCTGCCTAAACTAGCCTGAAATTGACTTCAGTTTCAAAAAAGACAGTTCGTGAGGACACACTGAACCCCGGTCCGCTCTTAGTCCCATCGTTATCAAACAATGCCTAAAATACGTTTTTGGGACTTCAATTTCTAAAAAATTCCGGAGGAGAACTGCTTGGCATATGTAACTTTCTACCGCACTAGGGCAGAACCACCAGTCGTCAAGGTAAGGTGGAAAAAATTCTATAGTTGTATTTTTCCGATATTAATATCGAAGAACATCCGTAAAGATCCGCCAAAGCTTCCCAGTTTCGTTAACGTCACCAAAGGTAGTATAAAATAGCGCTTTTAGAAACATCCGCTTGGGAGTCCCAAAACCCTTCCTTCTAAAAAAAATAGCCTGTAATAGATTTTAGTTCTGAAAAATATTTCGGTTCGGAATATTTTCACGTTTCCCCTATTGTTTTCAAATACAGCCAAAAATGGGTTTTTGAAACAATTGCGCCGAGAAATTACCGGAGGAAAGCCGCTAGATCCCCTACCGTCACCAAAGACAGCCTAAATTTGCGAACTTCAATTTCGAAAACTTTCGATGGGAGACGATTGAATCTCCCTCACTCTAGCAAGGTCAACAAAGGTAACCCAAAATTGCGTGTTTAAAACTTCAGTTTCGGAAAATTTTCGGGAAGAGCGCCGATCCTTCCTATGCTACGGTCACAAAAATAGCTTCAAACTGATTTCAATTTTGAAAGAATTTTAGGAAAGAACTCCAACATTACTATCACCTGAAGTCTCGAAAAAATTCCTAAAATTGCGATATTTGACGTCAATTTCGAAAATTTCTCCATGCACCTTGAATATACCCGACTCTTTTGTCCTTGCAACCGAACGCAACCAAAGATTAACTAAAACTATTTTTTATACGACAATTTCGATAATTTTCTCGGAGCAATCCCCCCCCCCCCCCCCGCTTCCGTCCTTCCTCTGATGTCACCGAAGACAGATTATAAAATGCGTTTTTAAGACTAGTAAATTTCGGTATCTATTACTTTCTTCAAAGATATAAATTGTACCTAAGGAGTTTCTTATTATAAAACTTTTCTTCCTTTTTACAAATTCAACATTCTTCTGTTTTTTTTTCTCACTCTTTTTTAAATTATAACTTGATACAGAAATTTGAAGAAAGATTTATATAGACGTTTTAAAGATTAGTCAAAATATGCAAATTACTCTTGAGGGGCGGCACATCAGGTCTTTGCACACGGGCGGCCGACACCCTAGGATCAGCCCTGTCTCGAAATCGAAGTTTCAAAAACAGAATTTTAGACAAACTTTGATGATTTTACGGAAAGGGAGGGAGCTCTTCCCTCGAAAAATTTTGAAAATTATGCTTCTAAAAACTTTAGCAATATTTTATATTCAGGAGCCAGTTCACCTAAACTTTTTGTTGATGTAGTTTAAAAAACCTGATTGCTAATGATATAAAAGAAAGGCGGTATGGGGACCCTTGCATGAATATTTTCTAATATCCAAGCCTTAAAAATGCGATTCTATAAGGCCATATTTTGTAATATTAGGTTCGGTAATTTTTGAAATTAATAATTGAAAATCAAAAGTGTGCTACAAAAACACAATTTTAAGCGATTTTCGATGTTGTTTAGTATTTGGGGGCTTTAGCTTTAAGCTGGAAATATCGCGAAATTTAAGATCTCGAAACGAAATTTCAGATGCTCCATAATGCTATCGGTGCGCGCGTGTATGGAGGGGTGTGTGTTCGGAGGAGCAGCATTTTGAATATTTTCTAATTTTTCAACAAGAGAAAAAGAAAAGAAATAGAACGGGGTGCGGGGGGGGGGAATAGAGTTAGCTGATCAATAAGCTGTAGCTAGTGAATATTTTAAATTCAGGTTCCTACAGAATTGGGCCCCGCATTTGCTAAAGCTGGCTCTGTGCAGTCTCCGCTGCACGCACTATTTTGATTACTTTTGTGTCTGTTGCATTTAATAAGAGCTTCAATTGAAAACATGGAAATTTCTTAAAACTTTTGAGAATTTACTTCTGAGAATTTTGCGAGGCCCTATCTGCGCGAGGCCGTCGGCAGTCGCCGACGTCGCCGACGCCTAGCGCCGCCACTGTGTATGCGTGTAAGTTTAGGATATTGACGAAACCTGGAGACGGTTTTCGCTAGAGGTGCAGCATCGTGAGGACCCGGTCGACGGTGATGCTGCGGAGGGTGCTGGTGGGAAAAATCAAAGAAACGTCAAAAACAGTCAAATGAAAGCAATAAGCAATCGTGATTGCTCAAAAAAAAAAAAAAAAAAAAAAAAAAAACATAAAAGACTTTCAGTCGCTGCTTTCATTTTCGCTGCTGACGTCACAGGTGAAAAAGTCGTGGCCGTTTGCTGTACCGTTTTTCTATACTTTAGCCAACCAGATGTTCTTCTTTTTTTCTTTCTTTCGGTGCTTAATTGCACAGGTTTATTTTGATGAGGACTACAATCTGAGTGCTTTGCCTCTCTTACGCATGATATATTTTATTACACATATAAACAACACATGAAAGAATTTACATCACAAAGAAGGGAAAGTATAACCGGAGCGAGGGTGGGAGTCGAACCCACCACCTCAAGTGTGCCAAGCCAACCAGATGTCATTTGGTGTTATTGTGACGACGAAAATGTTGCCAAATACAAACAGTTTTAGACAATAATAATAATACTGATAAAAAAAAATCTCGGTTTTTTGTTCCCCTTTTTGATGAACTCCGCCAAAGGAATAAAATCATGCATCGCGGTTAATACTTTCACATCACATGCACCAAAGAGTTCATGTCAAACATTCTACAATTTGCAAACAATAGCTCGAGAGGAAACGCGCAACTGTTAGCTAAAACCCTCCATTACCTCTCCGAATGTCCCTCTGCACGAAATTTACTTCACCCAAACCTGGAATATTTACCACTGTGACCATCAGACGAGACTCTTCAATCGGTATTGCGAAGTCCGGTTTGGCAACGGTTTCGTTCTCTAATTCGAGTGAGGCGAGTTTGACCTACTGACGGAGGCAGCCAGTCCATCATCCATCAGAGAGTGGGCAACAACTCCGCGAATTTCAAGAAGGTAAGCAAACTCGCTTTCTAATTTCTATACTTGGTATGCACATGGGGAGGCCAGCGAAGGTAAACTTCTGAGCATGTTGGTTGTTTTAAGGGGCACTGGGAGGGGTAATTACCCTCCCCCTGGTCAGGGGCGCCTAGGAGGTCACGGGAGGTCACTGTGACCTCCCCAAAACTTCCCTTACATTTCCAAATTTACCTGACGATTCAACAAATTTGAAGCATAATTAAGTGCAATACTGTATTTTTTTTTCGTGTCCATATGTCCCTTTTCATTTGATGTATTTTAGGGTGGTTCAAAAAAGCTTTTTTGTTAGTTAGTCCAGAACACTCCTTATTTTATTTATATATATATATATATATATATATATATATATATATATATATATATATACTTACTAATAGTATTATGCTGTGTAAAAGTTTTAACTTCTTACTCAAATTTTAAGAGGGTGCTCAAAGATTTAACACTAGCCGTAACATTGAAAATGCCAAAAATTTAGGAACATTTAATTTCCCCAGCTTTTTTTTTTTTTTTTTTTTTTTTGTAAATAATTATTTGATTGCAATGTATATGAATATTACTACTGTATACTACAATATGCATAATTGTTTTTTCAGTTCAATGTATTTTTTTAACCTCCAATCCCATACGTTTGAAGTTTGGGGGAGGGGGGTTGAGCACCCTATTTCAGTTTATAAGAAATAAGTTATTCCAGTTATTACTATCCGCAAGTCTAAAAATATCGAGAAGTGTCCTGCTATTTAGGAGAAACTTTTTTTTTTTTTTTTTTTTGCATGTGTTTTTGAACCACCTTAATGCACTTATGTGTGCTATGTGCATACCCAAATTTTGTTACTCAGCAAAATTTAGAGTTCCATTTGGCCCATTGAGAATTTCCACAATTCCGAAAAATTAAGTTCAGGTCGCCCCTGCTCCTGGTTTTGAGAAACGTAATGTAGTCGTATACCTTGGAACAACAGTCAGCAATGTCAGATTTTGACTAAATTTAAGTCATGATAAAAACCTGTCCACTGTAAACTCCGCGAATTTCAAGAAACCAGCCGATAAGCAAACTCGCTCTCTAATTTCTATATTTGGTATGCACATGGGGAGGCCAGCGAAGGTAAACTTCTGAGCATGTCTGTTATTTAAGGGGCCCAAGAGGATAATTACCCGGTCAAGGGGCACCTCAATAGGAGGTCACGGGAGGTCACTATGATCTCCCCAAAAATGTCCATACCATTCTAAATTTTGCCTGACGATTCGACAAATTCGGAGCATAATTAAGTGTAATAATGTATTTTTTGTGCCTAAATGTCTCTTTTCATTTGATTTACTTATATGTGCAATGTGAATACCCGAATTTTATCAGCCATCAAAATTTGAAGTTCCATTTGGCACATTGAAAATTTCCATCCTTCCAAAAATTTAAGTTCGAGTTGCCCCTGCCTCCTGGTTTTGAGAAACGCAGTGTATTTATATCTGTACCTTGGAACAACCTCAATCATTCTCAGAGACTCTGACCAAATTTAATTCATGATAAAAACCTGTCCACGGTAAACTTTTCGGTGCAACAACCGACTGTGACGCGGCGATACATACTGGTTATTTTCCTATTGGTTTATCTTATGTTCTAAACATTCCTGGAGATATTCTTAAGTATTTAAATTTTGCTAAAACAGTTGATGTTACTTTTAATTCAAGTATAATTAAAACTGACTTGAATTTGTATGTGCATTTCTATTGAAGAACGGGATAATATAATCTCTTGAAGTGTTTTAAAATTTCGCGGGGATCGGTTATGAAAGTTGGATGGAGTCGGAAAATAATTGCATTTTACGACCATTTTCGATAAAACTTATTTATAACATTGGGGGTTCGTCCGATATGTAACATTTTCCCCCTTCAATCTTTCATGGAAACATGTGTCCATGTATTTTGCTTTTTAAAAGTGCAATACATATTGAATCCCCCCCCTCCCCACTCCATCCCGTGAATAAATTTAAAATAACATGTCTGCATCATAAGAGGCTGATATAGTTCTCCAGAAGACGCATCGCACCTTTACAATGAAAGTTAAAATCAAGGTTTTACGCAATAGTACAGTTTTACGTGATTTATTCGTAAATATTATAATACGCACAAAAAAATTATAATGTGATGTTTACTGGTTAGTTTGTTTAACTTTCTTTTACATAATGAAATTTCAATAATGGATAGTTAGTACGTTTTTTCAAAATTTTGCGTTGCCACTTTCCTTGCCGGAGTGCGATATGTTATCGTAAAAGTCCGAAATCTGGTAAATGTCGACATTAGCCAGTGAATATCAACATTCGCATACAAAGACGTCGGCGAAAGACCCAATATTTGTGGTAAATTACCGGGGAAGGTCAGAATGTATTTCTTTTTTCAAGTGAATAACATTAAATCTTACCTCCCCCACTCTCTCCCGAGAAGAAATTTAAGATGACGTGCCAGTTTCATAATCGTGGCATATATTTTAAGATACATAAGAGGCTGTTAGAGAATTTTCTAAAAGACAGAAATTTCCTTCAGATAGCAAATATTATGCATGTTTTGCATCATCGGCCCTTTGTATGTTTATATGATTATTACAAGTCTGACTTGAAACGTCATAAAAGATCATGAAATACTTTTTATGACTTATGTTTTTAGTGTTCTCATTAGTTTACTAGAAATCATCCTAATTTTGTTTTTAGACACCTTACTTTAAACGTCATTTTAGGAATCCGAAAAGTTTAATTTTCGTGTCTTTGAATCTTAGAATATTTCAAAATCTGTTTCTGTCGAAGACCGAAAGTTGATAAATGCCGACATTTGCCAGTGATTCTCAAAATTCACATAGCAAAAACATCGGTGAAAGTCCGAATAATTTCTGTAAATCACCGGTGAATGTTGACATTCTCCAATTTTCGTCTTTCACAGAAACATACTGATAAAATCCTAAAAGTAATTCTAATTTTGGTCAGCTTTAGGAAGTCCCTTTACTGAAACTTGTTTCCTTTCAAAAACAAATGCATTTCAATTAGTAGTTGAATACGTCGGATGTTTTAGGGTATTGATACTTTCTTGTAATGTTTATGAATTTGTGTTTACATTAGTTAATCTCTGAAAGAAATCGTACTTTGTTTTTCCTTTCCTTTTAAAACATATTGCCATTTCTAATATGTCAGCATACATTTAAAGACTTATTGCAGACTTAGACTTATTACCTCTGATTGAGAAAATTTTCTTGTACCTCATCCTCTAAGGAGAAAGTTCTGGCAACTCTACTGTATCTTGAATGCAGCGCGGTATCTATCCCTTATTGCATACTTTCATAATTTTAATAAACCTAAGTTGAAATGACGTTTTAGAAATCCGAAATGTTAAATTATGTCTTTCAATTACGGTATTTTAATTTTCTAAAAATAATCCCCCCCCCCCCTTTTTTTCCCAGAAAGATCATTTTAAAAGTTTATGGAATATAAAACCTTTTTTCCTTATAATGTTGATTTTTGCAAAGATAATAGCCGCTAAATGCAAAATACATTTTGATGTCTCTGAAGTCATTAATCTTTGATCAGAGAGCATTGTATTCTCAATAGCACTACATTGTTAATTGGGGGGGGGGACAGTTTGTGGAAATTCCAACATGGAAACATAATTAGCGACATTATTAAAAACAATGTTTAGAAATTAAGGGTACTTTTTAGTTTCGGTCGGTGAAAAAATCGCACAGATGTTATATACTGTGTACTCTAGATAGTAGAAAATAGTTGGTGGTTGCCCATAAGTGATGCTTTTTTCATCATATTCGACACCCCCCTCCTTTTGTTACAAAATGTCACACTCCTTCACCCCTGTCACATGTCATGCTAGATTACGTAATTCATATTGTTTGTAAGAAAATGAGTGATGTCACACTTTTTGTCACCCCTCCCCCCGTGCCACAGTTTCACGCCCCCCCCCCCCCCCGTTCCTTCAATACGTGACATTATTTGTAGATGACCCTTCAACTAAAGATGCTCCGCTTAATAAAATTGAAATTTAGAAGAAACTTCAAATTGAAATTTAGAAAAACCTAGGTTTAAAAAAAATTAAACCTTCCGCTTGTAGCGTAATTGTAAATGATAGTTTAAAAAATGAATTTCATAAATTTCAGTAAAATAAGCTTTCCCTTGTTATTTTACGAATTAGGTTTTATGTGAGGTGTATTTTACTTATTTTACAACTGCATCTACTGTATGTTGCTCAATTTTCATGGATGCGCCATTTTACACATATATTTTGCACTTTATTCACGGAATTTTAAACTTTGGCTCCTATTTCTATGCATTCCATTACAAGGAACGATTTCACGATATGAAGTATCAACTTTGTGAATAGTTTTCTGGTATTTAAAAAATAATGACTTGTTGTAGACGTGACCATACGGTCATACCCGCCGCACATACTAATTATTTTTCAAGTGCAAAAATTGTATTTAGTAATTTGATACTTCATATTGTGACACATATTGGTTCCTTGTACAGTGGCCACCGCTTATTTGAATCAAGTTTGTTCTAAACAGTTTTGGTTCCGTAAAGCGGCTGATCCAATAAAACTGAATTTTTGATCTGTGTTTGATTTGATTCGTTAAAGTGTTTGATTCAATTAAACACTGATTCAACTAAACGGCGTCCACTGTATTAGATTACCGGAGTACCCCGAATTTACGTAATCTGTTGGACTAGTGATAAAAAATGTACCAAGCGGGAAAACGTAAAATCGTGGTTTTTCTCTTAATATATAGGCAGAGCTGCCAACTGCTACGAAAAAATCGTAGTTTCTACGAATTACAGCTTCAAACTACGACGCTACGAAAGCGGGTCCAAAAATTACGATTTTCCGTCTTTTAATTTATAATTCTAGAGAAAAAACATAACTGCATTAAAATTAAATCGGTAAGTGCAGAAAACAAAACTTCTACACGTGTGCTGACAGTCTCTGCGTAACAAGCATCGCTCTTCAAAAGTTGTATGGTGTAAAGATAGATCGGTTTTTAGATCGCGACGCTGATCCAGTCATTAAATCTTCGGCAAAAAAGCGTAAAAACTGCCGAAAACTCGAGGAGAAAAGAATTATTCCGTATTAATGTTTTCTGTACCATATTTGAAATTTGTTAAGTATCGTTGTTTTTGTTCTTTATACTGTTGACAATTCGTCACTGTGTTTAAATATGTGTCCCCCCCCCCCCCACTTCAAACGATTTTAGATTTTCCAAAAATAGCAGCTCTGGATCTAGGTTTACTTTTAACAAATTCCGTGCAAGTATTTTTTTTGGAAATTTGCTAATTGGTTTGCATTTGCAAACCAAATCGATTGTTCTTGGTTTCGTGCTGTTAGTTTAGAAATTCTTGTTTTTCTAATTGTTTTAATATTTGCATTCCATGAGAGAGTGCAAGTAACACTACAAAATTGAGTTGCAAAATAAATTTTCGTTCAAACGGATAACTTTCGGGCATAAACTTGAAAACTTCGATTTGTCGATCAAAATAAAACTAACCCACGTTTCAGTCCCTCACTGATATAAATTTGTTCTGTTTTTTAGTTTTGCAGTTTCGTTGCACTAAACTTGCAATTTAGTGCTTATGCTTAAAATTTTATGAAATTTAGATAAATGTTTCATAAGAGCAGTCTATGATCGAAAATAAATAGGAGTGGATTCTTGAATTTTATTTTATTTTGTTTTTTGTAAAATGTCTTACATTATCGTTATTCAAAGGAATAACGATTCTGCGCAGGTCCAACTAGTTTCTTCAAAATGTAGTTAATAAATAAAAATTTAATTTTAAATGAATCGATAGAAATATTGTACAACTTACACTTAAATATGTATATATATTTCGCAGGGGTATATGAAATTTATTTATTATTTTATTTATTTATTATTATTTTATTTATTCATTTATTTATTTATTTATTTTGAGACAAAACTTTGTTATTCAGAACGGCTATAATGCACACAGAAAGTTTCGAGAGTTCACCTTTTCATTCTTATGACTGATTCAAAAAAAAAAATCTGTATTGGTTCTAAATAAAATTATATTGAAACGATATGAAGTCCATGCATAACTAAATTATTTAAAAAAATAAGATTTGAAGAAAAAGTGGACGTGCAACGTAACTGTAAACTAATTTCCCAAAGATATTTCTCGAAAACTTAACAGCTCGTATGAGAGACAGTTGTTCTCATTTCCTGATCACTTGATTACAAACCCAAAAGAATGTGGGGGCCTCCTGGAAGCGAAAACGAGGGGTATCGTGTGCGACCTCACCTCTCAGGGGGCGCCGATCATTTTCTTTTAGAACTCTGCAACGCTGATAAAGAAATGAGAGGAACTAAATATTTTTGGGAATATTGGTGAAACTCTAGAAAATAGCCATATTACCTCAGTGGCGTACACCTAGGGAGGGGTCCAGGGGGTCCGGAGCTCTCCCAAAAGTCTTGCTTTCTTCCGCGATTGATTACGATGATATGTATTTTTTACGTAGAATAGTTTCAAACAAAAGCAACAATTTCGGTTCTAATAAGTGAAAAAATAAAAACCTCATGTTAAAAGATTTTATAAAATATTGTGCACTGTTCCTATAATCAACTGTCTATAAGAAGCAGAATAGTGATTAAAAATGAATACGCTGTAATAAACATGTTTCTAGTTTTATTCCTAGTGTAATTATAAATTTAAATGAGATTCCATGAACTTGAATCCATTTTTAACTATAAGAAGTAAAATGTAAATTATTTTGCTCTATGGTTTTTTATTTAAGTATATTTCATTAAATAATGCTGATTATTTTATCAATAGTTTATTTTTTTACTGTTTTTTCGTTCTCGGAAATCTATAAAATCAAGTCAATATGCTTGACGGCGCATTAGGGTATGATATGAGAGAGGCTTTCGGCCTTGGAAAGCCTGTGCGCGCCATTGCTGCCTTATCATAGTGTGCAGAGACACTTTTGGATTTTTTTTCTTTCAAGATGTGAACATACTTAACGTTTTTTTAGAGGAGTGAAAACACAAAATCAGTAAAGATCGTAAAAATAGTGAACTTCCATGGAAAGAGTTTTTAAGGATGAAATGGAATATATATATATACCTATATGGCAAGGAAATAATAGATGTATGATATTTTGATTTTTAACATTTAAAATGCTGATGTTTATTACAAAGCAATTTAAAAATAAACCGTTCAGTTTTATAAAATCTAATTCTTTTTTCTCCTTTTTCCATGAGGCTAAATTTTCATTATTTTTTCTCATATATAAAAGTGAATAAAATTATGAATAAGAAAATAAGTGAAGAAATGAATAGAGAATTTTTGAACGAAGGAATGTAAATAAAATAACTAATAAATGAATACCGTTTGACCACGGATTGTATGGAATTGGCAAACATCCAGTTGGGGCGACTCCATCTGAATGAGGGGAAAAATAAAAATTTTATGCGCGCGATCCTCTCATTTGAATGAGACTCTGCTTAATTTAGAGGCTAACATACATCTGCAAAATCTGACATCCCTGAAAACTAATAGATGCTTCCATTTCCGCCTGTAAACCGGATGTTTGCCTTTCCATACAATCCGTGGTTAGACAGCGCATAAGTGATTTACCAAAAGATTGAATAAGTAAATGAACTATTTCACTTTGCCCCGCATGCACTAGACCAACTGTAGAAAGCATTTAAAATATTAAACAAATAAACATTGTACTTAATAGTAGGTCTCAATATTTGAAATGTTAAAAACAAGAACTTTATCACTTAATAATAACGAAAATACTTTTTGCCTTACAACAAAATATTTCAATACGAAAGTATCAATTTTTGAAAATAGCTTCATCACATTCTTTGATTCTCAGAGAAATTTTTCGTTGGAATACATTACAAGTGCTACTACACAGTTAAAATACTACTAGATAGGTGGTGCTAAAAGCAGAGTAAACATAATGAGATTTAGGAATCAGTAAGCTGTAGTCAATATGAATGTATATTGACATAAGCTTACAAACAGGCAGCAGGCGCACTGCATAAATATAGTAGACATGTGGGGAGGGGGGGGGGAGGAGACACGAGCCAAAAAAGGTTGAAAAACCTTGATCTATCTTGTCATTTTCTCCCCGATAATGATAATACTTTTAAGCCATACATTTTAATTTAACGACAAAGCGAATTCTCAAACCATCCAATGGGGTTGTTCCCTTCAGTCAAAAGTACTACTTTTAGTCACTGAAGTTGAAAGAATGGACAAAGAAAAAAAAATACACGGACCCAGAAAATACTTTTATTTCTCTAACAATTAACTTTTAATTAAATGTTTCAAGTGTTCGATTTTTCAAATAAGGCATGGTCTTTATAACATCTGAAGTGATGTACTTTGGCGCACATTCCACTGGCGCACTGAATGTTTACGCTTGCTGTCTACCGCGGTTCCAGATTATGATAATTCAGAAGCAAATTAAATATTGCGCTCTACGCTTGCTATCAACCATATCGTTGCCATTACATATGAGTAAAGAAGTGAATCAAATATTGCGCTCTGCGCTAATGCCATCAGCGAATGGCAATTCATCACTTGTGATGTCATGTGCAGAAGCGTAAAAAATGAAATTTTATCTGCTCACCGATTAAAATAATTGTTAAAAAATACTAAACTCAGTCAAACTATTTTCAAAAACTAGAAAGGTATGACGGGTGAAAATGGCTTCTACATTTGAACGAAGCCATTGCCTGTTTGGTGATAGTTGAAATGGTAACCCTAACTCCAGTGGATTAACCCTAAACTCCAGTAGGTAGCGTTCATCGTTGACCATTTTTTTCGTTTCTTCACTCCCCTGAAATGACACTGTCTTACCAGTAAAGCAGTTTAAGAGTCATTTCACGTCAAATCGCCTAATGCCATGTGCTGTCATGTCTGCGATTTTTTCTATTATTTTTTTACGAATAGATATCTATGAGAAAAGCTCAAATTAATTTTTTTAGATTTTTTTGAATGAAAATTACGCTTTGGAGAATTATTTCAAAAATTCGATTTTTGATCGTTTTTCGGAGTCACCGTTTTGGCATGAATTTAGGAAATCGCTCTAATTTCTTTATTTTTCAATTAATTAAGCTGAATTTGGTATCAATTTCAAGCTAATACTTTTCTCTTTCAGCGTGAATGGCAGAAAGTGTTTTGTGAATAGTTGGGT
The DNA here is from genome assembly GCF_026930045.1 of Uloborus diversus. Lineage (NCBI taxonomy): Eukaryota > Metazoa > Arthropoda > Arachnida > Araneae > Uloboridae > Uloborus > Uloborus diversus. The sequence continues at coordinate 9,305,570 of NC_072739.1, forward strand.
GTTGCCACTCTGTATCTGAAGTCAGTTTTTATGATTTTTCAATTGGGAGATTAAATGAGTCATATCTCCGAAGTACCTACTACGATCTGCATCAATTTTTTTTTGTAGTATATTTAAATCATTCTCTTGCTCTGTAGAAAAAATAGAAGGGTATTTTTTTTCAAATAAAAAAATAAAGTTTATATTGCAGATAATACAAGTTTTCTAATACTTTAAATCCCTTTTAAGCTTAAAAAAGGCCAAAAAACTTTTCAGAACAATTAATACTGTTCCTTCAAAGAACTTGTATCAGTAGTTATCTGCTAAAAAGTTGTTTACTTTGGAAAAGAATCAAAAAATTCCGTTTCAGACTTCGCAAAAAAAAAAAAAAACACTTTTGGCTGAAAGTGTACTAAATATTAAGAATAATAATTTGAAAAATAGTGAAAAGAAATATTTCTAATGGCGCTATTTAGCTTTTTTTTTTTTTGATAGTAAAAGATGGAAGAAAAGAATTACAGTAAAATCCCTCTAATGCGGACACTAACGGGACAAATTTTTTTGTCCGCAATAGAGAGGTGTCCGCAGGACAGGGGTTTAATAATGTTATATACATTGGAACTGAGGAATTAAAAATTGTCCGCATAAGAGAGGTGTCCGCCTTTGAGGGGTGTCCGTTAGGAGGGGTTTTACTCTTGAAAAGTTTTCATAGCCTAAACTTGTTTGGATTACGTAACACCTGACAATGATCTTCCGTTCCTACAAAGCTCATGCAATACACATCCTTCTTCTTTCGCTTTGAAAGTTAATCGACACATAGCTTTCGTCGATTATAAAATGTGAAATGAAAGGCATGCTTATGTCGACGGCATTTTTAAAATATACTTCAATAAGCAAAAATAATATTCATCACAGAAATCTAGAGTTGTGGAGTACTTACTGTACGTGTGGAAGTTCATTGTTTGGTGCAACGTAATCCAAACAAGTTTATGCTAAGAAAAGCTTTTAGCAATATTTTCCCCCATCCTTTAATGTCAAAAAAAAAGCAAAATAATTCCATTAGAAATATTTTTTATGCTATTCAAATTATTATTCTTAATATTTAGTACACTTTCAATTATAAGTGTTTTTTGTGAAGTTTGAAACAGGGGAGATATTTGCACAATTATTTTCTAAAGTAAACAACTTTTTAGCTATTAACTGTTGATACAAATCCTTTGAGAGTCCAGTGTTAATTGTTCTGAAAAGTTTTTGGCCTTTTTTAAGCTTAAAAGGGATTTAAAGTAATAAACGTACTTTCTGCAAAACAAACTTAATTTTTATTTCAAAACAACAAAAACCCTTCTATTTTTCCTACATAGCAAGGGAATGATTTAAATATGCTACAGAAAAAAATGATGCAGATCGTAGGTAATCCGGAGATATGACTTATTTGAACTCCTAATTGAAAAAACATAAAGACTGACTTCAGATAAAGAGTGGCAGCACCCAACTATTCACAGAACACTTTCGGCAATTCACACTGAAAGAGAAAAGTATTAGCTTGAAATTGATACCAAATTCAGCTTAATTAGTTGAAAAGTAAAGAAGTTAGAGATTTTCTAAATTCATGCCAAAACGGCGACTCCAAAAAAGGATCAAAAACCGAATTTTTGAAAAAATTCTCAAACTTAATTTTTATTCAAAAAACTAAAAAAAGACTTTTTTGATATCTATTCGTAAAAAAATAATGGGCAGAATCGGAGACATGACGGCATGGCCGACTATTTAATTTAGGCGATTTGACATGGAATGATCCTTAAATAGCTGGATCGAGTTCAGCCTTGTCACGATAAAGCCTTTCCCTGCATTACCAAAACATATTATCAAATTATCAAGCCGTGGTGCGAGTTTCATAGTTGAAACGCTCGGGTTACTCGATCATCGGCTATTATATATAAGAGGATGGTCAAATCCTATGTTTTAAGAATGCTCTTTTAGAAAAAAGTAATTTTTAAAATTTCGAAAAAAACATATTTGCACCAGAGAACTTCTGTTTTGAATTAAATGAACATACGAGTTTTTTAATCCTCTCACACGCGATTCTGAATCTAATTTCTTCCAGTCCGGAAAAGGAAGACACGGGCTGGCATTAACCCATACATATTTTCCAGACACATCTAATAAACATTGTAAAGAAACCAGCACGTGCTTCTCTCGAAACGAAACTAGTTCCGGTCAGTTTTTTTGCTGTTTTTTTATGTTTAATGATTCCGCTGGTTGGCTGGTTAACGCTCCAAATCTGGGGTAATTAAGTCGAAATCAGAATGCAGAAACCCTCTAGCAACCAGTAAGAGTCATATCATGTTAGATTTTTTTTTTTTTGTTAACTTTGTGATAATTCAGCAGCAGATGTAGAGCTCAAATTGATGGTTTAGTTCGTTGATGTTTCGAAGGACTTTCTCTAAATATTTGTAGCAAGAGTGCGTTAACCCTTTAAAGACCACAAGTGTTTAGGTACAGTATGAATATTTTTCATTCATAAAACTATTTTAAAGCCAAGTTTTTTGCCAAGTTTTGCAAAAATTGGTTCAGTAGAGTGTGTAAGTAAATGAAGGAGACATGCAAAGCAAAAAATTGATTAATTTGTCATTCAACTACGAAATATTGGCATTTAATCTAGATTAAGATGTAATTTTTACCAAAGCTGAATGTCTAAATCTGTCTGGATGTCTGTGACGCGCAAAGCCTTTAGACCGTTCTGCCGATTTTTATGAAATTTGGCACAAAATCAGTTTGTTGCATGTGGGTGTGCACTTCGAAGCGATTTTCGAAAATTCGATCCCACGAAAAACATTCTGTAAAAAACTAGCCAAGTCTCGATGGAGTTGCTTGTTTATCTCTAAAAAGTAATGAAATCTAGACAAAGTCATGACAAGTCTAAGGTTCCTTACGGCGATTTCTTTATTATAGTTAATGTTGTGTGACTTGGCCGTTAAACATTCTTCATACGTTAGTGGGTACAAGTCAATTTTGTTTACACGTTTTCCAAGTGGCAATTTTCCATCGTCAATGGGTAGCGGTTCTGGTGACAGATTGGTGCAATGGTGTCATGGAGCACCTGGTTTTGCACCCTTGTGTACCCTTTAACGGCCAAGTCAAACAACATTAACTATAATAAAGAAATCCCCGTAAGGAACCTTAGACTTGTCATGACTTTGTCTAGATTTCATTACTTTTTAGAGATAAACAAGCAGCTCCATCGAGACTTCGCTAGTTTTTTACAGAATGTTTTTGGTGGGATTTCACTTCTTTCTGTAGAAACATTTAATTTGTGTAATGTTCGAGTAGATTAAAGTTAAGCCAGATTAAATTAGAAGATGTGTCCCACTACGCTGGACTTTTGCAATGACAGTCGATTTTTTTATGTACCAATAGTAGAAGGGGGCATTACCATATCTCTAACACAGCTGAGACCAGCTGAGGGTTCTTCATTAGATACTTCAGACTTTTGATTTTTGACATCAAATGAAGCGGCCACCAAGATGAATATTTTTTGTAAAGGCGGTATGTCGATCTCTAATGGTTTGATTGGGCTCTTGTGTTTTCTAATCAGGGTCACTCCAGATTTTCGATTAGCCTAGTTTTTATAGTTTTCCCTTTATGTGGGATTAAACCCTAACTCTGTACCAAATTTCACCTCTCTGAATTTATGGGAAGTACTAGTTCTATTTTGATGATCATGAATGAGTGATTGTCATAAATGCGAAACTTTGCTTTCGCTTAACTTCGGAACTAAATGAGCTACAGATTTGAAATTTTGCATTTTAAGTATGTTATTATAGCTTGCTGGATGACGAAAATTTCTGCGTTCTGGTCTCATCCAGAGGTTCTCAAATAGGGGTCTGAAAATGCGGCGAAATGGTTCCAGTAAAGGATGGTACGGCAGTGTTTGCTTTGCGCTCGACTTGGCGGGGGCACTGCCGTACCCCCCGATTTTGTTCTTTTTCTATTCCAATTCTGAGAACATTTTACCGAGCAAATTACCGTAACGTGGACGAGCAAATTATCGTATTATGGGCGCATTATTAACATAGCAAATCGGCGAGAAATTCATCATCCGTTATTTGTAAATACACAGGCGAACAAAAAGAGCTTTTAATTTTCTACTACGGGCAAAGCCTTGTGCATACCGCTAGTCTTGAATAAAAGTAGAAACGTCGCAAATAGAAAGGTATGAGTGAGGTGTTTTCAATCTATACTTCATGTGCCATGTTTTCAAAAAATAAACAAGTACGGTGAATTTTTAAAGCAATAACTTTGTCTAATCAGTGACTGATTTCTCGATAACCAGAAAAATATTTCATTTATAATTTGTTAATATTCGATAACTTATAAAATAAATTTTGGATTTGGAAGACCGTGAATTGTATGTCTTTTGAGTTATGAAAAGTTTTCTGAACCATCCCTGCATTTTTAACAGAAATGTCGATGCATTTTGAATTTGAAAAAAATGAATAGAGGGGGAGAGGTGTATCCAAATAATTTCTTCAAATATTAAGAGATCCGACATATACTGATTCTTCCTTCTCACGAACTTTTTCTAAAATGGAAGTAACGTATTTACGGGGAGTAGGTATCCTGTATACGAGTAATGTGAAATTTCTAAACGTTTTTTATGTTTTTAACTCACTTTTATTAGCTTCACCTGTATGTATCTTGTAACGGAATTTTGCATCTCGAATTTCGCCCACTTCCTGCGATCGGATTCTTTTGAAATTTGGCACGCGACCTCAGACCCGATGACAATGCAATATTCTATAATCAAATTAACTCTTTTAATTGTTAGTTTCCTCCAATTTTAATCAATATTTTGGCATAAATCCAACAATGTGAAAAAGGAAAAATTTAAATAAATACATTAATAAATGCTCGCAAAAATTATTTAAAAATATCTACAAAAACTTTTAATTTTTCTGCTTCAGACAAAATTTGTTCAAATGTAATTTAGAACATGAAATATAATTGTTTTTAACTAATTTCATGCCAAAATTTAGGTGAGCCTTCAAAAAGCATGGGGGGCTTACAGTTGCTTTAAAACTCTATTTAGCGAGTGAAGCGGTTTCTACTGCAATTTAAAATATTTCGCCAAATAAACAAAAGACATCAAATAATATCTTTCAAATGTAAAAATAGTTCAGCAACTTTATTGTTTATAACTAAACTCGCCCAGCAACCACGCTATCATGAGCCATCCGTCTAAAGAAAAGGAAAAAAATAAAATAATAGTTTAAAAAACTAAAAACACGCTTTCGTAGCAAAATGAACTAAAAAGTGAAAAATAATCTTTGGATGATAGTAGTTGACCAATCACTTAATTTTAATGTAAAACAAAAAAGCGTGGGGGGCTTCTTATCAGTTGTCTTGAATTTCTTCCATTTGTTGTCCAAGCAAAAATGTAAATAGACAGCACCCCACGCTTTTTTGTATTACATTAAAATTAAGTGATTGGTCAACTACTATCATCCAAAGATTATTTTTCAATTTTTAGTTCATTTTGCTACGAAAACGTGTTTTTTTAGTTTTTTAAACTATTATTTTATCCTCAAAACGTTTTAATGATAGGAACTTACAACTTTCAGTGTTTTCAAGGTATATCAAAGAGTCTACTGGAAGTGAAATTTTAAAACAATTCTGTTTATTCTATAATTTATTAAATGTTTACCAACAGGCACTTTTTAAAGGAATTTTTTTTTTTTTTTGATCATAAAAACTGTTTATGAAAGAATGTGACTTCTAAAAGCATAAATTTCACTTCAATTCAATGGGGTCGTTTCTGAAATTTTAAGGGTTTTTTTTCTGAAAGAGCATGCTTAAAAACATAGGATTTGACCATTTTTTCAAATGATTTGACCAAGTTCGACGTTTTGCAAACATTATTTCAATCGGTACGCAGGTTCAATTTCGTTTTTTACGCTTCTGTATATGACATTACGAGTGATGAAATGCCATTCACTGATGCCATTAGCGCAGAGTGCAATATTTAATTCGCATCTTTACTCACATGTACTGGCAACGATATGGTTGATAGCAAGCGTGGAGCGCAATATTAATGAGCTTCTGAATTATAATGTGGAAACACCGTAGACAGCAAGCGTAAGCATTCAGTGCTAGTGGATCACGTGCCAAAGTTCATCAATTGCGACGTCATAAAGACCACGCCTTGTTTAAAAATCGGACATTTTAACCCCTTCAGACCTGGTGTCCGGTATACCGGACATACACTTTAAACAGCTGCTAATCATTTAATAATTGATTGAATTACTTTTTTTTTTGTAGTTGACTCTTTACATTCTACTTACTACAATCTGTGAAATAATTTTTCGTTTTGGGATTGACAACACTGACATATAAGGATTAGGAGATAGAGAGCGGCTCATTTTTCCAACCATGGACTCTCACCCGAAAAGCGAGGGGTTTTTTTCTTGATTTTAAAAAAAATATATAATTTTTAATTAATCGTTTCAAACGATTATATTATGTTTTATTATTGTTTAAACAACATTTTATAATGAAATTTGTTCGATATTTTATCGTTTTTTAATGTGAAATATTAATTTCAAAAATATAAGTTCGGAATATTGGGCGTGCCATATCTCTTTTAATTTTTCTCCTACAAACCTTAAACTTTGTCTATAAAATACCCTTTACCATAGTATATTGTGTACCAAATATAAACATTTTTGGTCAAGTATTTCATAATTCCGACTGAAGGGGTTAAAAATTAATTAAAAATTAAACATTTTGAAAATAAGATTTTTTTTCTCGCTCCATGTTATTTTTCTCTGCTCATTCTATCAACTTCAGTGACTAAAAGTAGTAAATTTGACTTGGAAACAACCCCATTATGAACATATCAATAAAATATAGTGAAAATTTCAAAGTAATATGTAATTTATTGTAAAATTGTAAATTTTATTCAATATGTAATTTAGTTTTCTAGAAAAGGAAACACGAGTTTTTCAAATTGACGTTTTGAGAAAATCGCTTTTGAAAGTAAAATTGTGTGTGCATTTTAATACATTTCTGCCCCGTTAATATTGAAATTAAGTTACATTTAATATACATAGAAAAATGAAAATGGTGTCTCTTGAAAGTTCTTGATTTGAATACCTAAAATCTGAAGAAAATTTTTTTTAAGGTTTTAGGATACAAACTCCCCTTAATATTTAAAATTCATCATTTTGAATTTTTAGTAATGTTTTACTAGTACGTGTGTATTGGTGCGTGTATTCATGTACGTGGATGCATGTACTCATGTAACCCTACTTTATTCTCTTCTTTGATTTTCTTATATTGAGTTTTTTACTTTTTACACGCACAAACTAGAATAGTTTTAGAGATGGTACCTACAGGCTCAGAAAAATTTAATAGTTTTATTAGTCTGAAATCTGAATTCAAAGTAACAGTAAAAAAAGAAAAAAAAATTAATTTGAATTTTGGCATCTTGAATTCAAATTATGTTTTTCGCAATCACGAGTGTGTGTATGTAGGCATGTGTGTTTGTGTGTGGGGGGGGGGGGTGTTTGTGTGCACGGGGTATGTGTGTGTGTGTGCTGGCATAAGTGTGGGGGGGTAGGTGTGTGTGGGGGGGTATGTGTGTCTGTGTGCTGGCATAAGTGTGGGGGGTAGGTGTGTGTGGGGGGTATGTGTATGTGTGTGTAGGCATATGTGTTTGTGTCTGTGTGCAGGCAGGAATGTGTGGGTAGTTGTGTGTATGTGTGTATGTATGCATATGTGGGCCTATGTGTTTGTGTCTGTGTGCAGGCATGAATGTGTGGGTAGTTGTGTGTTTGTGTGTGTAGGTGTTTGTGTGTGTATGTGTTTGTGTGTGTGTAGTTGTGTATGTATGCGCGTGTGCGTAGGACATGGATGCAACCTGGAGACGGCTTTCGCTCTAGGAGCAGCAGCGTGAGAAGCCCGCCTGTCCACGGTGATGGTGCAGAGGGTGGCGGTGGGAAAAATCAAAGGAACGTCAAAAACAGTCAAATGAAAGCAATAAGCAATCGTGATTGCTCAATAAAATGGAAAGAGTAAAAAGAACGAAAATGCAATAGAAAATGCCTTATAGTGAGGAGAGTAGTATTTCGCACTTCCTAGTCAGTTGCGGATCGATGCAGAGAAGACAGTTTTACAGAGATAGTTGATCGAAATCTCGCCAAAGGGTTAAGAGGGGAAACCAATTTAGGAGGACGGAATTTAAGTGTTTTTCGTGATTTGTTTTTAAACAGGAAAGAAAATAATTAGAATCTAATTAAACTTGGAGGATACTTTATTCAGCTTTTGGAATAAATCTTGTAATTTTTTGAAGTCATTTCCACCAGAGTTAGTGGAGTTAGAAGCTGCTGTCCATGGGCGGTCGCCATCAGAACTTGTTGCTAGTGTGCGTTACCGAAACCAATTTTTGTCTGTAATCATTACAATTTTTATTTCTCATTAACAACATATTTCCCTACAATATGAATCTAATTGTGATCAAAAAAGTAAAAAATTGCACGTTTTTGAGGTGTTTGATTACAATGTTATGTTTTTCTACCACTTTTTTTCACATTTCTTGTAAATTAAGAAAATATTTTAAATAATATCGACAAAAAGTTGAGTTCATATAAAGTATAATTGAATCAAGAATATTCACGCAAATTTTCAGAACGATCGGTCAAAACTCTTTGAGCTAGAATGCCCACCAGTTGAAAAAAAGTTGTTCCGAGGAAAAAACTTTTGAAAAAAATGCTGAGAACGTTTTGAATCTCCATAGTCACTTAAGTGCTCATAGCATCGGAACTAATCGGAATTTTTCACAGAAATTTTGGCAACATATTTTTGAATAGTTTTACTAACACTTTATGGACACACACACAAAAAAGTGGATATTTACAGGAAATTCGCCAAATAATGCCAATATCGCCAAGCTTAGTTTGGATTCAGAATCTTATTTTTGTATAGCAAGTTGTAAAATATTCATCAAATTATCTCATCGATTCCGTTTGCACTCTGTTTCATTTTATCCGTTTTATGCTGAAATTTCAACCATCGTGCCAAAAGAAGCAAAACCAGTGGCTGATTTACCATGTCGTAATTACGAGGGTTAGGGTCCCCCACGACCATAGGGACCCCGAAGACGATTAAGAAATGCAAATACGAATTTTACCTAGTTCAGTGCTCAGTGCTAGACAAAGGGACCCCTAAAACCTAACTGTGCATTGCGTCGGTCGCCTAAACCCGTCAATCTGCTACTGGATTAAACTTCTAGGAGCCATAACGTAATACTGAAGCATAATCTGGAGGAATTGACGTCTTAAGGGGTTTCAAGCAATTTTTTTTCAATTTAAATAAATTATATTTTTCGTTGAAATCATAACATGCTTGCTTACTTTGTAATCAATAATTTATTTTAAAAATTTTAAAATATTGCTTATTTTTTTAAAAAATTTAAAACATTTGGAAAAATTTCAATTTTTAAAAATCCCTAAGGTTTTTTTGTTTTTAAACTAATATAAAAAAAGCTTTTTTCTAAACGATCACAATCATCATCCCTAAAAATCTGTGCATTCATTTGCTTTTGTGTTTACTAGAAAATTTTCTGTGATCAATTACGTAAAAAATCGTAATTTTTTTCAAAAAAATTTGGTTTTTAAAGGTATAACATGCTCTAAACATTTGAGTAATTTATAAAATGCTTATCCAATGCACAGTTTTGTTAAATATATTATCTTAATTGTAAAAAGTATTACTTTAAAGCTGTATCTTTTATAGAAAAAAATCCTTAGGGATTCTTATGACACGAAAACACAAAAAAAAAAACGATCATCGAGAAAAATCAAGTTGAAGTTTTCTTTTTGCATAAGAACACATAGCGAGCATGACCTAAAACCACTCATAAATTTTTCAATATTTAAACTAAAGCATTGAAACTTTTCCCCTGTGTTTGGACTAGTGTTTAGTTTCGAAATAAGCAATACAATTTTTTTTTATCGTTTGGTTATTTTTAAGGTGCTGTAACCCCTTAATAGCCAACCGTTATAGTGAGACAATTACATTTTATGTTTGAAAACTGCATTGTTAAAGCTGTACCACTAACAAAAAGTCATAAAATTCGAACATTTAAGTCTTCCTGATAAAACAATGGTTTTTTGACGTGATTAGTAGCTTTTACATCAATTAGAACACGTGTAAACTACAATAAACATAAATTTATGTTTGTGGTTAAATTAGTGTTTGGATTTCGCACGATAGTATCGAAAAGCTAAAATAAACTCAATTTCCTCCTTGAAGAATTTTGACATCTGTTCTTTCCTTTAAACAGAACTAGAGGGAAAAAGAAATGAAATATTATAACACTTTTATAAATTTCCTCTAGAAATAAAGTTTAGACCGAGGCAATTGTAATGACAGGTCATTAGAGGACAGGTTTTTCTTTTCTCTAAGATGGAGACTTCGTGATGACTATGCTTGTCGTGCCAAAACTTCTTTTAAATGTTGACTTTGATATTTGTATAAACTTTTGATGTTGCTGGCTGCGAACAAGACTATTCAGCTATCGAGTTTATGAATAATGTACTAATATATGGTAAGTTTTGTGTTTCTGACTTCGTTTTGTTTTGCTCATTATTTCGAACAACATAATTAATTTTTTGAGCAATCACGATTGCTTATTACTTTCATTTGACTGTTTTTGGCGTGCTATCATTTTATTTTCCCACTAGCACCCTCTGCAGCATCACCGTCGACCGGCTCCTCATGATGCTGTTCCTCTAGCGAAAACAGTCTCCAGGTTGCGTCAATATCCTACACTTACACGCATACACGCACGTACACACACACGCACACAAGCACACACACGCATACATACACACACCTACACATACACACACTCATGCCTGCACACAAACACATGCCTACACACAAACACATGCCTACACACACACATACACATTCTTCCCCACACACACAAACACTCATACACACAACTACCCACACACTCATACCTGCACACAGACACAAACACACATGCCTACACACATACACATACCCCCTACACACAGACACACATACCCCCTACACACAGACACACATACCCCCTACACACAGACACACATACCCCCCACACACGCCTACATACACACATACACTCGTGATTGCGAAAAACATAATTTGAATTCAAGGAGTCAAAGTTCAAATTAATTTTTCTTTTTTTTTCAGTTTTTCTTCCAGAATTGCTTTTCCATCCACAGTACATTTAGCCTTTTTTTTACACTTTCTAATGAGTAGTTTAATAAAGTTCTTTTTTTCGTCAGGTGAAAGTGGGATTTTCATCTTGTTCTAAATATGAGCTCTTTGATTAAATTCCATATTCTACGAAAGGGGCAACCCCGGCCCAATCAAGTCATAGTGGGGCTCTGAGTCTAGAGTTCATGCGCATCCTCCCCTCTCCCTACACGACGCATCACAATTTCTATAATACATTATCACAATATTTTGAAGGTCTTGTGTTTTAGTATGTCTTTTATGAACAAATAAAAACGTATTTACATCCTCCTCATCTTTTTATCTTTAATATGTTCTTTATTTCTATTCTTACCTCTCATTTAAATAGCTTTATCTTCAAATGTTAAAATTGAAAGCTAAATATTAGTGGTATGGATACAACTAAAAGTGCTCCGAATAGTTTGTTTTTTTTGCTAGTTTAAATGCAATATTTACTGTATTTGAATAAAATGCAATATAAATTTAATGTAACACTATAAAAAAAATGAGACAAATATATTGAATGTTTAATTTAAAACACTAATATTAGAGAAAGTAAAGAAAAAGAAACAAAAAGCTTTGCAACAAATATTTTGTTTTTAGTAATTTTATATTTAAAGCATAATAAATGCAAATTCTATAACATAACGTAACTTGAAAAAGAAACAAGAACCCTAAACCTTGGGGACCCCTTGGCCAGGGGTCAGTCGGCCCATGCCTTTATCAGGGCTAGGGAAGCACGGGGTTTTCTTCAGGGCCGTATACAAGGGGGGGGGGTTTCTAAGGGTTCACCCCCCCCCCCCCCGAAGATTTTGGTTTGACATTTAAATGTTCGTATATACTAAAAAATTTCCAAAAAATATTGTTCAAAAACTCATATGTATATTAATTGCATAAAACGCTTTCATAATACACTACTGGCCAGTAAAATTGCTACACCAAGACGAAATACAGATAACAAAATTATATTTATTGGACACATATATTATGTTAGAAATAAAAAATGATTACATGTTCAAGAAATTTGGGTGAATAGATCCTGAGAAATTAGTACCTAGAAGTACTACCTCTGGCAGCAATGACAGCGCTTATAAGCTTGGGCTTTGAGTTATACAGAGATTGAATGACATGTACAGGTACAGACATCCATGCAGCTTCAACACGATGCCAGAGTTCATCGACCGTAGTGGCTGGCATTTGCTGACGAGCCAGTTGTTCAGCGACCATTGACCAGACGCTTTCTATTGGGGAGAGATCTGGAGAACGTGCTGGCCAGGGCATCAGTCGAACCTTTTCCGTATCAAGGAAAGTCCGCACAATACCGGCCACATGCGGTCGTGCATTATCCTGCTGAAACGTAGTTTCGCAGGGCTCGACTAAAGGTTAGTGCCACGGGTCGTAACACATCAGAAATGTAACACCGACTGTTCATAGTGCCGTCAATGCGAAAAAGAGGTGATCGACATGTGTATCCAATGGCACTCACAAAAACTTTTCAAATTGAATTTGCACGTGGGAAATTGGCAGTACAATTACCTCATTTAAACACATTGTAGGTGTCACTGCAGGCGCCTGCGTTGTCCGAATGCGCTGAAAAGCTAATCATTTGCAAATCACATCATCTTCTTCCTGTGATTTAAATTTCATGTCTGTACCATGTCGCCCACTTGGTGTAGCAATTTTAATGGCCAGTAGTGTAGATAACCCGACGACTTGAACATTAGCACAAATAGCGCAAAGCTCCGCATGAAAGTTTATTAAAAGCCTCCCCGAAATGATTTTCTAGTTACGGCCCTGGGTTTCTTTATGTTCTGATCGTAACGCGTGTTTTAATCTGAGTCTTCGTAGGAGACGGTTTGAAATTTCGGATGTCAAATAAAATAGCAAAAAACGAGCAAGATCTTCGATAGCTCCGAACTTTTTGAATTGAAAAAAGATTCTTTGTAGCTCCAAAACGTGTGCTTTTAACGGTAATTTTTACCAAATTTCACTGTGCCCAGTCATCGGTTTTACCATACCTACTGCCAGAACTCAGATTTAATTTTCGAACACATCTCTGAAGTTGTCAGATTGATTTATCAGATTCTTAACCGCTTTTAACTATCTACCCCATCATGCCTACAGAATCCGACGCACTTTCGATTTTGTTCGTGAAACTTTTTTTCTCGTTCGCCAGACAGCTCTGTCAACAAGAGAAATTCAATAGCGGTGTTTGCCAAACGTTGTTCAACGCATTCCCTTTTAGCCAAGACCTGTTTCACTGGGTCACGAGAGCGCCTTTCTTCTGGCAACATTCGCATTGTCATTTCGAAGAGCGGCTCCCGGAACACGGACGAGATGAATATTAAGTGCATTTTCGTTGTCACGTTATTCTAATGGGTTCACCAATTAGTGATGACCCATTGGAGATAAGGGAGAGTGCTTCCAGACGTTCTGGTAGGATTCTGGTACGGCGATCGAATCTGAAAAAGAAAAGTTACTCCTTTTTTGCTTTCTTTAAATTTATCAAATGTCCTTTATGCTTCGACTGTAGTTGCAAGTATCACTAGAATTCAACTACGATTTAAAATTAATTCCTCCAAATACCAACAGTACATCCGGGATCGATGCACAATATAACTAAAGCCCTAGATCGTAGCTTAAGTAGCGACATGTCCACCATCTTGGGGCGAAACGATGCTTTCTTTTATGTCTGCTATGGTGAAGTAGCGTGTTTTTCTACTTAAAAATGGCGTTTCTTGATTGCGGATTAACATGGAGTTAATAAGAAACCTCAATCAAGAAGCAAAACACGCTACTTCTCCACTACAGACATAGAAGAAAGCATCGTTTGGCCCAAGATGGCGGGCGTGTCGCTACTTACGCTACAATTCAAGGCTTTAAATATAACGAGTGTAAGAACACATTAAGTGCATGTGACGGCGAAATAGATTCTCGTTTGGTAGAAGATTTAAAGTTTGTATTTTGCTTGAACCCTCTGAAATTTAGTTATTTGTGAAAAGCAGCTCATTTAAACTGAAAATTGAATCTTGGGCAAAATATTTAACGCTATTCTAGTAGACACAGTAATGACTTCTCACTGATTCCTCCCACACTTTTCAACAGGTTTTAAATCTTGTGGTAAACTAAGAGAGCTGAACGTACAACAAGTCCTCTGTTGAACACTTGTGGTCACAGCTCTCGCAGCTTTCTTGTGTGCCATTGCGAAAGACCTTACATAGATGAAGAGGCTCTATTGCATCCCTTTAAAAAAAAACTATTTTTAGAATTTTCTTGACACTTTGTGATTCATTCACGTTTGTTTGTTTTTCTTCATTTAATTCAACATCATATCGCTGCGTTCAGGTCAAATCATAAAGTCAAACTCAAGTTTTGAGGCTTGCCAGTTTAACCTTCAAATGGCTATGAAAAGTAGAAGATATCATTTTACAGACCCGTAACTGTTACAGCATGTTTATTCCATTGAGAAGAAATAGATGGAGAGAGTGCAACCCTACTATCCCGATACGGCAACAGTACCATGTGACCTGGGGAGCAATTTCAAGTTCACCGTAACCGCTGAAGAAGTTTTCATTTGCTGGAAGCCATGCATGATAACAACCTTTAACTGTAGAAGGGAAAAATTAGATTTATAGTAATAGTGCAGTATTCTAGCATTGTAAACTGTGAGGAAAAAGGCCACACCAGGAGGTCCAGTAACTTTTCCCTAGCATGTACGAATGTTTTTTACTTCTAAATAAAGAAAAAATAACATTCATATGCATTCAACGAGTACATATTCCACAGTTGACTATAATTTTTAAATTTTTGTACTTATTTTACCTATAAAAGTTATAAAACATTGTATATCTTGAGTGTAAATAACAGTTTAGTTCCATAAAAACACTTTTTACTTAACTGGTAATTATTTTAACGGCTCTTAAGCATTTTGTGTACATTTGCTTTGTTGGCGAGTATTTTCCCGCCAAGCTCTTATGAACAGCAGATGCGCAAGAGTAAAGATTTGCTATTTTTATGCTTCAATTTAATTACTAGTATGCCTGCGTATGAAATCATTTCAAAACATTGATTACAATACATATGAATCCATAAATTTTCAGTCAATAACAGAACACTTTAAACTATTTGTACATGCCCGTCATTTCAGGGAATGAATATCAAAATACATGAAAAATGCAATTACATTATATTTTAAAATCCGGAAAGAAGTGGGGAGGGGGAGTTTGAATGATAGGCCTGTATTTGTATCCGGTATTTATTTATTATTATGCGGTAAAGGAGTTGGAGCCAGAGTTGCTCTGATTTGTAGCCCCGACTTCATAATAAGCGCCGTCGCGTCGTCTGAAAAATATTCGATGCCAAAAGAGCGATTGCATGCCAAAACGCGACAACTTCCCAGCCAAACAAGTCACCTGACCTGGGAAACATTGGGTCCCAAGCTTATTTCACCGAGACATTTGCCATGGCTCCCTCCATTAGTATTCCTTCTCAATGGTTTATTCATATAACTTTTAAACTAGGCAATTGATTTGCATCATGAAGTAAGTAACTGTACAATCAAATTCATTGCAATGATTCATCTTTCCCCCCCCCCCCTTGTCGACTAAAAGGCTTTTGCCAGAAAGCCAACTTATACAATACAGTAGTGCCCAACCTTTATCTGCCCGAGGGCCGCTCCTCATATTGAAATCATTCTCACGGGCCAGAGCCCATATACAATTTCAAAATCGCTCATTCTTTCTAATAACATGGTTCAATATTGTAAAGGAAAGAAAATCACAAACTTATGATCGTTGTTATCATCACTTGATTCTTATTTTATTTTCACTGCATGTTTTTTCAGGTACCAATTTCTGGATATTGGGCTACAAATTTGTGACATTGTCACGAATCGTGCTTTTCGAACTTGTAGCATTGAACAAACCAACGAGTCACACGAAATAGCTTCGGGGGCCGGATGTGACCCGCGGGCCGTAGGTTGGGAGGTTGAGCATTACTGCATTAAATCGTGAACATTGACTCTGGCTCATGTGGTTCATGCAACTTGTCAGTATGGTTCCGCTAAACCAATAGAGAATCTTTTCATTCTGGAAACTGAAGCTTATTTATATTCCCCCTCCCCCCCCCCAAGGTTTTTCTGCTTATCGAACTGCTTTAGTTTCTGCTGAATATTTACTAGTCAAATGCACTTTCCCTTGAATTAAACGTGTTGTTTCAATGTGCAACTAAACCAGATTTGTTAAACGGGACTGAACTTTTGAATCAAATTTATATTGTTCTTACTACAAGAGTGGAACAGCTGTTTTAATTTAAACAGAAGACCTTATATCTTAAAATACCTGGCTTTTAATTACATTACCCTTAGAACTACAAACCGGGATACATATTTACCCCACGGGGGTTTTGCTCGTACAATCGTTCTGAAAGCTGCAATCTGATTCATAACTACATGATGTTTTTTGTTTTTCATACCGAAGAAAATGACGAAAATCAAATTCAATTTTATGAAGTTTTAGTTCGTGAAAATACGATTTGAATAGCTAAAAGTGCTGAAAACGTGGCTAAGAATGGTAAAAATCCAGTTTACGTGGACGCCCAGTAACTTGGTTTGTAGTTCTAGGCTAAAAATCGTGTTTATTTCGCTGTTCCGGTGGAACACTAACGCAACTGTAAAAAGTGTCATTTTACAGTAGAACTAAATATACATGGAACAACCTCATACAGTGAAACGTAAACTACCACTGAGTTACTGCCTAAAAGTTGAAAAACAAACCTGTGAATGTTCCTCCGTATGGGGTGACCACGTTTGGACCCAGTGACAACAACTCATTCTCAATTAATTTTATATTGTTCTTACTACAAGAGTGGAACAGCTGTTTTAATTTAAATAGAAGACCTTAAATCTTAAAATACCTGGCTTTTAATTACATTACCCTTAGAACTACAAACCTGTAAACTACAAACCGGGATACATATTTACCCCACGGGGGTTTTGCTCGTACAATCGTTCTGAAAGCTGCAATCTGACTCATAACTACATGATGTTTTTTGTTTTTCATACCGAAGAAAATGACGAAAATCAAATTCAATTTTATGAAGTTTTAGTTCGTGAAAATACGATTTGAATAGCTAAAAGTGCTGAAAACGTGGCTAAGAATGGTAAAAATCCAGTTTACGTGGACGCCCAGTAACCTGGTTTGTAGTTCTAGGCTAAAAATCGTGTTTATTTCGCTGTTCCGGTGGAACACTAACGCAACTGTAAAAAGTGTCATTTTACAGTAGAACTAAATATACATGGAACAACCTCATACAATGAAACATATTTGAGTTACTGCCCTGGTAGTTAAAAGTTGAAAAACAAATCTGTGAATGTTCCTCCGTATGGGGTGACCACGTTTGGACCCAGTGACAACAACTCATTTTCAATTATTTTTTACTTCTTTTTACAAAAAAGGAAGTATTGTATTCGCGAAAAAAATTTCACTCAAAAATCGGCCTTAATTTCTATTTTGCTCACCCCCGAATGAATGTTGGGTTTTTTTTTCGACTCGACCACACGTGGATATATGCCTAGGAACGTACAGACACCCGAAATATCCATTTTGACGATCCCCGAGTTAATTACGAGTTTTCTCGTGACGTATGTATGTGTGTATGTATCTCGCATAACTCAAAAACGGTATGTCCTAGAAAGTTTAAATTTGGTACGTGGACTCCTAGTGGGGTCTAGTTGTGCACCTTCCCTTTTGGTTGCATTCGGGTGTTTCTGAGGGGGTCTTTTGCCCTTTTTTGGAGGGAAATCATTAATTTTGATGTAAACTCAAGTGGTGTTATAATTTGGCGGACACTTGGCGATATATCGCCAGTCTTTTGGTCGCCAAGTTTTGTCGCCAACTTGGAGACAAATTTGGCGATTTTTTTTTTTTTTTAAATCTGGTATCGATTTGGCCACTGTTGGTGATATTTAGAGAGTAAACTATTGAATCACATTAAAACTGCCAGTAATGGGGAAATGACATTAAATTGGAGTCAAAGGAAGTCATGTGATGCACACATCAGCTTGTTTAGTTACGTCAATGTTCTACCAGAAGAGCGATATTGTCTTGTTTCGTTCTACTCGTGGAACAATCGGGGGAAAAATTTTCCAGCTACGACTACTCTAAGACTATGCGTTATTTTACCTATGTAACTTTTAAACATATACTTCTGCATTTGGAAGTTTTTTCAGTTTTAGCTAAAAGAAAATATTTAAGATTAATTTACTAAGTTACCCTAAGAATAGAATTATCTTACAACATTAACTTTTCGTAAAGTTTAAGAATTGTGTGTTGCTTGCCCTGTAAGCGCAAATTTAAGTCATTGAAGCGTATTGTAGTCAGTTTAGTTGTTTTTGACAACGCACTTGGTTAAAAAACTATTTGGCTTACTTTATATTAAAAAAAAAAAAATGCATAATATTAAAGTCTAACTAATTTTACTGAATGATCTAACAAACCTCAATATTGATTTCTGGGTTATTAAAATCTTCCTTGGTCGGTTACAAGGCGGACCGCGGGTCATAGTTTTCCGATCATTGCAACACTCTGTTGTTTTTTGCAAAACAACATGCAGGGCATCCGAGAAGTCTTCGACACATTTTAAAATTTCATAGAAAAGCAAGAAACTGTATAAATATGCGGATTGCACCACAATACTTAACAGGTTCAAGATTTTTTTTGTGACATTGTACAAAAAAAAAAATTGCAGAAAGTGTGGGGGGGGGGGGGGAAACTGACGATACAGCAATTACTTTTATTTATTTACTAGTGTTACGGCTTTGCTCGTAGTTGAAAATTAAAAGGTCATTTGGTTCGCCTGTACTTTGGTTGCCCTGTATTTACAAATAATGGATGACGAATTTCTCGCCAATTCGCTCTGTTCATTTGCTCGCCAATGTTATGGTACCACGTTATGATAATTTCGTAATTTACTCTTCCACGTTATGATAATGTGCTCGGTAAAATTATCTTAAAATTGGAATAGAAAAAGAACAAAATCAAATTTTCGAGAAATCGCTTCGAGGTGCACACTCTCGTGGTACAATCTAACTTTGTGCCAAATTTCATGAAAATCGGCCGAACGGTCTAGGCGCTGTGCGCGTCAAAGACATCAAGACAGATATCCAGACTGACTTCCAGCTTTATTATTAGTACTAGTGGCACCAGCACGGCTTTGCCCGTAGTAGAAAATTAAAAGGTCTTCTGGTTCGCCTGTATATTTACAAATGTATGATGAATTTCTCGCCAATTGGTTTGCCCATGTTACGGTTCCACGTTATGATAACTTGGTAATTTACTCGTCCATCTTATGATAATTTTGCTCGGGAAAACGTTCTTAAAACTGGAATAGAAAAAGAACAAAATCGAATTTTCGAAAAATCGCTTCGAGGTGCACACACCCCCATGCAACTAATTCTGTGCCAAATTTAATGAAAATCGGCTGAACGGTCTAGGCGCTATGCGCGTCAGAGATTCGGACAGAGAGAGATCCAGACAGACTTTCAGCTTTATTATTAGAAAAGATTTTTTCCACGATGTCACAAAAAATTCTTGAGCCTGTGAAACATCATGGCGCAAACCGCATATTGATACAATTTGTTGCTTTACTATGAATTTTTAAAATGTGCCAAGGACTTTTAAGACGCCCATTGTGTCATCAATAGGTGCATTGCTAGGTTTTGGTGCTGATAGAAACCTTAAGCTTATTGAAACCGCAAACTTTAAATTGTCGCCTGACAATTAAAAGTTGTCTGACCCATCGAAAGTCCCATCTGACAAATAAAATGCTACGCTAAATGTATTTCATGCGGAAATGAATCAACGCGAGTTTTAGAGTAGTTCATCATTAAATCATTGTTTCGAACCTTTTTTCTGAATTAGAAGTCCATTCAGCTGAATAAATATTTAGTGCTTTTTTTTCTAATCTTTTTCAGATTTGACCTTCTGGTTGTAAATCGAAATTGTTTCCCCTTGGCGGGAAAATTTTCGTGCTATAGGAAACATACGCAGTAGTCCTAAAGAAAGCAAGGTTACAACCACAGACGGACGCCATGTTTGCTGCTCTCGAGATCTTAAACAAGAGCTTCAAGGATTTCTTGGATCAAGGAGGTATGTAACCAAGGAAACACGTTTTATCCATCGATTTTTTTTCAAGGAAGTGAGGTGATGTGTTTAGTTGTGCCACTGAGAGGTGGTGGATGTACTGGAAGCGGAAACAGGAAACAGATTAGCAAGAGCCTGCAAGTACAGTAAAACCTGTCTACTACGATATTATTGGGACCTAAAAAATATCGTAATAGACAGGTTATCGTTATAGACAGTATCGTTATACACTGGTTTCACTGAAGTAAGGTTTTTACTGCTGGTGCTTTTTCGCTGATCCTACCTCCTAACAAAATATTCTGTTTCCGCGTTCAGTTCATTCACCATCTTTCCGTGGCACCAAGCCCGACAACAGGCCATGTCAGCCTAGTCGGAAACTAAGGGCACTGACTTTGGGGGAGGGGGGGGGCGACACTGATGTCAAAAAAAAAGAAAGAAAAAAAAGGAAGAAAGACAAAGGAGGAAAAAAACTCCGAGTAAAAGAAAACGTCAAGATTAAGTAAAATTTACTCTTTTGATATTTACCTGTTGTGACATATCTCCGTTATCTCGTTTTGAATACTTAATTCAATCTTTCTGTGTCCGATAAAGCAGGCTGAATGAGTTCCGTTTGATGGTTTTGTGTGAAAAAGTCTCAAGTTTGCATTTTTACTATTATGAATATTCATGATTTCTTTTGAAGATGCAGCGAAGTGCAATCCTCTTCCAGGATGTTGTTTTGTCTCCTTGATCTGTCTTTGCTAATTTCACCAGACTTCGCGTTTCGCTGAGAGGTGCTTCAAGGCTGTCGAGAAATATATTTGTTCTCTCTTCATTTCAGAGATTAATCTGTTTATTTTAGCCATTTTTCTATGCTAAACTTGACAATGTTTGCTTAATTTCTTGCAACTGATTTTCGCAGTCTTGTTGGTGAAGAGTCAACAGTAGCAGAAGTCGTAATGGTGTTATTGCGCAGTTCCTTTTCATCTTCCTCACTCTGATTTCCCGTCGAGAAGTTCTCTTTGCTGTTAAAACTTTTCTGTTTCTGTTGGATGATTTTTTTTTTTTTTGAGTACTCATGTTTTTATGCTGTGATGACATATGAATTAGATTCCCGCTTCGTCCTTGTTGTTTTCGTTATCTTTCAGTTGCTGCTACCAGGGCTGCGGAGTCGGAGGCAGCCCTGACTCCGGCTCAGGGAATTGTAGAGCCTCCGACTCAGACTCCTTGACTCCAAAATCAGTCCGACTCAGACTCTTCAACTACGACTCCCTAGCCCTCGTTGCTAACCATTATGGAAGATCACTTTTACATTATGCTGGTTGAATACACGGACGTAGCCAAAGGGAGGCTGTTATAATTTAAATTCAAGTAGTCAAGTTTCATGATACTATTGAGTAATTCACAAATGCATTCAAGTTAATTCTTTATTAGTTGACACGACATTTTTCGTAGCTTCATGCACTACTACAACTTATCTATATAACTGGCAAATTTCAGAAAATTCAATGAATGATCAAAATTCACATTAGGTGCGGTTACAGTATATAAACTAGTTCACATGTGCAGATCTAATTTACATAAAAAATTCTAACAGAGGCAGGTAAGGGCAACTGCCCTGCCTAGAAGAGAACCTCCGACTTCCACGCTCTTTCCAAATGTCACCAAAGAACTCGAAAATGCAATTTTAGGACCTCAATTTCCAAAACATTTCCAAGGAGAACCACATACCGCTATTTCTGCCCGCATCTGACTAAAACTAGCGTGAAATGTTTTTGTAGGGGGAACGGGGGACTATATTCAAGCAATTTCCGAAGTCCGCGTACTTGGGGGAGGGGGGTAGTAAAACCACTACTTTGTTGTGCCTATGCTTGCCCTGTCCTAACGGAAATCCTAGCTACGCCCATGGTTGAATACTTTTTTTTAAAATCAGATTCTGATGGTTGTATGTTGAATACTGTTTGTACTCGGAAAACTGGGTTTTGTTCCTGGAATACCTACTGTCAGCTGATTTCTGATTTGAAATACCATTTTAATAGATGTCCCTAAACCTATATATATTAAAATACTACAAAATCGCCCGTCATGGTATGACGGGTGGAAATTGCTTCTACATTTGAACGAAGCAATTGACTGTTTGGCGATACTTTGATAGCTGAAATTTTAACCCTAACTCCAGTGGATGAACCCTAAACTCCAGTAGATAGCGTAAATTGTTTTGGTTTCTTCGTTTTCCTAAAATGAAAGTCTTACCAGTAAAACAGTTAAGTTACTGGATCGAGTTCAGCTTTGTCGCAATAAAGCCTTTCCCTGCATGTTAAACATTACCAGACATATTATCATGTCGTGAAGCGAGTTTCATTGATGAAACACGCGGGTTACTCGATCATCGGCTATTATTTATATGAGGATAAGAATTTAAACCTATTTTTAATGTTTTAAAATGTATCTTTTTCTTGAGGATGGGAGTGATTTTGGTGAGGCATTTTGTTTCTTAAATTATTTTTTTTTTAAATCAGCATTTGTCTTCATTAATAGATAAATTTTAAATTATAGATGCTTGTTACATAAATGACATGAAGGGTTTTGGAAGTCTTGTTTTATTCATAGCTCAGTAAAATGTAATCTCTGAATGGTTACAAATAGTGTTTAAAACATACAAAGAATACGAAATTGTTCCGAGGTTTTTTTTTCAATGCTCTAAAAAACAACCCAAAAACTCGCTAGAAATTGAAATATGTTGCTTAAATGTGGTGTCTAATGGAGGGAAGTTTGATCAGCCAATGAAAGCCTAAAAATGATTTTGTCTGCTGAAGTTCATAATATCGTTGAAAACTAACATTTGATGTATGATAGGGAAAGAATTTTTTTGTGTGCGTAATTGTTAACAAAAAAAAGTTGGGGGGGGGGGAGTAAAAGGGTGTAATAACCCAGTAAGTTCACCGGATGTCCATAAAAGAACTAAAAGGTTCTAAAGCACTTTGTTTTTTTTTTTGTTTTTTTTCAAAAATCATGAAAATATGTCGATGCGATTATACATGCGATACGTTATGACCCTGGTTAGAGTATTTAGCAGTTTCAGGGTTTTGAAAAAAATCATACACTCTATGTGTGTTTATCAGGGCATTGGACTTGGAAATGGACTAATTTTGGGGTAAGGAGTCGGGAGGGAAAGTTTATAAAAAATGCCAATAATCCGAGTCTGTCATCCCCCCTCCCAACTCCGCAACTCTGCCAGTCTGCCAGGGCTGCGGAGTTTGACTGATTTTGAGTAAAAGGAGTCGGAGTCAAGAGTCGAAGGCCTTAAAATGCCAAGAGTCAGTCTGTCATTTTTCCTCAAGTCCGCAACTCTTCCAGGACTGCTAACTCGGACTGATTTTGGTGTGAAGGAGTCACGGCCGTATGCAAGGGGTGTTTATAGGGTTCAAACCACCTCCAAAATTTTTAATCCAAAGACATTTTTTTCCATTTTTTAAATAATTTATTATTTCTTTTGTGAAAAAAATAAAATATAGTTATTATTTCAATTGCACTTGAAAAATGCGATTAGTAAACCTGAAAAATTGTATAAACTCAGTGCTTCATCTGCAGTACACATTTTTATGGTAGTTATTGAGAACATAAGTTATATTATGTAACAATAAGGCTCTTTGTTTCATAAGACCCCCCCCCCTCTTGATTTTAATAATCTATTGCAACAAAAATAATAGAATATACGAATGAAATCAAAATTGATTCACCATATAAGTTTTTTAAAAAACGTGTTTGGTGAAACCCCCTCCGAAACAAAAGTCTGGTTACGACCATGAAAGGAGCCGGAGTCAAAGACTCTAAACTTCCCAGAGTTGGTAATTTTCCCTCCGACTCCACAACCCTGGTGCTCAATAGAGATGAGTTCGGGCTCATTTTTGAGAGCCCGGGCCCGCCCGAGCCCGAAAATTTGTAACCGAGCCCGCCCGAGCCCGAGTAATATTGTCTCGGACCAAAATCCGAGCCCGAAGGAAACTTTCTTGTATCAAAAACCGAACCTTCTACAATCTGACATCTCTCTGTTAATGAAAAATGTTATGTCAAATGTTCTTCATTAACAGAAGTTTCTAAATTTTCTCAAAATGCTCCACTTCAAATGCGTTACTGTATGACATATTACAATAGTAATCGCAAAAAAACACTATAAATAAGCGTTAATTTCTTTTTTTTTTTTTTTTGGTTTAATTTTCATATTGATTAAACTGATTTAAATGTTCCTTTTTCATTTTCTCACAGTGGGAAAATGTTTATTTGCTTTGAATTTGTTTGGAGATTGACGATTGAATATCTTTGCTTGAGTCCGAGCCCGAAACCTATTTTCGGTTCTAGAGCCCGTCTCATCTCTAGTGCTCAAGCACTGGTTGGACCGCATTGACCAGCAGGTGCAGTCTTCGTAGAACTGTAACCTTGGGTTACTTGAGCAATGGACATGTTATCGTCGGTTAATTAGTAGAACCGTTGATGATATTGATAACTTCGAGAAGTTGTCTGAACGTATCAGATGAGGGTGATTTATCAGAGGAAAATGCGTCCTAATTAGTTTCGTTTCGACTTTTGTCTCACCTGAACGTTGAATGTCAAGGTCAGGCCTGAAACAATTGCTTGCCTTAAGACATAGATGCAGGTTCCTCAACAGTACAATGCTCCAAGGTCAAAATATTGTATAGTACGTGTCATGTCGTTAAATTAAAATTTCAAGACTTTTAATTTTTTAACAGGTAGCTGGTCTTAGCGTTACAACTGGAACACTTATCCTAGAAACAAAAACTATTTTGGTTTTTAGCTTTGATAGAATAAATATAAATTGGGAGACTAACATTGCAGATCAGAGATCAGAGATAAGAGTATTGTATACATGTTTTAGAATTAAAAAGAAATCTTTTTTTTAACATGAAAAAGGTTTGAGCTAGGGGGCAACTTCATGGTGATTGTTACTTTATTGAAATGAAAGTTCTTACTTGCCGAGAAAAAAAGGGGGGAGGGGGATTCATTGTAAATCTCGAACTATATGCATACAATGGAGCTTGCGTGCGACGAGTTCAACCGGTAGCGACCGGTCAATTGATCACGTGACAGCTAATGACGTCATTATTTGTCATGTGATCAACCCACCGGTGAGCTACCGGTCGCTCATCGAACACAACCAGAAGTTGGCGAATGAAGTGAGTTGGGGGCCGAGCACCATTTTTAAATTTTAAATTCCGTAACTTTTACCGCAATGTTTATTGGTTTAAATCACGAATTATAGCTCTTCACAAGATTCAATGTATTTATCTCGTTTTAACCAGATGTTTTAACCAATATCTACTGGTTTCTAAATTAGATATAAGAAAGCTCGTCCCACCGTGAAGGTGACATTTTGAATTGTTAAGCTGGCACTCTAAGAATAAATTCGGCTCTTTTGAGGTTGTATTTTTTTTATATTAATTTAAAAACGTTTATTAATTTAAGTTTAATAAATTAAAGTTTACTCTCATGTTTGAAATTGTGAGTGATCAACATGTTAAAGACTTGGAAGAATCACTATTACCATTGGGTGATAGCGCGTGACCGGTGGTGGGTGCGTCGATATTTTTGAAGTGACTTGGTAGTCCAGTCAATAGATACATTTTACCTTGCAAAAAATGGGGTCAAAGATTTTATTTTTTTAATTTGCACATATTGGTGCCGACATGGAAAAACCAAGTTATCCAACACGAAAGACCCCGGGAGAACTTTTGGGGGCCGAAAAATCACAAAAATTTATGACTTTTTTTGTTTTTTCCAAAATATCTCCGAAACGGTTCAACTTAGAAAAAAGTTTTAAACGTAAAGTTTAAAGAACATAAAATTTCCTACAACTTTTGTACTTGCAACGTTTTTGTAGCACAAATAACAAGCTTGCTATAGCTCTTTGAAAATAGGCAGTTTTCCTCCACTCCAAAAAAAAAAAAAACTTTCACACTGAAAGCAAGGCGTCATGATTATTAGAACTTCAATAGAAACTTTAGTTTCAGAGAGTTTATCGACAGTTAGAGTAGTTTGAGTTTCTTGCTCACCTCCCCCCCCCCGTTTGACACAGTAGCAATTCTGGCTGACAGATTAGTTCCCACACTCCAAAAACAAACGATGTATTATGAAACTGAAATACATATATACGCATTCATTTACAGCACATACGACGATGCAATAATAATTTTAAAAAAAACCTTCCCCACTGCTCACGAACTAACTTTTCTGACCTGCAGAGGTAGTCTTCATCAGACTCCAATAATAGATGATATATTGTTGTTTTTAACTGGATTACACAATATATATGTTACGGCCAAAGCCCGAAATCGGCCAGTTCGCAAATTGGCCAGCCAATTCGCGAACTGGCCAACATTGCTGAAAACTTACCGGCCAAAGCCCGAAATGTCCTTCATTTCGGGCTTTGGCCGGCCAATTCGCGAAGTGGCTATGGACGATCGGCCAAAGTACGAATAGGAAAATCAAGAGGAGATTGTATTACACTGTTAAAAATGCAGCATTTTAAAATGAGTACTTCTGTGTACTGTTATTTTTTTCATGATATACACTTCTTTCAGAAACGAGTTCAAATATAATTGATATTTCTGTGTTAAAAATGAGCTCATAATATATAAAAATATGATCTCGTGTTAGTCTGTTTTTATATTAAAGCCATAATACATATTATTCAGTAACAATACATGATGTATTAATGTGATAGCTTAAAAAAGTACATTTGTGCCCTTCAAATGAGCGAATTATATCTTAAATAAATGCGTTGTGTAAAGTGTGCGAATGCAAAGGTAAATTGAATTGAGGACAATCGACAGTCTTTTTCTGCTCCGTAGACCTAATTTTAAAGATTCTAGATCACATTGTACCGAGAAATATGGCTTTTTTTTGGAATGCCTCCATAATAAGGGCTCATTAAGACAAATATAAAGTGAAAATAGTTTTATTGTTATTATCTATTATTTAAAGACATTTCCTTAATGCAGGTTTTTTTCGCAATTCCCCTGCAATATGCCCTTATCAATATTTTATAAATAAATGTCGTTATATTTATTTTAATTTACTCTTAGTATTGTTTTTTTTTCCTTTGTAAAACAGTCCGAATTTTTATGAAACAATATTTCGGAAGAGAAAGCAATCTAGAACATTTAGCATATTTTCCTTTTTTTTTTTTTTAAACATTTAGGAAAGGTTGTTCTTATTGTCATGGTATTTGTTTTAACTCTCTTTTTTTCCAAACGTTTTCACGCACGTTTTACTGCAATTATTTAAGGTTAAATTGATTGCGTGTATTTTAGTTGGTTTTCTCTTCGTCTTACGGTATTTGCAATCTGGATTTTAATTCAAATTTTTTTCTTCTTGAGGACGCGGAATGATCATTTATATAATTTGCGTTGAGTAGGTATTTGAGCTAAATTCTTTTTTTTTTTCTACGGGGGACAGAGGAGCGAGATTTTTCTTTTGTTTTAGATACAATGTGTTTTTAATTACCTTTTGCTGCGAGGAGGGCGAGAGAGCGGGATTATCGTTTAAAACACTTTCGTAAGAAAGGGTGTATCGCTAATCGTTCGGAGTTCGCTTCGCTCGCAAATAGATTGGGTTACGGTAGCGTAGTTACTTGTCGAGTTTGAAGATGAAAAACTATAGAGTTTTTTCATTATTTTACATTTTAAAGCAACTGTTTATGTAATTTAATGTCTTTTTCATATAGCGAAATATTTTAAACTGCTGGTTTTTTTTTTTTTTTTTTTTTTTAAATAGGTTTTCTTAAAGAGTGACGCATTTTGGTATAAGAAAATGATTATTTTGAATCAGAGATGGGAGGGGGGAGAATTTTCGTTTATTCGTACCTTCCTTTAAATTCTTAGCACGGGCATCGTCTTGCGGGTATAGCTTGTAATTAATAAAATTACTCTCATAATTTTCGAAATGGCCTATCGCACCAACGCAGCGGTGTGAATAGCCAGTGAGTACAGACTAATCGCACGGACTTGGCGCAAAACATGCTAAGTTTCCCCTCTTTGCTATCTCGTTTTTTAATTGTCAAGTCTACACAAATGAAAGCAGAAGTAAAAAAATAAACACTTATAGCTTCTCAAAGCTCAAACTTGATTCTTCCAACAAAGCATATTTCAAGAAAATATCACACATGACAATTTCTAAATGGAAGCAAGTCTATATTATTCGTGCAATAAGTCATTTCCAAAATATGTGTTGCCGACGATTCAGTTACTATATATTTGGATTTTCATCACTACTTTATAACTAATGTTTTATTCATGATTCATTTTGGCTTGAAGATTTTCTCTGAGATCTGGTTTTGTAGAAATTCGGGTTTAAGAGGGAGTTTAAAAAGAACCAATTTTAAATAGAATTCTGGGGAGGGGAGCACACACTAAATTCCTTACTTGTCATTAGGTTTGGTGTCGGAATGAAAATTATGTTTAAAATTTGTGTCACGAACACTGAAAGGTTGAGAAACACGGCCTTAGGCTTAACCTCAGCTGGGACCGGTCAAGTATTATGTAAGCAGAAAGGGGAGACTAAGGGCTTATTTTCTCTGATAAGAGGAGTGGGGCACAAAAATTCTTAGGTAAGCATTAAATAATGAAGCAGTTACAGTGCAACGTAAAAGACGTGGAAAAAGAGCATCCTGATCCTGTGACGCACAATATATCATAAAATCTTATATGTAAGCAAAAGGGGGAAGGGGGTATAGCGTATGCTTATTTTTTCTCAAAAGGTGAGGGAGGGGGGATACAAAATGACCAACAAATGCTTACACAATACTTCAATGACACCTTATTAGCGATCGCATATAATTTCAACTGAAAGTATTTACATATAGTAGTGTAAATACGAGAAATACATACTCATAACTCAGTCGAAGAATTAAAGGCTAGAAAAACGAGGTCGAAGCTTTGAATATCTATTGGCACACCTTCATAGGGACGTGGTAGCACCCTCCAAAAGCCAGAGAGAACATATCAGCCTAGTCGGAAACTATGGACCCTACTTGGGGTCAAAGTAGTATAAATTTGACTGGTTTTATAGTGGGAAACGGGCCTGGTGACGAAATTGACAAGGGACTCGATTTGGCTCTCTGCGGCCCTGGGGCACCCTTTTTTTCTAGTTTCTACTACTCGCACGCCGCGCCGTCCCATTGGAAGCGACAGGTGTGTCGTCTACCTGTTTATCTAAAATCTTTCGTAATCATTTCGGGCTTTGGCCAAGGATTCCCGGCCACTTCGCGAAATGGCTAGCCAAAGTAGAAAATGCAATATTAATTCCGTGTATTTCGAGCTTTGGCCAAACGTCTTGGCCAATTCGCGAATTGGCCGGCCAGTTCGCGAACTGGCTGAATTTCGGGCTTTGGCCGTAACATATACATTCATTTGAGGGATATAATTCGTACGTTCTAGTCTAATTATTGCAAACAAAGTTGCGATTTTTAAATATTAATGTGAAGGAATGAATATTAAGCAGCTAATAAGCAAACAATCAACACAGTCATGCATTCTATGCTCTGATACAATAATAATAATAAACCCTCCCCCACCGCTCACGAACTAATATTTCTAGTCTGACAGAGGTAGTCGTCAGTCAGACTCCAATAACATATGATTTATATTGCAGTTTGTAATTGAATTAGAAAATCTTCTCATTCATTTAAAGCACATAATTCGTACCATCTATTCTATTACAAGCGAAAATGCAATATTCGAATATAAATGTGAATGAATAAATATTAGGGTGATAATAAGCAAACAATAGACATAAAAATGAATAAATAAAGGTACAATAGTAATACGTAATGAATACTTTGAAAAAATTCTGCAGAAACTGACATTTTGAGGCATGAAAAACCCAAAAGAATTACCTTACAAAATGAAAATCCAACTGTAGAAGATTAATACATACATCTAAATTACAGAGAGATTCATTCGACCTTAAAGCAAATAGAGAAATAACAACAAAATACGCTGTTTATCTTCTTCGAAGCAGTTTTGAAGGTCCAGGTTCTCCCAGTTCAGAATCTGTAGGGGGTAGAAAGAAGCTGTGGTCCTTTAATTGTTCATCTCCTTGTTGCGGTAATTCCAAAAGCTCCTGGAACAAATTATCTTCTTCAGCAGTCTCATCCAAAGATGAAATTTCTGCAACATTTTCACAATTTGTGCCACTGCAGTGTTTGCACGTGCTGGAGCATTTTAAACCTGCCTTGTGACAAGAACAGGCTCCAGTACAATTTTTCTTGCAGGTACAAGATACCATCTTCAAAAGATTCTGAGTAACTGAATCTCTTTTCGTGTCAACATGCATTAGACCTTGCGTCCTGCGTTCCCAACCCCATTTCTCTGGATCAATTATGTTGCCCAACCAACTTTGAAGTTGGTGGTAGAACCAATATGAGTGATACCGTCCAGCATGCCCCCCCCCCCCCGCACGTTGGACGTAGCCCTGCAAGATTTATCTTAGCCCTGTATACTAGTTTTATAAAAAGATTAAATTGCAAAGTATCCAAAGATAGGTTCAAATACTTTACGTCACCTGTGTATAATATTTGCAAAATGTTTTCTCCAGCTGCAGCTAAGGAAGGCATCATGATGACAGATTGGGTCCATAAATACTTCAATAGCTTCCTTAATTTTAGGAGGTGTTTTTTTTTTTTTTTTGACTATTTTGTACAACTTAATTTTGCCTTGGCCAAAGATTGCCGAAGTCGTATCACACCCACTAGACGCATGGATGAAAAGAATATTGCTGGGGTTAAACTTAAAAGATTTAGTGGGGGGAAAAATAAATCACAAGCATTCCCTCTTCCAGGTTTTAAAAAGAACAAGTTGCTGAAAGGCTGTCCTAAAGCTGTCATCAGTCCTCTCGTTCACTATAACATCCTTTTCCATTTCTTTTGCCTTTGAAAGAGCAGTAAGTGAGTGAGTCGGCATCATCTTGAGTCTGCCTGACTTCAATACCACACTCTTTGAAATATGTCTCAAGAAGTAGAATAAGACAATTCTTTTTGTTATAATTTGCTAGAAATCTTTCTTTAGGAATTTAGTTAACATGTTAGGTTTAACCATGACTTCAAGGGAAGAGATTGATTGCTCATTGATATAGCGTTTGTGACAGGCAGTGTGAATTGCCACTTCTTTTAAGAACTTCAAAAAACGCTGATGTTCTTTATTTTGCCGTTTTGCGCTGCATCTTTGAAGATTTTCTGTTCCCTTCTCCTTCACAATCTTTATTTAGCATTCATGCAAACTGATTTCAAAAAAAAAAAAATAATAATAATAAAAAACACCTTGGTCAGGCGTAATCATTTCTAGGAAAAAAATTGTAATTCAGAACACACAAATTGATAAAACACTCTCGCGCAAACCCTGAAGTGACCAACATGAGTAGCTATTGAGTCGATTCATCTCATTTGGAGAAAAAAAAAGGGGGGGGGGGATGGAATGGGGGTGTTTTGTTTAAACTAAAGGGAACGGAGGCATTTACCCTCAACTGTGAAAGACAAATGATTTCCAAGGTCAGACTGCCGGCGTTTCTCCTTTTTTCCTCCGTTATCCGATGCGCTTTCACGCACTTCGCTGAAGGGGTTCAGAAAAAGTGTGACTTTCAAGAAGCTGTAACTCGCTTGCTTTTCATGCTACAAAAATGTTGTAATGACAAAAGTTGAAGGAAATTTAATCCTCTTTAACATTTGCATTGGAAGTTTTTTTGTAATTGTAACCATTTTTGAGATATTTTGAAAATACTACAAAAAGGTCACAAATTTTTGGGGGTTTTCGGCCCCCAAAAGTTCTCCCGAGGTCTTTCGTGTTGGATAACTTGGTTTTTTCATATTGGCACTAGTATACACAAATTTAAAAAATAAAATCTTTGACCCCATTTTTTGTAAGGCAAGCCCGTTTTTTTCTACCTATTGACTGGACTATGGCGGGGGGAAAAAGATTTAAAAACTTGTAAGACCACAATAAGTATGGACACCCGGTGTATAACAAGTTGTCTCCCATATCATTCTTAATCACTTGTCAATAGCTTGGCTTAATCTGTTTATTTTAGCCATTTTCCTATGTTAAACCCGACAATGTTTGCTTAATTTCTTGCAACTGATTTTCGCAGTCTTGGTGGTGAAGAATCAACAGTAGCTGAAGTCGTAATGATGTTATTGCGAAGTTCCTTTTTATCTTCTTCACTCTGATTTCCTTCGAGAAGTTCTCTTTGCTGTTATAACTTTTCTGTTTCTGCTGGATGATAGTTTTTTTTCTTGGGGAGTATCGTAAACACGGGCTACTTTGGCCCACATTTTGGAACTTTTCGCGTCTTTTCTCACACATTCCAAGCTATGGAAACTTTTTTACTCATCTCGAGTTATCGAGAAGTTCTCTTTGCTGTTATAAATATTCTGTTTCTGTTGGATGATATTTTTTTTTCTTGAGTACTCTTGTCTTTATGCTCTGCGATAACAATTATGAATTCGATTCCAGCTTCGTCTTCGTTATTTTCGTTATCTTTCAGTTGTTGCTACCAGGGTAGCGGAGTCCAATGGTGGTTCCTGCACGAATAAAAAAGCAATTTACTTTTTTGTCTCTCTTGCAGATCCTCGCGTGAAGGATTGGCCCATGATGCAAACGCCCTTCCCTGGCCTGGCCATGATCATTGCCTACATCTACTTCGTGAAGGTGGCTGGACCACAGTTCATGAAGAAGAGGAAACCCTACGACCTGCGGACCATCATGGCCATCTACAACGCCGCCCTTGTCTTCATCAATCTCTTGGTGTTCTTTGGGGTAAGAGCCATCCCACCAAAAACATTCTGTAAAAAACTAGCCAAGTCTCTATGGAGCTGTTTGTTTATCTCTAAAAAGTAATGAAATCTAAACAAAGTCATGACAAGTCGAAGGTTCCTTACTGCGATTTCTTTATTGTTATAGTTAATGTTGTGTGACTTGGCCGTTAAACATTCTTTATACGTTAGTGGGTACAAGTCAATTTTGTTTACACGTTCTCCAAGTGGCAATTTTCCATCTTCAATGGGTAGCGGTTTTGGCGACAGATTGGTGCAATCGTGTCATGGAGCACCTGGTTTTGTACCCTTGTGTATACTCTTTAACGGCCAAGTCACACAACATTAACTATAACAATAAAGAAATCGCAGTAAGGAACCTTCGACTTGTCATGACTTTGTTTAGATTTCATTACTTTTTAGAGATAAACAAACAGCTCCATCGAGACTTGGCTAGTTTTTTACAGAATGTTTTTGGTGGGATTTCACTTCTTTTTGTAGAAACATTTAATTTGTGTGATGTTCGAGTAGACTAAAGTTAGGCTAGATTAAATTAGAAGATGTGTCCCACTACGCTGGACTTTCGCAATGACAGTCGATTTTTTGATGTACCAAGAGTAGAAGGGGGCATTACCATATCTAATACAGCTGAGACCAGATGAGGGTTCTTCATTAGATACTTCCGACTTTCGATTTTTGACATCAAATGAAGCGGCCCACCAAGTTGAATATTTTTTATAAAGGCGGTTAGCCTAGTTTTTACAGTTTTCCCTTTATGTGGCCATCAAACCCTAACTCTGTACCAAATTTCACCTCTCTGAGTTTATGGGAAGTACTAGTTCTATTTTGATGATCATGAGTGAGTGAGTGTCATAAATGCGAAACTTTGCTTTCGCTTAACTTCGGAACTAAATGACCTACAGACTTGAAATTTCGGATTTTAAGTATGTGATTATAGCTTACTGGATGACGAAAATTTCTGCGTTCTAGTCTCATCAGAAGGTTCTCAAATAGGGGCCTGAAAATGCGACGAAATGGTTCCAGTAAAGATGGTACGGCAGTGTTTGCGCTTCGCGCTCGACTTGGCTGGGGCACTGCCGTACCCCTCGATATTCACTTTGGAAATATAACGAAGGCCCGACGCTTCCTTTTGAATTTCTTTCACTTTTTAACCCCCGACACACAAAGGAAGAGGGTTATAAGTTTGACGTGTCTGTGTATCTGTCTGTGGCACTCTAGCGCCGAAACCGATGGACCGATTTTGAAAACAGAAATTTTATTCGAAAGGAGAGTTGATCGAGAGTGTTCTTAGCTAGGTTGCGTCTTCGGATGACATTAATTAACTAAGATATTAAAAACTTCAAAAGGGTTTTCGTGATTTTTGCAGTTAAAACATATTTTAAGATTTAGTACCAAAATGAATGTTTTTTTTTCTGCGGTCTGATAGTATGTGTTTGGAACTTCCATGTTATATAGAATTCGAATTATAACGCTTTTCAAAGCACATTTTACACACGGCTAAGCTTTTATTCACGCGATTGGTAACCGAATTCATTGTTGGCCGCAAGGAAATTAAAAGCAATGATTTAAAATTTGTATCTGTTGCCAGTTTCTATTTGTTGACAAATAAAATACTTCTAATTGATTTTTAATAGTACAAGGATATTCAAAGGATTTTCAATTTTCCCTGTTTTCTACATTTGAGACCCAGAGTGCAACCAAAAAAGGAGGTGCACAACTAGACCCCACTAGGAATCTACGTACCAAATTTCAACTTTCTAGGACGTACCGTTTTTGAGTTATGCGAGATACATACGCACATACATACAGACGTCACGAGAAAATTCGTTGCAATTGATTCGGGGATCGTCAAAATGGATATTTCGGGTGTCTATACGTTCTTAGGCATATATCCACGTGTGGTCGGGTTGAAAAATAAACTCAACATTCATTCGGGGGTGAGGAAAATGGAAATTAAGGCCTATTTTGGGATGAAAATTTTTTCACAAATACATTTCCTTTACTTCGTAAAAGGAAGTAAAAATACTTTGAAAATTTCGGAAACACAATTATGTGAATGTTTTGTTATTATTTATTTTTCTTTTTTTGTCTTTTAAACAATTCCATTTATTTTTGCTACAAAATCTAGTTTTTGTTGTAATGAACAGTAAAAATACTTATTTAATGCTTTGCTTTGCTTATTAGCCATTCTACCTAGATTTCCTTATTGCGTTTGGTCCCAGTCTGGCCGAATAATCGTGGTTGTACTATAATTGTATAATATTTTTGTCTTGGCGCGACTATAGGTCAAAGCGCGCTGGGATGAACTGGAATCTTTAGTGGGAATTTCACGGCTTCATGGGATAAGAACAGATTTTAATTATTTCTTTATACGCTGCAAATCTTAGATTTAATTAAATGCGTGAAAAAATTAATTTTCATTTTCTGCTTCAGATTGGCTGGTATGGTTACT
Organism: Uloborus diversus; assembly: GCF_026930045.1. NCBI lineage: Eukaryota > Metazoa > Arthropoda > Arachnida > Araneae > Uloboridae > Uloborus > Uloborus diversus. The sequence continues at coordinate 9,341,244 of NC_072739.1, forward strand.
TCAATGGGTACAGCTTAAAGTGTCAACCTGTTGATTATTCCAATCGTCATAGTGCAGTGAGGGTAAGTATGAATAAAAGTTCTAATGTATTTTGTAAATATACTCTTGTTGTTCTCAACCACTTTTGTACTCCTGTTGTCTGAACATTTTAAATGTATATTTATTCAATAATTTTCTTTTTCTAAAATTATGTCAAAAGATAGTAAACAAAAGAATATTTTTGCTGTAACTTTTTCCCAATACTCACCCTTTGTAACACGAGCTTGAGTGACTTATACTGAGGCTGAACTGTTTCCGGGGCCCTACTCAACCGGTAAACCTCATCTGTGGTAGGTACGGTTAACCCTGGGGTGTAATGTAATGGACAAATGGTGAAGAGTGGAAAAGATATTTGGCCTTGACAAGTTGATTCTCATTACATGAACTATAATAAAATCTTCACATCATTGCACTTTTTTTTTGAGCAAGCGTGATTGCTTATTGCTTTCATTTGATTGTTTTTGGCGTTCCTATGATTTTATTTTCCCACCAGCACCCTCTGCAGCACCACCGTCGATCGGCCGCCTCACGATGCTGCTCCTCTAGCGAAAACAGTCTCCAGGTTGCGTCCATATCCTGCACACACACACATGCGCATACATGCACACCTACCTACACACACATACACATACATACACCTACACACATACACACACAAACATATACACACACTCAAACACATACACACACACATACATGCAGACACGTACACATACATACAGATACCTACACATACGCACAAACATATACACACACTCAAACACGTACACACACGCATACATACAGACACGTACACATACACAAAGATAACTACACATACACACATGCCTACACACACATAGACATACCCCTACGCACAAACACACATACCCCCCACACACACATAAACACACACACACTCGTGATTGCGAAAAACATAATTTGAATTAAAGAGGTCAAAATTCTTTTTTTTTTTTTTTGTGTGAAGCTTTTTCAAGCAATTGAAAGCATAAACACAGAAAGTAACATCTGAATTTATAACATCTTATTCTTTTTATAGATGGCTCAAGTAGGGTACTACTTCTACCTCACCAAGTTCGTCGAGTTCGCTGACACAGTAAGTTCTATTCTTAAATCAATCGATACATTTACATTTTTTTAAAAAATTACCCTCGTCTCTGACGGTTAAGAACTAAAACCTTACCATTCGTTCCAGATATTTTTTGTTTTGCGCAAAAAAGACAACCAAATATCAGCGCTGCACGTGATTCATCACAGCATTGTGCCATTCAGTTTGTGGTTCGGGGTCAAATTTGCTCCTGGTGAGTATGCCACTAGATGTCCTTTTTTTTTTAAACCTAAATTGCAACTTTTACATCTTTGTGCGTGCTAATGTGGTTAAGAAAAAAGTTTGACTTTTTGGTTGGTAATGTTTTAAGCCACTATAATTGGGAAAACCTAGCCTGGCAGCGCCGTATTGCTACGATTACGATCTGCGTTGCCTTTATGATGCTATGAGGTTAGGTTTGCCCCAACTATAGTTAACAACTTTTTCTATTTAATGCCATCATGCAGTTTCAGTAGCGCACCCAGGAAATTTTTCTGGGAGGGGTTTTCAAAATCGAAAATTGTTGCTTTCTTTCCTATTCATTCACAATGCGTAATTATTCAGTATCGAAGAATTTCTAGAGATTAGTAATTATTCATTCATAGTAACTGCTGAAAAACAATTAATAATTCGTATTGATATCACTATGAAACGAAGAAAGTGGGAAAATGCACAGAACGTTTTTTGTTTTACTTTAATCTTATTCATTTTTTGTGTGTTTTTCGCGAGATCATTTAAAACCTCCTCCTCATACATTCATGTTTTTATGAATGTCAAATGCTAGCTAATAACGTTTTCAATCTTTCGATGAGAATTGGTTGAGAGCCTCAGAAAATCCGGTGCGGTAGGTTTCCTCTCTCTAGATGTCCCTAAAAAAGATTTGTGCTGTGATGGAAATGCTGAGGGACCGTGATACCCTGTAGAGCTTTGACACCATTTTAGCTATCCTATACCAGTATGGACGTGGGATGCTCATCATGAAATACAACTTTTATATTTAAGAATTGAAAAGTAATTTCTGATTGCTTCCCGATCATTAAAAGCAGTAAGATACTTTGTTGAATCCTATTCCGCTTGGAAAAGCTCAAATACTCTGCTTTTTAACACGCTTTTATTAGCTTCACCTGTATGTATCTTGTAATGGAATCTTGCAGCTCAAATTTCGCCCACTTCCTGCGATCGGATTCTTTTGAAATTTGGCACGCGATCTCAGACCCCGATGACAATGCAATATTCTGTAATCAAATTAATTAATTAACCCTTTTAATTGTTAGTTCCTCCAATTTTAATCAATATTTTGGCATAAATCCAACAATGTGAAAAAGGAAAAATTAAAAAAAATACATCAAAAAATGCTTGCAAAAATTATTTAAAAATATCTACAAAAACCTTTAATTTTTCTGCATCAGACAAAATTTGCTCCAATGTTCCAAGGTAATTAGAACATGAAATATAATTGTTTTTAACTAATTTCATGCCAAAATTTAGGTGAGCCTTCAATTGGAAATTCATTGCTGATCAGACACCATTGTTGAACAAAACTTTTATTCAAATGCATCTCAAATTTTCAAAGTAATATAAATATGATTTCTGCAAACATACATCGATGACTCACAGTAGCTTCCCATCGGGGTGCCCTTGTCTTAACTTTATGATATTACCTCGCACTCGTTTTATAAATAATTTCGTCGCTTGATAATTCTCCAACATAAGACTAAAAAGCAGAAAAATAAAATAATAGTTTAAAAAACTAAAAAAACACGCTTTCGTAGCAAAATGAACTAAAAAGTGAAAAATAATCTTTGGATGATAGTAGTTGACCAATCACTTAATTTTAATGTAATACAAAAAAGCGTGGGGGGCTTCTTATCAGTTGTCTTGAATTTCTTCCATTTGTTGTCCAAGCAAAAATGTAAATAGACAGCACCAAACGCTTTTTTGTATTACATTAAAATTAAGTGATTGGTCAACTACTATCATCCAAAGATTATTTTTCACTTTTTAGTTCATTTTGCTACGAAAGCGTGTTTTTTTTAGTTTTTTAAACTATTATTTTATTTTTCCTTGATTTTAACGGAGGAAATGAATGTGCTTGTGTTCTGAGAGGACTTTTAACCCCAAAACCCCTCCCGTGGCTGCGGCACTGTGCAAGTTGTATCTGTTTCTCGTTTGGGTACTGTCCGGCCATCACGAGAATAGCCACCACCGGCGCCACTGTGCAAGTGGTATCTGTTTCTCGTTTGGGTACTGTCCTACCATCACGAGAATAGAGACCACCGAAATGTCTACGCCTGTCGGCTGCTATAGTAACAAGGCGCGTCTCATTTTTCCATGGGAAGTTTTGGAAAACCCGTAAGATTGCACAAAGGCGAGCAGACGAATGACGAAATAGCGCCAAAAAGTCTTCCTGCTAACCCTTGCAGAAAGTGAACGAAGTCCGTTTCTATGGCAGTAGACGGGCTCAGACTTGACGGCGGGAGCTTTTCTCGTGAAAGCCAGACAGTATTCTACACTTGCAGAAACTTTTTATCCTGTAAATGCTTGTTATTATAGTGTCGGGTGGTGTGATCAATTTCCTCCCTCAAACTACAAACCAGAGTAGATATTTGCCCCCACCTAAACTGGATTTTCAGCACTTTCAACCACATTTTTAGAACTTTTAGCTATTTAAATCGTATTTTCACCAACTTAACCTTGATAAAGTCGAATCTGTTCTCCATTGTCCTCATCATTTGTTCTTTTTTAGGTGGCTACAACGCGTTTTTTCCATTCCTAAACTCATTCGTACATGTGATAATGTACACTTACTACGCAGTAGCTGCGTTAGGAGGGAAGTACAAAAAGTACTTGATTTGGAAAAAATACATGACATACATTCAGCTGGTAAGTGGCTCATTTGTTTTCATCCTTAAAATACATCAACCACCAATTGTAATTCATTCGTTTGAAAAAAAAATTCTTCAACTCTATAAAAGTATGCATTTTGTTTTGTTTTTTTTCCCTCGTATCAACGTGAATTTGTATGCATATGTAACATTTTTTTCAGCAAAAAGGGGTTTGAAATAAGAACAGTGTTAATGCCATTTTAGTATCTCAGATTTCAGACTTTAAAAGAAAATTATGGATTCATTTTAAATCAAGAAGAGTATGATGCAGGAAATAGGAGCAACGAGAAGAGGGGAGGGGAGGCATTGCCAAACATTTTATGGAATTAAAGTTCCTTATTTTCTACTGATCACATTTCTTGATGCGTCGATCATTATGGTTCTCTAAACAGATAACGGATGATCTGAATACGTAATTACGGCCTTGAACTCCTTTAATTTCGATGCTATTCGATGTAGTTGGGGCAAAGCAAATTTGGCAGCATTTTGAAAGCTATACAGATTCTAATCACATCATTACGTACGCTGGCAGGTCAGGTTTGTCCAAAAGTCACTCACTATGGCCCTATCAGGGGGGACTCCCTCCCCCTTCAAGCAAGGGCGCACCCCACCCCCTAAAAATCGCGAGGACCCCCCCGCCAAGAAAGAGCCCCCTAAAAAGAAAACCCCCTCAAAACAACGCCTCCCTAAAAATTTCAATGGCGCAATCTGCGCCATGACTCCTCCTAGGTGGGCACCCCTGGCCTTGGTTTTCCCTGCAATGGAATTAAGATTTCCTCTCTTACAAAAATCTTAACATTTTAAAATATGCGAGGCAAAACCTGATCCAGAAATTTTTTTTACACTTTCATATTATTGACACTCATATGGTTTTTCTCTTAATTCTTTACATGCCCACTATTAAAGCATTCAACCATTTGTACTACATTTACACAGCTCAATATGAATAGTGCATATTGTATAAAATAAACTAGGGGGCTCCGCAAGCCGCCGTGGCTCCATGTCGTCTGCCGGCCCAGGTAGCATTAACTCATCGGATTTTGCTCGGCCGATCATCGACTCCTCCTAAACTCATCGCGTAATGCACGCTGATATCGTTGCGATCAGAATCCGAGAACGGTTTTCGATGAGCTGTTTTTTATCGGAAAACTATATCGTTACGATCAAATTTTCCGATGAAAATTTGCCGAGCTACATTTCATCGGAAAAAGAGATCGTAACGATCAAATTTTCCGATGAAAATTTGCCGAGCTACATTTCATCGGAAAAAGAGATCGTAACGATCAAATTTTCCGATGAAAATTTGTCGAGCTGCATTTCATCGGAAAAAGAGATCGTAACGATCAAATTTTCCGATGAAAATTTGCCGAGCTGCATTTCATCGGAAAAAGAGATCGTAACGATCAAATTTTCCGATGAAAATTTTCCGAGCGAAATTTCATCGAAAAACGAAATCGTAACGATCAAGTTTTCCGATGAAAATTTGCTAAGCTACATTTCATCGGAAAAAGAGATCTTAACGATCAAATTTTCCGATGAAAATTTGCCGAGCTACATTTCATCGGAAAAAGAGATCGTAACGATCAAATTTTCCGATGAAAATTTGCCGAGTTACATTTCATCTTAAAAAAAGTAGGTCGTTTAAATTTTCCGATAAAAATTTTCCCAATCTAAATTTTTTGGAAATCTCCCAACTGTTAAAATAGGATAAAATTTATTATTTGAATATCCGACTATTGATCAAACGTAAGGCTATACGGATCAACATTCAAGTTTGAGAATCGGATTAAAAATGACTGAGACTTTGACTCCGAATCCGACTCCTGGATTTTGGAAGGGTTTACTTCAATTTGCTGCAAAATCAATTCAACTTTAACTCCACGATTCAAACGCCGATTACCTCACTGGAATTGCGAACAAAATGAGACTCCGACTCTTGAATGATTTCTCTCTATCTCCAAAACAATTCCACTCCTGACTCCCAAAATTACCGACTCCGACTCTTCACTAGCTGGCGCTATAAGTATATTCACTGAATAAAATTCTCACTTTCCGTTCAGAAATCTGTCATGGCCTTACCACCCGATAGATGGCGCCACAAATGATTTTCCATTTAATACATTATTTTCCGCCATGGAGTGAGCATAACTTGTCTAGTGGTTAGCGTATGAATCTCGTATTCCAGAGGACTAGGGTTCGATCCCCGGCTAGAGCGATTGAACTCATGAATCACGCTCATCAAAAGTTGTTAAATTAGAAATTAATTAAACAAGTTATTAAAAAAATAATATATAATACGTAATTCCCAAATGACGTCATCCGAAAATACCCCTCCTGCAAGTTCTCTTCCCACTGTTATTTTTTTTCCCTCCTTGCTTGTCCCTATATCGTAGTTGTTACTACTTCTCATCGTATTTTCATCCTAAATTCATCGCCTCGGAACGACAGCACTGCTCGTATATTGCTCCAAATTTCATCGTATTTTCATCCAAAATTCATCGCCTCGGAACAGCACTGCTCGTATATTGCTCCAAATCTCATCGTATTTTTATCCAAAATTCATCGCCTCGGAACAGCACTGCTCGTATATTGCTCCAAATCTCATCGGTATAGGGAGCAAAATTCATCGGAATCCGATGATCGGATTCTACTATTGCCGATGAGACATATTGGAGCAATTTCCGATGAAAACTCATCGGAATCCGATCATCGGCCGATCATCGACCGATCAAAGTTTGATCGGATTTCGATGAACGGCCGATCATCGGCCGATGAGTTGATGCTACTCGGGGGGGGGGGAGGGGACGGCAATTGATTACTTTAATGCTTTTTAGCCCAGGATGTCCTGAGGATATCCTGAAAACTGAGGGGTTTCCTCTTAAGGTCAAGAGCGGGTGAGACTGTGGAATGGATTCCAATGGATGTCCTGTATGCAACGATACCAGTATTTCCCTGGTAGACATTGCTAGTCGCAGGAAATGGGATTACACACAGACGTGTACAGGTTTTAATAGTGTAGATAAAATTGAAGTATCGATTCTTCAGACTTTTTTAAACCAAGATATGTAATTAGTGTTCTCATTGTATAATTAGCTCATTGGAAAATTTGTGCTTTATTCACGTATCGTGTCAAACAAGTTTTACCGAACATAAAAGGCAATTCAAAACTAAAGTGACAAAAAGAATGTACGCTTGTGGTTGTTTTAATCGACGTACAAGGTGGTTATAATTAATTATCTCCTTAGACTTCACGGAAAGCTCGTTTCAGAAGCTTGAACCACTGAAACTTGGAATACACTTTACATGGTCAATGGTGAACAGAATTTTGCATTAGAAAATCTCTAGTTGAGTTTCTTACTACCAAGTGAGAAAAGTGTGATGAAAACACCACGATTTAAGAGCAAAGAACAAAAAATTATAACAATTTGTTCAATATTTAACTAAAATTCGTTCTCAAAAGCACTAGTTTTGACAAAGGAAACATCAGTAAGTCTTACAACCAAAAACTTCCAGCACCTTAACATTTCCTTTTCTAACCTAGAAATCTATTATTGATTACATCCAAACACAGACAACGGTAGCTGCGGCTAGATGGGAAAGTTTAACAATTTAGGCTCTATCTAAGTTACTTAAAAACAAGAAGCTGTAGGCGTCTTACGTAGCGTTTATACTACGGATATTCAAGCTCTTCAGCAGTTTTTTTTTTTTTTTTAAGTGATTACTGTGTTAGGTAAGTTTGTCAGCCGTCTTGTAATTTGCTCAGCAGCGAAGAAGCAATTTATAAAATAATCAATGAAATGTTTCTCCTTATTTTTGAAGGTTTTTGAAGATGTACCATTGAAATTTTTAGGGGGAGGGTGTTCTGAGGGTTATTTTTGGGGGGCTTTTGCTTTTGGGGGTCTTCGCGATATTTAGGGAGGGTTTGCACACTTGCCCTTAGGGGGTGGGCACTCCTGGTTTTTGGATGCGTTTTGTGGTTGCAATCTTTAGGCTACTACAGCTGTATTGGTTTTAATTCGGAAAAAGACCATTGAGTAACTATTCCAAAAGTACAAGTATCTGTCTTTTTTAAATTTTTCACCAAACTAAAATTAATCATGGGCAGAAAAAGAAGAAATTAATTTCCTTTTAAAACAATTTTTTTACTAAACGCTAACAACTATTCATTTGGGGCACTCCGAGGTTCGAAGCATGGGGTAAAATTTCGAACGGGCTATTTTTTACGGACTTTCCAATGGTACAAAAATTGTGACGGTTGGACAATATCTTCAGATTTACGCAAAAATGAGGGTTTAATTAATATCTCCGTTAGTTAGCTTTCTACTTGGATAAGACCAGAATATTCGTGATCTTCAAAAAATTTCGGATTTTTTAATCCCTGGCTCAACTCTGAAGCCTTGCCCATTCTCGAGGATTTTGTGCGTAAGCGTGCTAAGTTCCCTATCACATTTCCTCCCCTTAAAACCGAAAATTTCAAAAATCCCTTCGTAGTGTGTGATAACTCTATAAAAACAAATCTATGTTCCAAATTTCAACGTTCTACGTTTAGTAGTTTTGGCTGTGCTTATCTGTAGGATAAGCTGCTCAGTGGCGTAACTACGTACCGCAAGACCCCGCAACGCGGTGGGGCCCGGAGTAGGAAGGGGCCCGAAAATGTTTGAGTTTTGTTTTCATTCAATTTCATTAAATTTTCCGGAAATCAAGCTTAGTTTAAAACTTTATATTGGTTCTAGGGCCCTCTATAACCCCAGAACCTATTAACCAAAACAAAATATCGGGCCTTAGGCCAAACCCATTTTCGGGGTCCTCATAAAGACAAACATTACAATTTTTGCTATTTGCTAAAACGGTTACAGCCATTCGAAGCCCCCGAACAGAAGGGGCTCTAAGTCACGGCCTATTTGGCCTTTTCAGCACACAGGCCCTGAGTAGAGAGAAGGGGATCCACGGACCAACTTCCCTGCACGAAAACCAAACCTCGGCACGGTGCAAAAAGTATTATACCTAGGCCACCTACCACGGAAAGAAGGGAAAATTCTTGAAAGAAAAGGAAAAACGTCTTGACTGTACCGGAGCACGGAAAAAGATAGCGAGGAGAAGTTTTTGGGTAAGATCTGTATTGGAGGGGGGGGGGGGTGGAATCGGAAGGGGCCCGAAAATTTTTGAACTTTGTTTTTACTCAATCTTATTAAACTTAGTTTTGAATGCTTATGTTGGTTCTAGCCCCCCCCCCCCCCCTAGGGCTCCAGAACTTATTGGCTTGGGGTATTGGAGGCTATTGGATTAAAATATCAGAGATCGTAGGCCCAAAATTTTTCGGCACCCTTTTGTAACCAAACATTACAATTCTTCCCATTTGCTAAAACTGTTTTCGCTTTTTGGAGGCCCCAAATAGCAGGGCTATAGGCCACGGCCCAGTTGGCCTATTCAATAAACAGGCCCTCTTACATTTTTTAAATAAAAAAGTAGGGCCTTAGCCAAGAAGGTGGGAAAGAAGGGATCCTAACACTAAATTTCTTTTTACTTCACCAAAGACAGCCTATTGTGTTTTTAAACTTCAATTTCGGAAACTTTCTGGGAGAGAGTCTGAAAAACCTCCTTCTCCATAATCTGTCCAAAAATCGTTCTTAATTTTTTTTTTTTGAACTTCTATTCAAAAAATTCCGGGGCAAAGTTCTAAACCTCATCCTTTCCCAAATGTAAGATTTTAAAACGTTAATTTTCAAAAAATCCCGGAATAGCCACGGAACCCCATCTCTTCTCGTCTGGTCATCAAAGGTGGCCTACAACTGCGTTTCATAAGTTCAATTTTGAAAAATTTTCGGGGGAGCCTCCGAACTCTCGTTCTTTTTAAAATTACCGAAGGTCATCTAAAATTGCGTATAGGGAACTTCATTATCAAAAGAATTTTCCGGAAATTTCATCTTTGAACAGCTCGCGTTTACATATCTTAAAAATGCATTTGTGGGCCAATTTCGATGAAGTTAGGGGAAGAAATAAGGGGGTTTGAAACTTTCCCTCTTAATTTTTCGAAATCGAAGTCCAAAAATGCACTTTAGAGATGGCTTACAATCGCATTTTTAAAACTTCAACTTCGAAAAATTTACCAAGAAGGTCCCCAAAACTTGCTCTCTTCTTAATATCACCTAAATTCGTCGAAAATTTCGTTTTCTGAACTTACCCGAGTAGCATCAACTCATCGGCCGATGATCGGCCGTTCATCGAAATCCGATCAAACTTTGATCGGTCGATGATCGGCCGATGATCGGATTCCGATGAGTTTTCATCGGAAATTGCTCCAATATGTCTCATCGGCAATAGTAGAATCCGATCATCGGATTCCGATGAATTTTGCTCCCTATACCGATGAGATTTGGAGCAATATACGAGCAGTGCTGTTCCGAGGCGATGAATTTTGGATAAAAATACGATGAGATTTGGAGCAATATACGAGCAGTGCTGTTCCGAGGCGATGAATTTTGGATGAAAATACGATGAAATTTGGAGCAATATACGAGCAGTGCTGTCGTTCCGAGGCGATGAATTTAGGATGAAAATACGATGAGAAGTAGTAACAACTACGATATAGGGACAAGCAAGGAGGGAAAAAAAATAACAGTGGGAAGAGAACTTGCAGGAGGGGTATTTTCGGATGACGTCATTTGGGAATTACGTATTATATATTATTTTTTTAATAACTTGTTTAATTAATTTCTAATTTAACAACTTTTGATGAGCGTGATTCATGAGTTCAATCGCTCTAGCCGGGGATCGAACCCTAGTCCTCTGGAATACGAGATTCATACGCTAACCACTAGACAAGTTATGCTCACTCCATGGCGGAAAATAATGTATTAAATGGAAAATCATTTGTGGCGCCATCTATCGGGTGGTAAGGCCATGACAGATTTCTGAACGGAAAGTGAGAATTTTATTCAGTGAATATACTTATAGCGCCAGCTAGTGAAGAGTCGGAGTCGGTAATTTTGGGAGTCAGGAGTGGAATTGTTTTGGAGATAGAGAGAAATCATTCAAGAGTCGGAGTCTCATTTTGTTCGCAATTCCAGTGAGGTAATCGGCGTTTGAATCGTGGAGTTAAAGTTGAATTGATTTTGCAGCAAATTGAAGTAAACCCTTCCAAAATCCAGGAGTCGGATTCGGAGTCAAAGTCTCAGTCATTTTTAATCCGATTCTCAAACTTGAATGTTGATCCGTATAGCCTTACGTTTGATCAATAGTCGGATATTCAAATAATAAATTTTATCCTATTTTAACAGTTGGGAGATTTCCAAAAAATTTAGATTGGGAAAATTTTTATCGGAAAATTTAAACGACCTACTTTTTTTAAGATGAAATGTAACTCGGCAAATTTTCATCGGAAAATTTGATCGTTACGATCTCTTTTTCCGATGAAATGTAGCTCGGCAAATTTTCATCGGAAAATTTGATCGTTAAGATCTCTTTTTCCGATGAAATGTAGCTTAGCAAATTTTCATCGGAAAACTTGATCGTTACGATTTCGTTTTTCGATGAAATTTCGCTCGGAAAATTTTCATCGGAAAATTTGATCGTTACGATCTCTTTTTCCGATGAAATGCAGCTCGGCAAATTTTCATCGGAAAATTTGATCGTTACGATCTCTTTTTCCGATGAAATGCAGCTCGACAAATTTTCATCGGAAAATTTGATCGTTACGATCTCTTTTTCCGATGAAATGTAGCTCGGCAAATTTTCATCGGAAAATTTGATCGTTACGATCTCTTTTTCCGATGAAATGTAGCTCGGCAAATTTTCATCGGAAAATTTGATCGTAACGATATAGTTTTCCGATAAAAAACAGCTCATCGAAAACCGTTCTCGGATTCTGATCGCAACGATATCAGCGTGCATTACGCGATGAGTTTAGGAGGAGTCGATGATCGGCCGAGCAAAATCCGATGAGTTAATGCTACCTGGGTAGATTTCAAACATTCTGGGCAGAGTCTCCAATTTAATCCCTTGTTATAACGTCATCAAAGGTGGCCTTCAATTGTGTTTTTTAAAGTTCCATTTCAAAAAATTTTCGGGGGAGAGCCCCCTTTTCGTTATTATTAACGAATTTTGTCTAAAATTACGTTTTTAGAACTTTAATATTGAGATATTTTCGGAAGAGTCCCCGACTTCTTCCCCCAAAGGTGATTCCCAATCATGTGTGTAAAAACTTTACGATTAAGACCCCCGAACCTTCCATCCTCCTAACATCACTGACGAACACGTTTAAAATCACTATTTCGGAAATTCGAAAAACTGTGAGTGAGAGTTCTGAACCTTATCCTTTCACCTAACGTCATCAAATGTGGCCTATTGCATTTTTAGAAGTTCAATTTCGATAAATTTCCTGGGATAACCGCTGAAATCCGTTTTTACAACATCATCAAAAGTCTTTTAAAATTGCGTTTTTCGAGCTCTCATACCAAAATATTTGTGGAAGAGTCATTAATCCCTTTCCATTGCGTCACAAAAAATGGGTTGCAATCTCGTTTTTAAAATTCAATTTACGACGAAGGGCCCTGAACCTTCCTTTTGCCACATATAGTCTGAAATTCCGTTTTTCAAACTACGCCCCCTGACCATTGTGATTAAACTGTTATGACGAAAAAAGGGGAAAATACATCGCTAACGCAACACCAAACCCCTATATTAATATTCAGCATGTTAATTAAATGTATCTCTTATTGAGCTTGCTTATTGCTCTCACTTACCCGTAGTTGATCTTTTAATTTTATTTTTCTGTGTTTATAATGCAAACTCCTCTGGTCCACGGTACTCCATGAGCACCTCCTGGGTGGTGGAGGCCATGTCCTCCGGAATCGACTTAATTTAAACCCGACCATCTCGACTTCACACAATCCTCTTTGGACGAAAACAGATCCAGCACACAGCATCCCGCCCCTCTGGCCTTCATGAGTTCAAATTATGTCGTTCACAATTATGAATGGAATAGGCAGAGCCCGATTTAGAAATTTTAGGACAGTAAGGCGCAACAAACCAGTGGGGGACCCCTTGACTAGCAGAACCGAAGAACGTGCTCAATTGCACATCTTTTTGTCATTGCAAATGTTCCCATTCCCCAAGAAAAGTTGTGTTTCATCCCAAAAAACTGATACGCCCTCCAACACCACATAAAAAAAAAAAAAAAAAAACGGTGCAATCTGCACCATTTTTTTTTTTTTTTTTTTTTCAAGTTGACCTCCATTGACATTTGCAAGGCTATAGGCTGCAGTAAACCGGGGCGGTAAACCTCCAAACAATTCAAACATCTTGAAATATTGTAAATCAACAAAAACAAGATAAATGTCTTAAGCAGTAACATTGAGCTTTGGTCCAGCATGGAGTTCCACCTGAGTGGTCTCATTCTACAGGGTGTTTCAAAATGAATAGCGGGGTTTTAACATGTTATAATATTTATTACACCAAACTTACAGCCACAAGTGATATATCAAATGAAAGAGAAACTCAGTTTTACATAATAGCCTACAAGTGTTCAATGTGAGCACCATTCGTCACTCGGCACACGTCAAGACGATATGCGAGTTCTTCCCAAACTTTGATGAGTGTCTCATTAGTAATTGCTGCAACAGCTGTTTCAATCCTGTTCCTTAATTCGGGAAGGGCGGCTGGCAGTGGAGGCACATACACACGGTCCTTAATAAACCCCCAAAGATAGAAATCACACGGCGTTAGGTCGGGTGACCGTGGAGGCCATGGGAAACAAGCCCTGTCATTAGGCCCCTTACGGCCAATCCAGCGGTCGGGTACAGTTAGGTTAAGCCAATCGCGTACCTCATTATGCCAGTAAGGCGGCGCACCATCTTGCTGAAAGATAAAACGCTTTCTGTTCTTTAGTCGCCATCTTTGCTACAAGCGCTTTCTAGCGGATTGCAGCAGAAACATTCCACGCGCATGCGCACTGATGCCAACAAACAAAACAGTTTGAGTTTCTCTTTCATTTGATATATCACTTGTGGCTGTAAGTTTGGTGTAATAAATATTATAACATGTTAAAACCCCGCTATTCATTTTGAAACACCCTGTACGCTAGATGTCACTCCAGATAGTTTCCTCACTCCGTAGGAGAGAGTTAGTTTTTCGCTGAACTCATAAACCTTGTTAAAACAGCCAGAAATAACAATTTAATTTTGAACTAATACTAGAATGAAGAGAATGTAAAAAAATTGTATAGCGCAGAATAAATAAAAATTCATTGTGTGTGTTTTTTTTGTAATTTTTGGGGGCTCCCCAAGCTAAGGGGCCCAAAACCCGTGCTTCCTGGGCACGGGTTTCCTCTTGCACGGGGTCCTCGGGCACTAAAATCAGACCCTGGTGATAGGAGCCACATTTGTAAGAACATGAAATTCAAGGAGTAGGGTTCTGCCTCCATTCGTGATTGCGAAAAACATAATTTGAATTCAAGACTTCTAAATTAAAAACATCCAGGCCCTGGCATTCTTTTGAAAGTTACTTAATACTTTGTGTTTCTGATTCGTATCTTTTCACTTTCAGTCGCAGTTTGTCTGCGTCATCATCTACGCCATTTCGCTCTACTACCACAAATGCGATGTCTCGACGACCTTCATTGCCATGAACTTCGTCCACGCCCTCTTGTTCCTAGGCCTTTTCCTCAACTTCTTCGTAAAGAGCTACATCCATCGAACACCAACCAAGAGGCCATCTTTCAAATTGGTGTCGTCTGAGAAGGCCGACGCGTGTTCCACAGAAGAGACCACCTGCGTTTCGAACAAGATTCAGAAGAACGGTTACGTGAAGCAATTGGTGGCGCAGATCGCTGAAGAGACGGAACGCCATCGAATGAATCTACACAGGTGCGCAGCAGAAACCTGCTGCAATATATCTTGCAGGAAGTCTCACCAAAAGACAGGATCTCACCTCAACGACTGCCTTCCAGAGCTCTCTTATTTCCCAAAACAAAATGGCGTGTCGTTACAGAACAAAAAGGATTCGAAAGCTTTGTGATGGAAGCCTCACCAAAAGACAGGATCTCACCTCAACGACTGCCTTCCAGAACTCTCCTGTTTCCCGAAACAAAATGGCATGTCGTTACAGAACAAAAATGATTCGAAAGCTTTGTAACAGTAATCAAAATTACTGTGTAGCAGTTTAATTATCGAAATTATTCACCAAATATTTTTCGTATTTTGTGTGCTTAAGAAGTACGTGGTCTTGAGGACTGAAAATCACTTCTTCAGAAATCAGTATAAGAACTGGATCGTCTGCTGGATTTCGTGTATTTTTTCTTCCTTGTAGAAAAAATTTGTTGTTCTAATAAATTTTTGAAATTTATACGTTTTATCTCTCAAATACTTCAATCATGTACACTTTTTTATTATTTCCTTCCAGAAGTTGGTTTTCAGCAGCTGTATTTACTTTGAAATACAGTGACAGGTTTGTAGCTTTGTAATTTTTGACTAGCTTTGGCCCTTAGTCCATCACTTTCAAAATCAGAGTTAGAGAAATGAGGCAGTGAGAAGCAAAGGAATGGAAGTAGCAAAATGAAAAATTTGGAGATAACCAATACAAATAGGTGAAACCCTTCCCCTCCTCTGTCTTGGGGCAAGAGATAGTGCTGGACTGGTAGCCCTGGTAGGTGATGATCTACGCATGATTTCGAAAAAACTTTTAATGAAAGCTAACCGAGGACCTTATCTTTAAACGCGTTTTACTCAAAAACTTGAATGTGTCTATTTACATCCCTTTGCTTCTCATTGATTCGAATAGGCATTGGTCTCCTTCGGGACCTAATGTCATGTGGAACAGAGATGGCGATTGGGACTGAAGGGGGGAGGGGGCAAAAAAAAACTAAAAGCCGTAGGATTTTTAGCGGCAGCAAGAAATGAAAGAAAACAAGGTACAAAATTTGCTAAGGTTTGTCTTTAGAGCATATGAGTGGTAGTTGATGCAAATTTAACAGCTTTACTCACATTTTCTGAAGATTTTGATGAATTATGTACACAATAACTTTCCCGAAGAAAGACATAAATTAGACTTACATTATTTATCCCAAAGTATTTTGATAAATCACAAACGCTTGGTGATAATTTCGTTAAGCAAGTATGGCTTGTTTTAGGTAAACAAATGATTTACAAATATCTAAACAATGAATATATAAACTAAAACTTATTGCTTGTGCTAAATAATGTTCCGTAAACATAGATACACACAGTAAAACAATTATGATCTGAAAGTTTTGACACTTCTGCTTTTTTTTATAATTTCTGGTTTTTGTTTTTAGGGTGGAAAATAAATGATTGAACCATAAAGAGTGGGGGAAGGTTCCCCCCATTTTCCTTCCCCCCTCGAATTGCCGCCATTGATGGGGAATAATAAATGCGACATGATAAACCCGGTACTGTTGAAATAAACTTTTAGAATGTTGCATCTTTACTTCTAAGAATCTTTACTTCAGTTATTTTGTTAGAAATCATAGTAACTGGGGTTATGACTTAAATACTAATCAGGTAATGAGAATCAAGTTTGTTGCGCAATTTTATGATTTGAGATTTTTCCAAAAGGATGTTTGTATAAGAACTTATCAGATGCGCATGTCATTTGATAACACACCCACTAACAAATAATGCATTTACCCAGTAGCTGCCCTTGCTCCTGCAGGGGCCTGGGCGATTTATTTTAGAGGGAATTTCGTTCTTGAAAGCAAAAATGAAGGTAAAATGAGAAATGATTTACATTATAAAATGAAGCGATTATTCCATAAAAAGTCATTAGCTGAATGAAAACGAATAGGGCTTAATTCTTTTCTGAAATGATCAATTTAAATAAAGGTATAGTCTGAGACTAAACAATTTTAACCCTTTCAGACGGAATTTTGAAATACTTAACCGAACGTGTTTTTATTTGTTAGACAGTGTACTATGGTAAAGAGTATTTTATAGACAAAATTTCAAATTTATAGGTGAGGAATTAAAAGAGTTATGACACTTCCAATAATCCGGAATGTTATTTAAATACATATTTCAGACAATAAAACGATGAAATATCAAACTTTTTTTGTAAAAATTTCTCTAAGCAATAATAAAACATAATATAAGCATTTGAAATGATTAACATATGATTATATTTTTCAACAAATCTGAAAAAAAAAAAACGCTTTTGCGACGAGAATCCGTGGTTGGGAAAATGAGCCAGTCCCATTGTCCCAATCCCTATTTCGTTATGTTGTCAATCCCAAAATGAAAAATTCTTGTACAGATAATAATAAGCAGACTGTAAAGTGTCAACTACGAAAAAGAAAAATTTATTCAATTAATAAATGATTAGCAGCTGTTTAAAGTTCATGTCCGGTATACCGGACGCCACGTCTGAAAGATTTAATGTTTTTTACTGAATTAAGCGAAGTCATTGGTGAGAAAACGTGCAGCTTCTGTTAGTCCAAAGACTGGAGCACCAAGGGTAGAAGACTGTCTTAGCTACTCCTTGGTCCCTCCTGTCTTGTTGGCCTGTCCGTTTCTCTTAACCATGACGTTCATTTGCAATGGATACCCTCTCATGTGGACATCCAGGGGAACGAAATGGCCGATAATCTTGCTAAAGAGGGTTGCAGGATTCCAACAGCTCCATCATCCACACTTACCTTTATAGAATTATACTCCCGAGAAAAATCAAATCTTGGAGGAGTGGAAAAAACACCCCCCATGATTGGTACATGGATCAGAACCGGGTTTGTCCCTTGGGCCTCCCGTGTGACAGACGTACCAAGATTGCTCTCTCAAGACTGGCTAGTGGTCAGGGGCGCCGACTTGCAAGTTATTGGGGGGGGGGGGGATAAACGTCTTCGGGAGTCTAAGGGGTTATGTAATCCTGAGGGGCCTCCACCCCCCTACCCCCCAAAAAATTATCAGATTTTTGTTCCTTGAAAATGCCAGTTTGCATATTTTCTTTTCTTTTTCGAAATTGTAGTTTCAAAAATGCAGTTTAATACCATGTTTGATAACATTATTAAGGAAAAGCGGCTCTCCCCTGGAAAATTTTTGGAAGTGATGTTATTGAAAACGCAAATGTATTTCATCTTTGATGATATGAGGGAAAGTTATGAGATTCGAAGCTCTCTTTTGGAATTTTCGAAATAGAAGTTCCAAAATACTGTTACAAATTTTCTAAAAAATAATTGTTTTTATGATCAATTTGTTGTAATCTGGCTAATTTTGGCGTTTGTTCCATTAATTTTTATCTAAAATTATCGTAGTAACTTAACCTGTAATTTGTTTCTTGTAATGAATATGCAACCCCAACCTTCGTATGACGTATATAGTACCCCGGATAACATTTGTGAATGGAAGAAAAAGAAAATATGAGAAATTGGTAGGATGTTGTAAGATTTTCTGGATGTTTCTTCGCTGGGTATATGGACATCTTGTGAAGGGCAGAGTCAGTTAGTTTGCTTTCTAACTGTGAAGTCGCATTTTCAGCGTTCCGCTGGAAGTGTGTATTAGCCTTTGCGCTGTGTTTTTGCGTATTTTGATGTGAATACGTGTGTGACCGTTGAGTTTACGGTGTTAATTGACATTTACCTAATTACTATGGTTAATTTAGCGGTTGCTAACGATATTTCTTGTACATAGTTGTGAATAAATCTCCTATGTTTTCTTAGAACTGTGTCGTCATTTAAAGAAATTTTGAAGTTGCAACTGAACTTGTAACAATACAATTTCAGACGATCTTTGGCGATGTTAGGGAGAGGGGAGGTTTGAGGGATTTCCCATGGAAATGCCTCGAAACCCTTATGCTAAAAATAGCATTTTGAGGCCATCTTTGGTAATGATGGGGTACAGAGACATTTCATCGGAAATTTTTTGAAACTTGATTTCTAAAATCGCAATTTTAGACGATCTTCAAAGAGATTAGGTAAAATGTGGTTAGGGGGTTCCTCCGGAATATTTGAACTCTTGGTCCTAAAAACTCAATTGGCCATCTTTGAAGTTAGGCGAAAGAATGATTCTGAGCATTTCCCCGAAATTTTTAGAAATTGAAGTTCTGAAAATGCAACTTTAGATCGTCTTTTAGCGATGTTAGAGAAAGGTTAGGTTTGAAGGTTTTCCCCTGAAATTTTTTTGAAATTAAAATCGTACAGGCTATATTTCATAACGTTAGACGAAGGGATGGGGCTTGGAATCCTATCAAAGAAGTTATTCTAAATTGGAAATCATAAAAATAATTTTGGGCCGCTTTTGATGACTTAGGGAAAGAGATAGAATTTTTTCTCCTCTCAAAATTTTTAGAAACTGAAATTCTTAAAACATAATTACAGCGTATCTTTATTGACGTTATAAAAAGGGGCTTTGGGTATTTTCCCCCGGAATTCGACCTTTTTTTTAAGTACAATTTTATAGGTAGAGCATCGGTCACAAAAGGCAGGGCATTGCTCCCTAATGCCACCCCCAGGCTACAGCCGTAGAGTTATGCAGTGGTCATACATTGCTTGGGGCTATAAATTTAAAACCAACTTTTGAATTCCACCAAACTCCCCCCCTCGTATTTGACGCACTGAAAAGCAGTCCTCTTAAATCCTGAAAAAATAAGTCTAGGCGGATAAGAATATCTTTCAGTATATTAGAGTCTTTGCCTTAATGTTTAGTTTCACAAAGGTCTGTAAATTTCTCAAGTGTCAGAATTCTCAATGACACTTGTTAAGGAAAAAGAAATTTGTCTTTCCATAAAGTTAGTATTCCTCAAGCAAAAGCACTCGAAATTCCCTCTTAAAAATACCCCCCTCCCCTAAGCCCCATGGAGTGGGCGCTATTGCTAGCGGTCACATCAAATGTCTCACTTTCAACGAGGGCAGGAAAACTTTCGCCATCTGCACCAAGTGCATTAGTCATCAGGCTTCTCCAGTTCACAGTTTGGATTGCATAGGACTCTCTAGGGAGGATCCTTTAGCAATCCCCTTTTGATCTTTGACTTAAGTCAACGGGATCGTGGATCTGACGGAGTCAGACAGTAAGGATAATAAGCAACAACAACAACTGAATTAAAATGAACAAAACATTTTTTCTAAGAAATTCTTCTTCGTTTTAGGGTAATTGTACGGTAATAGTGCTTCCTCTTTCTTATATCTTGGCTTTTGTAAAACTCCCATACGCTAAGAAATCAGCTCTGTTTGGTTATTATTTAGCTTAAATTCTATGTTCGGGTAATCACCTCACACATTTTTATTAAATTCGAATTTGTTCTTCTCTTATTTCCTTTTAAAATGAAATTCTAACAGAAATTCCTTGTTTAGGGACGAAAATCACTCTGAACAAGAATACTAGATGTCCCCACTCACTGTTTCAAAATGTGGTTACGAATTGCTAAAAATGGGGACTATCCATACAAAATGGGGACGTTTAATCGTCTTTTTACATGGTTTTCCTTTAGCTCCGTTTTATTTAATTAGCATCAGTTTTTATGAAACTGTATCCTTAACTGAACTTGAACGGTTATATTCAGGCGAGTCTCTTACTCTGTGACGTCATATCTAGCATCCAGAAATAAACTTTACCTTCATGCTGCCATCTAGTGGCAAACTCTATATTTTTTCAGAAAAAAAAAGAAAAAGAAGATTCCCGCTTATAATTGGATAACGAATACCCCGCTAATACGAATAAAACCTACTGGAACCGAATATTTCACCATAGGACTGAGTCAATGACTTTTTTCCCATTTGTTCTTCGTTTTAATTTTGTTTGTATTTTAATTTGTTAAGTTCTCTGCCATTTGAAATAGATAAATAAATCTCCATAGTCGGCAATGTTAAAGATCCCCGCTTTATCGAATAATTTCCCCGGATATTCGAATAATATTGATCAGCTTTCGCAAATAATTTAGTTGAGAACACTTTTGATTAAATTAGAAATAAATTAAGTAAGACGAAAAATGTTAAAGTAATATTTTTTGCCGAAAACGGGCAAGAAAAACAACGTTCATACTCTATCAAAACATTTCAACTATTGTACCAAATTTCTTTTGTCTTTTCCATAAAAAAAAGAAAGAAAAGAAAACAACAGACAACGCAGTCGATAATTAAATTAAATAATACAAAGAAATGTATACACATTTTAGACGATTATAAAACACGGTAGACGAAGAGGATCATTTGTTTTACTTTGTATATCTGTTCATAAAATATTATTTAGCACAAGCAGTAACTTTTAGTTTACGTATTCATTGTTTAGATATTAGTAAATCAATCGTTTTACTTAAGCCATCATACTTGTTCAATCAAATTATTACCAAGTGTTTGTTACATCTCGAAATACTTTGGGGTAAATAATGTAAGTCTAATTCATGTCTAAGTGTTTCTTCGGAGAAAGTTATTGTGCACATAATTCATCAAAATCTTAATAAAAACGTGAGTTAAGTTGTTACAGTTACATCAATTACTACTCATTTGCTCTCAAATCCAGCCTTAGCAAAATTTTGTACTTTCTTTCCTCTCTTTTTTTTTTTTTTTTTTTACTGCGGCTGAAAGTTCCATGGCTTTCAGTTGTCTTTTTTTTTTTTTTTTGCTCCCCCCCCCCCAAAGTCCCAATCGCCGCTTCAGAGTCCTGCAAATGGTAATTTAAACGAATGGATTTCAAAAATATGATTTTTAAAAGTTGGTTCCGTCATCCATCTTTTATATATATATATATACATATATAAAAGACGGATATATATATATATATATATATATATATATATATATATATAATTTCTTTATCTATATTATTATTATTATTTAATTAACTAGTATTATAAATATATGATCAAAAACTTTTATCGATCAATTAGAAACATTTGGTATTTTTCGCTTCAGCTGTAGTTATTCAAAACCTTACCAACTAATATAATTGCTTCATTTCAATATATTTACTTATTTTCTTCTCCTGACATGTACTTCTATTATTCCTTTTTTAAAAAATAAATCAATGAATTAAAAATATCCTCTTAATTTTTTTTCGTATTCAATCACTGTTTAAGATACGAATAATATAAGAACTATAAATATTTATTTTTTTGTTCGATATTAATAGGAAAATCTATTTCCATCCCCCTCCCGAAAACAATAAGTTTTTTATTAAAAGTTTGAAATATTTTGTCAGTATTTACATAGTATGCCACTAGATGTCAGCACAGTAACGAATTTCGCAGATTATTCGGGAAAGAGACAAGACTGGATTTAACCTTTTAACCGTTCGCCTCTCGGAGCAGGAGCTCTAGCTGACCTTGTCTGTGCTGTTTACGTAAAATTACAAATATGATTAAAATAACTCAAATTCCACCTAATATTACTAATTGCTTAAAGGTATCGAAACAAGTTATTGGTTCACTTAATGGAGAAATCGCCGCTCCATTTCTCATACCAAAGGAAAAAGTTAAAATTCCTCCTTCGCCTGTTAAGCTAACCAACTCCAGTTTGTTTAGTTCGCTACCAAAAGGGCAATTATGTGCTCAGTCCGGTGGATTTGGAGGTAATTATTTATCAATTTTACTGTTATTGATTAGGGCTGAAATATTTATGGCATTTTAAGATGTGTGGTATTTCTTACGCATTTCATCTTACATAACACTGCATTTGAACAACCGCATGAAAAATGCTAATCTTTCTCAATTTGTATCATTTTGTTTTCATTAATTCTTCTATGAACTTTGCCTCCCCCCCCCACGGCTTATTGTTTATAAAGTATTCCCTTTAGATATTAATGTTGATAAGTAATTGGTTCAATTGAATGTTGTCATGTAACCATCTGTAATAAACCAGATCACCTAGCTCATTTTGTCAGTTCTGTAATACGTAGTTATTTTTCATGTATTTCATGGAGTTAATTAGCTTTTGTTTCCTACGTATTTTCAATCTTGTCTTGCGATGTAGTCCCGCCCCGTTTCTTTTCAGTTTTTAAATTTCAATTCAGAAATGCCGTAAATTGAAGATTTATTAGTTTTCCATTCTGAGTGTTTCAATTTTTAATTCCCCCCCCCCCCCTTTTTTATTCACTACTTTACGGGAGATATGAAAAATATTTGTCTAGCGCAGACAAATGATAAGACCCGCTGTGTTCTTTTAACACGTAAATAATTACAGGGGATTTTTAATTCTCTCCCCCCTCTTTTTGATTTACTACTTTACAGGAGATATGAAAAATATTTGTCTAGCGCAGGCAAATGATAAGATGCTCCGTGTTCTTTTAACACTTGTAAATAATTACAGGGGATTTTTAATTTATTTATTTTAGAATTTTTCGATGTGGACTAAGATTCTACATACAATGCAGCAATAAACAGAAACCTGCAATTTTTAAATTTTTGTCAGTCTGGCTCTGAGGTACAGAAGTGGCAAAGTTATTATTTTAAGTAATATTTCATACTTAATTATTTTTAAACTCTTTCGGTCATCTGTAATTAAATTTATCTTTTTCTGGGACGTGAAGTAAACCGGCCGGCAGTCTTGCATAATATATAGACTAATGCGCGAACGGCCTTCGCAGAGAATTTTTGGCTCTGCAATTTTTTTCAAACTGTTAACGTTGATTTATTTTTTTTTAATTTTTTTTTTAAAGGGAATTTTTAAGAAATCCCAGAGTTTATTTAAAGCCTTTTAAAGCACATGTGTAAAACAAATAATGGTTTTGGCAGTTTTCTTCAGTTGGTGAAGAATAAGCTAAGTATATGTTATTGTAAAAAAAAAAAAAATTAAATGATTTAAAGAACTTTTTTTTTTGTCTCTTTCATATATTCGCAGAAAGCTTTTCATTTTATCCAAGTCTGCCGGCCGGGACACCTGGGTTTTTTCTGAAAACCGGGACTGACCTGGTTAAACTGGCAAGCCTTGTAAAATAAACGACTTGACAAAAGACTACGAAATGGTCCTTCTGGTGAATCCTGCTGCAACTGGAGTTTCAATGCATTGGTATTGGGAGAGAGAAGAGAAAAAAAAAACACAGACTCACACACAGACAATAAACGGCAGCATATAATCCATACCTCATTAATTTAAAACTTTTTTTAACCTATAATATGAAGAAAATATGGTATTTATTTTTGCAGAAATACTTAATTTCAAACAAATAAGTAGTTTTGTTAATTTTTTTACGAAATCGAATATCTTCATAAAGTTTTCAAGTAAAATGCAGGTAGCTCATGTTTTAGCAGATCTGCATGAACTTTTTCACTAAAAAATAAAAATACAGTAAGACTCCTCCTAATGGACCCCCCTCTTATGCGGACAATTTTTAATTCCCCAGTTCCAATGTAAATAACATTATTAAACCCCTGTCCTGCGGACACCTCTCTATTGCGAACAAAAAAATTTGTCTCTTTAGTGTTTGCATTAGAGGAATTTTACTGTAATAGTAATCATGTGATTGATATTGAGCAAAAAATAATGGTTAAAGCAGTTTTTCTTTAATTGGTGTATTTGCTAAAAATTTTCCAGTTAGGATTTGTGTTCGCAGAAAGCTTTTCATTTTATCTAAGTCTGTTAATGGCCCTTAGAAACAAATTTAAACTTAAACAGTGCTCTACTGTAGCAAAAACTTCTTACAAAAGAATGAAAAGTTTAATGTTACAAGAACTTACTTAAATTGTGGTGCATACCTTGTAGCTATACACTATTCTATACACAAAACCAGTGGTTGGAAGTAGCACGCTACAAGTAGCGACGCTACTGTAGTAGCTACATTTTTGAGTGGTTTGTAGTGTAGCGCACTACTTTTTAAAAAAAGTAGTGTAGTGAGTAGTTAACTACAAAAAATAGTAGTTTGTAGCGATTTCTGGAAACTACTTTTAAATAAACTGAAAAAAAAATCAAGGTTCAAACGAATTTGACTGGCACAAATTTTACACAAGTACATCAGCGGATGCAATGAGAAATAAGACTCGTAAAAAATACGAGCTAACCTCAGGCATTTCATTTTGACTCAATACGTTCTATCTGTTCCAGGGTTCGTACACCCTTGAAAAACCTTGAAAAGTGCTTGAAAAAAAAAGTTCATTTTCAAGTGCTTGAAAACCTTGAAAAAGTTTTAAAACCTTGAAAAAGTTTCTTAGTGCTTATATTCTCTCAAAAATCAACGAATTGTGCTTAGAAGTTTTAAAAAAGTATTTCACCACTGCAATTTTCTGAACATGTGCTCAGTATGCAACATCGCGAAAAATTGCTTCCGTGTTTGGGATTTCGATCCTTTTGCATCTTGTAAATATTTTGATGTTTTTTACAACCGAAGATATTTTGACATATGGTACCTTAGATTAGTTTATTTTTTGTTTAATTTCATTAATTAACAAAGAAATTAATTTGGAAACCATGACAACATTGAACTTACTCGGGTTTCGCGGAAAATTGCTCTTGTGTTTGAAATTTCAATCTTTTTGCATCCTGCAAATATTTAAATATTTTGGCTAATCAAATGTTAGTTTCGCATATGCTACCTTAGATTAGTATATTTTTTGTTTAATTTTAATAAAAAACAAATAAATTTATTTCATGGGAAACATGCCACGTCGAACAAACTCAGACTTTGCGAAAAATTGCTTCTCGCTAATCGGATGTTATTTTCATATTTGCTACCGTAGATTAGCATATTTTATGTTTAATTTCAGTAAAATATAAGTTTATTTTATGGGAAACATGACAACATTAAACTTAATTCGCGAAAATTTGCTTCCCTTGTTTGAGATTTCAATCCTTTTGCATTTTGTAAATATTTTATATTTTTGGCAATTAGTAGTTATTTTGACACTGCTACATCAGATTAGCTTATTTTATTTTAATAACTAAAGAGTTAAAGAATTTATTACCTTGGTCTTGTTTAATTATTTGCTTATTTATTTTTGCAATTTTGAATGATTATCTTTACCTAATTTTTGGTCATAACAGATTTTTTTTTAAAAAATTTAAATTTCAGCAGCTGAGCACCTAACAAATTAACTTAAAGTTTGTATTTTAAATATAAAGTTGATTTATACAATTTTATTTATAAGTACATCATTTTTTATGTCTGCTAATATAAATAAGGTGTATAACAGGGGTGGTTGTGTTATGATTATTCACTTGAAATCCAGTAGTGTTCGTTTTTATGCTTTTACCTCCCTATATCTCCAATTTTCCCCTTTTCCTCAAATGTTCAAAATTACTACTTTATTAAGGTTGTGGGTACTTGGAGCTTACTGAAAGAGGCTTTAATCAGCAAAGGGGTAGATAGCTTAAGGAGGGTCATTCATCTTCATTTGGATCTAATAAATTGACCAGTACCAGCCTAGCTAGGCCCAGTACCTGTTGCTGGTTATCAACAGGCACTGGGCATTGTATTTCTATGCAGAATATTGACTTAATAAACTATTTTATGAATTGTATGCATAGCAAAAGTTATTGTTGTACATATGTATATTCAAGTAATAGGGGTCTTAGTTTTAAAAATTATTCCCCCCCCCTCGCTCCATTTTGCTCTTTGAAACTTTCAGGTAATTTTTTATGAACTCACAAATCACAATTACACCTGAATATTATTGCCTTTCTAAATTTAAATTCTAATTTCAACAATAACCCATTTTTTTCCCAAAATAAAACTACTTTTGTCATAATATATGTCAACTTATTGTGAACCTTTTCAATTTCGAAATATGGCTCTATAAATCTGAACTTGCACATTTATTGTCTATTGCAAGTTAATCAATGAAAGCTGAATAGGCTCAAGTTTGCATTCAGAGTATTTATCACTGCTTAAGCTGCTTTTGTATATTTTGAGGTGTAGAGACTGGACTGTGGACTTTCATAAACTTTTCTTACTTCCTAATTTTTAAATTTACTCGAGGACAGTTGAAATGCCTTATTGGCTGAACAGCTAATAAATACATACGAATAATTGATTTGCATACTTATAAATGATTTGCAAACCTAATATTTTTAGAACTTAATAGTGTAAACTGAAATAACTTTCTGGGTAGTGTCTTTGTCCTAACCGCCCTTATATTGTAATAAACCACTGTATAGATATTGGAAATAAATGTTGAAACCAGGGGGGGGGGGAAGGAGTGACTTCAAAAACTCCTCTCCGGCAATGCCATTGCACATGGGTATTTTAGTTTCTTCCCATAGAAGTTAAAAGCACTTATGAAAGGTTTTTTTTTTAAGTATTAATTTGCTGATTCTAGAAAATATACAAACCTCTGACTGCTGCAACCTTTGAAAAACCTCAAAATCAAACCTCTTGGTATCTGCTTCTCTTTATGACCAAACTTTTCAAACATTTTCAGAAAAACTTTCAACGCAGTAGATCTTTCATCAAAGTGTCTCTCGTTGTAGAAAAAGCAATTTTGTTTTCCTATACTTTTTTGTATTATTGCCTTATTTCTATGTGTTTGTAGTAAATGAAATCTGCATACAATATTTTTAGTACAAATTTGATATTGCCTTGAAAACAAAATTTTTTACCTTGAAAAGTACTTGAAAAGTGCTTGAATTTTTTTCTGCCTAAAGGGTATGAACCCTGTGTTCGACGCCATTAGTTTGTTTGCCATCGTAATTTTCATATTTCACAATATTTATATTGAGAAAAGCACTTATTTTCGCGAAAATGAAGATATCGGTGATTTCGCGAGTTGAAAATTTGGTGAATTTTATATTAACAGATCGAAGATTGAGAAACAAAAATATTTTAGCGAGGCCTAAATTTTCGACAGTATTCACCAAATAAAAAGAAGTTACTGAAACTGTTATAGAAAAGGATGAGATTGAACTGTTCTGGAGGACTTAAAATAAATGCGAGCATTACAGTGTATGAGAGTATGATAACGGATATTTTTTTAGCGTCTTCTGATGAGCTAATTTATCAATCTTTTTTTGTTTAATCCTCTTACTGTGTGTTTGTGTATTAGGGTCCCCCCCCCCCAAAAAAAAAAAATCGAAAGTTGATTTTTCAAGTTGCACACTCTCTTATATTTTATCCTTTTACGTCAAAAAAAAAAAAAAATCATATAATTTGAACAACGGCAACAAGTGCTGATTATGTCTGAAAGTGTGAACCAGCACTTGTGTAGTGCTATTCCAAATTAAAATAAAATGTTTTTTTTAGAAACTCAAAATTTTTGCTGATAAACGTTGCACCACAAAGATATTTGTTCAAATGAAAAACCATTTAGATATCCCACACGTGGCCTAACATTTATAATTTTCTTCAAAAAATTAAGTTTTTGATACACATTTTCAGATATGTAAGATTTTACGAAATTATTAAGCTGAAAAATATAAACAGTAAAGTAGAAAAGTAGGTAATTAGCGTTAAATAGAAATTTTTGTTTTCCTGCAGTTTTTAAGCCTCCCCATAGTACTCAAAGATATAGATTTTTTCCAGGTTGAGTTAAATTTTTCGTTTAAAATATATTATTTTTTTTATTATTCGTTTGTAATTGTTGATCTGTAAATGTGTTCGCCAGTAAGTTTTGAACTTGATATTCTATTTAAATTTATATGTAATTTTTTGAAAGATAACTGAAACAAAAAATAATTTTTTTAAATAAAATTATAAATTTTAGGTCAAGTGTGGCATATCTAAATGTTTTTTAATTTGTGAATAAATATTCTTTTGGTTCATGTGGGGTGTTGGGTACAGGGGCGACGTTTTATCAACAGAAATTTCGAGTTTCTAAAAAAAGTTTTTTTTTTCGATTTGGCCTAGCATACAAGTACTGTTTTACACTTTCAAGTGCAAGTCGGCACGGATTGCCGTTGTGCAAATTATATGAAATTTTATTTCACGATTGTTTTGACACAAGAGGAAAAATACGAGAGTGTATGCGACTAGAAAAATTGATTTTCATTTTTTGAGGGACAACCTATTGTGTATGCTTTTTATTTACTTATTTTTTGGAAAGTAGCGAAGTAGCGACTACATTTCAGAAGTAGTTTGTAGTTGCTACATTTTGAAAAAAGTAGTTGTAGTTGTTAACTACATTTGTAACAAAGTAGCTGTAGTTGTAGCTCGCTACAAAAAAAATGTAGTTTTTTCAACCACTGCCCAAAACTTTTTAACACATATCGCAGCTACAGTCTTGTATATAGACAAACGTGCAAACAGCGTTAGCAGAAAATTTTTGGCTCTGCAAAAATATTTATCAAACTGCTAACGTAAAAAAAAGGGGGGGGGGGATTTTTAAAAAAATCAGTTTATTTCTGTTAAAGCTTTTTAAAGCATATGTGTGAAAAAAATAATGGTTTTGGCAGTTTTCTTCAGTTGGTGAGAAATATGCACAAACTATGTTATTGTAAAAAAAAATTAAATGATTTAAAACTTTTTTTTTTTGGCCTCTTTCATATTTGAATATAAATTTAATTCTTTATTCAAGGGTGAGTTAGGCAAAATAATTATTTGCAGAAAATTTTCTAGTTAAGATTTGTGTTTGCAGAAAGCTTTATATTTTATCTAAGTCTACACTGCTGTATGTTATGAGTCTGGTGCATTTGTTATTTTGGATTATGATTTGAGGTAATTTTTATGATTGGTTGAGTTTAGTGTTAGAATAAGTGCTGTGTATTTGAGAAATAAGCATAAACTTTCATAATGTTTCTCAGTTGCTATCCTAAAATGGCTATTCATTCTATGTTAGAAAAAGGTGGTTAAAAGTTCTTAATGTAAGAAGCCCCAAGCATTACCAAAATCTTAATTTTTTTTTGCTGTTAAAGCACAGCTGTTGGCTAGTAAAAGTTGGATTTTTATGAAAAATTATGGATTTTTTACTATGTTGCATTCAAGTAATTACTGAATGAAGAAATATGCCATTTCACTGCATCAACCACGTTTCAGTGTGGACAATAACCAGGGTTTGCCGTTATTATCAGTCAATATCTTTCATGATATATATCACGATATATATCCAATATTTATCTTGAAAATATCATGATATTTTCGATATTTATTTTTTCAACTATTTATTTTTTATTTATTATTTTTTATTATTCACAAAAAATTTACAACAAAAATTATATTAATCATAGTAATGTTGTTAATTTATCATTAAAGATAACCAAAAAGTTATGTACTATATTTTTATTATGTATCTCTACATAGTATAAAATGAAATCCCCAAAAAGCGTCTGTGTGTTTGAACTCGCAAAACTCGAGAACTACCCGGCCGATTGCGCTGAAATTTTCACAGTTTGTTCCTTTGAGTCCTGAGAAGGTTTGCAGAACAGTTTGAAAACAACTCCATGAATAGTTCTTTTTTTATTCCAATTTACTTCCAATTTTCACATAAATTCCCAAATATGGGGGTGAAAAATTACTCGCAAATAGTAATATTAAGTATCGTTAGAAAGGGTAGAATTTTCCGCATTCTAAGCAATTTGTTTCAATGCTCTAACTTTATTATGGCGGGAGTTATTTACGTTTTTAGCTCGAATTTTTTTAGGCTTAGCTGAAATTTAGGCACTTCTTTCTTCATTAAATAAATCAATAAAAAGTGAAGGAATTGTCCCACAGCTTTCTTTTTGACGCCATTGGAAAATGCGACCTTTTTTACTCCAGATCTAACTCGACCTATGGTCGAAAAAATAAGCTTTTATCTCGAAAGGAAAAAAAGTTGCAAGCCTTTTTAAATCAAGTTTAAGAAATCCCGATTCCATTCAAGTTGTGAACCATTTTCTTTCGCATTTTAATTCCTTAAACTTATTTCATTTTGTGTTTCCATGGTTACGTATTAAAATCCATCTTTCTGGATTTAATTTCTTAAAAGTATTTTATTAATAACATAATTAATGTAACAAAGTAATATAACAATAATTTTCATTTTATATTTACAAAATTATTAGTAATGTAACAATTTTAAATCACGTTAAAAGTGCCTATTAAGTGTTGTAACAATATCTTATGACTATGCACCAACTAATACATATCTTTTATTTCTGAATCATAACTGTGCAAATGTAGCCAACAGAAGAAAAATGAGTAAAACCGCTAATGCTAAATGAACTCCATTAAAATTGATAAAAATGTGGTATGAAATATTAAATATAAATAAGGAAAGCAACCTTAACTTTAAATCTACATATTGTAATAATAATATAAGAAAATAAAGAATGATTTGAGGATGCATTTACTATTTTGGAGACTAAAGTTTGTGCTTGTGGAAAATATTGGATATATATCAAAATAGCCGATTATCAAAATATCGAATATTTTCGAACCCTGACAATAACAAATTGGCACCAAGCAGACAGCAAATATTGGTCTACCCTTTTATGTTGTAGAGAAAATCCCGAAAAGTGGCAAACCTTTTGGCAACTTACTTTTGGGCTTACTTTAGGTTTATATTTTTTCTGAACAGAGGCAAATTTCCAGTGTTGCCAGATTGGGAAAAATTCCCATTTTGGGGAAATCTTGTGCTTTCTGGGGAAATTTTAAGGAAAAGGGTTCTGAGAGAAATTCTTTGGGGAAAATTTTTTTCTTGGGGAAAACCTGAGGGGGGGGGGGGGGGGGGGGAATGCTTGAAATCGTGTATTTACATCTTGTAGTTACATTGTTTGTATAAAACAGCGTTGGTTTAGCTTTGCTCAACTTTATGACTTTTGCATTATGTGGAATATTATGTTACGGAATTCGCATTATTGTTCTGTGTGACTAACTTGAAACGGGTAAAAATAAGTGAGTGTGATGAAGAATGTTCTTGGATAAATATATACAAAATTAATTGTTTGATGTACAGAAGCAGGGCAATAAATGCAAGTAGAAAAAAAAAATTTGGTTATTTTTTATCTCTCGGTCGGCCAGGGCCATCCAATCAAATCCAATATGAGTACAAAAATCTTTTCTTGATGCAAGCACTTGTATTCATGGAGGCAAAAATGAAAAAAAAAAAAAAAAAAAAGTTGAGGAAATTAAGAGAATTTTGGTTATTTGAGGTAAAAAAAAATTCTAAGAGAAAAAATTATCATAGGAAGTGGATTTATTTTATGAAAATATTACTGGTTAAAATAATTTTTGAATTTGGGGAATTTTGGTGGAAAACATCGCTTTTTGGGAAAAAATTGGAAGGGAAATGGGAGAAATCTGGATTTGACCATCTGGCAACACTGCCAGTTTCCCTAAAATTTCACTTCTTTAGAAAATTTACTTGAGTCTACTATCACCCCAGATTCCAGAACCAGCATAGCACTTTTTATTTTGAGCCCTGGGGATACATTGTACATTACAGATTCTAGAACATAAGTTTACTTTTAATCTGTGTTAAATTGATATTTTCTGTATCATAAAATTCGTATGTTAAGCTTGTTTAACAGTTTTGAAAACGCTAAAAATAAACTAAAATGTTCTAGAATGGGTGTTCCAAAACGTTTTAGGATAAGTGCAAAAGTAACTGGCTGATGCAAATTGTTTGTCAACATCATGTATTTTAATGACCTAACAACATGATTTTTGTAAAATGCATATTTGTTGAAAAAGTAAAAGATCAATTTTAGATGTAAAATAATTATTGTTCAGGTAATCATATTTTATTCAATGACTAGTAATTTCATTTTAATTCCAGTCTTAGCTCAAGTGAGGTTGGCTCATACAGATGTACAAGTTCCAGACTTCGATTTTTACAGGAAAAAAGAATTACGAGATCCCGCAAGACCTTCCAGAGATGTGATAGATAATTATAAAGGTGGAAGCTACTTGATCATGGCAGGTAAGAAATTACTGTGCTACAACTATTTAATATTACTGTTTTCCTTTGTGACGTCTCAGTTGATTGCAGAGATGTGATGCAATATGTTGAAAATTTGTTTTATGGACGAAGTAATTGATGTCATTTTAGTTTGTATATTTGATTTAAGTGTTTCATGTTGATGATCAATATTATTCCTTTCATTTTATATGAAGTACATGTACAGCTTTACACACATATGGGCAGTAAAAAGTTGCTGGATATGAAGTTTTACTACGGTCATCTTGGACTTGCAGGATTGGGGGGGGGGGAGGGGGAGGCTCTTGGGGGGCCTCTCCAGGAGCCCTCTTGGGGCTGGCACCACCTGCTCTAGGAAAGTTTATGCCTCCAATAAGGGAAAACTGAAAAATACTAGTCATAATCTCCTTTCACTGTATCAATTTAAACTTAAAAAGAATCTTTTAATACATTTAAATCAAAAACCAGTTTTGCCCAAATATTTTTGAGTCAAACAAATGCTATTTTTGAATTAAAAGTTTCCCATGGTGTTCTTCTGTACATATAAGTACAGGGTTGTCCTATTTAGTCCATCACGGAAAAAACCGTCCTGGACAAAATGTCATTTTGTCCACTTCATCAGTAAACTGAAAGTTTTGAGTTAAAAATCTGAAGTTTCAAAATAAATAATTATAATATAGATTTTTCCTATTCATGTAATATTTTAATATAAAAATAGCATACATAAATATGTATATAAACAATTGATTGTAAAATATTTTAAAGTGAAAATAAAAAAAGTAAGATCAGTTGAAGTTTATGTAAGGTTGTTAATAAATCAAATGAGTATTAAAATAAATTATAATGCATGTAATAGCATTTATAAAACAAGCACATCAGCTTAAATTTTAAGATGTTTATCTGTGATATCAAGGTTTATTGCCCATAATAAGTGCATTTATAAAATTAAAAAGTAGAAATAAAAAGTTTTTAAAGGTTGGAGTTTCAAAACATTAAAAATCATATTAAAAAAAAAAAAAGAAAAACTACTTGATATTAATAAAAGAAATGTTGGCATGAAGTGAAATCTGATCTCGCAATACAAATACAAATGTGATGATCAGCAACAGGCTCTGACTAGGCTGTTCCCTAGTCAATTTATTAGTCCCCAATGAAGATTAATAATGGCCCTTTTAAAGCTATCTACCCTCTTGCCTATAATAGCCTCTTCTGGTACACTGTTTTGAGTACCCACAAACCTACTATAAAGTAGTAATTTTTCTTAATTTGTATGACATTAACAGATCCATAAAATATGCGAGTACATAAATACTTTACTATGGGTTGACATCAATAAAAACTTGAAAAATATAAGTTATAAAATATTTTTAGTTTATAAATCTTTGTTTTGTATGTATGTCTCCAAGCATTTCATTTGACTTTCCCATTGAGTTTATTTTCTATTATTATATATATAATAGTCTAATCATGCCCAATAGCTTATTCACATTGTTATATTTTATTACTTTTAAGTAAATTATAATCTAAACTTAGCTGCACCAATGTGTACTTTTTTTAGATTTATGAAATTCTAAAGCTAATGATTCTATTTTAATTAAATGATTAATTCATAATAGAAAACGTATTAGAATAATATACTAATATTATTACACCATAACAATAAATTTATGTATGTATAATCAGTTTATTTTTTATTTCGTCCAGTTTTGTCCGGGGTCCTGGACTTTTTACAAAAAAGTGGACAAAATAGCAACCCTGTATAAGTATGACTAATCCTAAAGAGACAAGAAATCAAGTTTGTGTACCTACATTGTATATATATTGTATTATAAAAGTTTCATAATTAGTTTATAGTTATTTGTGAAGTTATTGCAAAGTTTTCAATACCCCTCTAATGATTTTGACACATAGTATAATTATTTGCGAAGCTATTGCCAAGTTTTGCAATACCCCTGTAATGATTTTATGGCACATAGTTTGGGAAACACAACTGTCTTAGACTAATAACCAATCCAACAGGTTCTATTTTTATACATAAAAGTGGATTCCGAGATGCATTGCTGTATCTGCTCCTATCAGTTTCCCTCTTTGATTCCAGAACACTATTTCTTTCTTTGGAGTTCTGCAGTGGCGCACACAGGAATTTTACAAGGGGAGGGTCCAGAGTTACTAGTCCCATTTTCAAATCATACCCTAATATGCCATCAAACATATTCACTTTATTTTATCAATTTTAGAGAACAAAAACATAAAAAATATAACTTA
The DNA here is from genome assembly GCF_026930045.1 of Uloborus diversus. Classification (NCBI taxonomy): domain Eukaryota; kingdom Metazoa; phylum Arthropoda; class Arachnida; order Araneae; family Uloboridae; genus Uloborus; species Uloborus diversus. The sequence continues at coordinate 9,376,209 of NC_072739.1, forward strand.
TTCAATAAATTAGCACAAAAATTACTTAAAAAAAATATTAATAACAAATACTTAATTAAATAACCAGAAAGTAAAAGAGTTAATGCATTTATTTTTCTCATTATTCAAAAATGAAAACAGCGAAGCAAGTTCAAGTATAAGAAGCACCAAGTCAAGACCAAGGAAAATTTCATTTTAATCTATAATTACAAAGCTAAAAACATGATTATTACACTGTATTCATTCACAGTCACCAGTCTGCCTCTATAGGCTTACAAAATATCGTAGAATAAAATTTAGTTTTTTAGTTGGTTTTTGGATTTCATTTATTAACTTCCTCAGTGTGTGTTGGTGAAGTTGCTTGAATTTAGCAGCGCAGAAGCCACTAAATGTTCATCATACATTGTAATATTATAGTTTCTCAAAAATCAAAATAGATTTCTCACTGGTGCTGTGAAATTCGTTATTGGAAAAGTGCATAGTTTTTAAAAATTTTGGGGACGGTGGACCTTGAAAGCTTTTTCTTTTATTTATTAATTTTGAAATGTGAAACTTGGCATAAAAGTTAGTAAGTTTATTAGCATGCAAAATATCAAGCAAAAAAAAGCAACAAAATAAAAATGTAATTAAAATTAAAAAGTTTGAAATTTAAAATAAAAATTTTAAAATGCTCCATGCGACTTAATTTTTGCTTTTTTCTCAAACAATTTGCATTTTACCAGAGAACAGAATATTGCCAAGAACTTTGGGTATCCATTTAAGGACTGGTCCATTATTAACTGCACAGCATTTTTTTTTCTCTTAAAGCAATAGTTTTTGTTGCGAATAATTACATAAAAATCAAAACTTTAATATTTTTAAGCAACATAAAATTCTCTTAAACCTTAATGCATACCCAGTTTTATCAAACTACTACCAAAATAGCATATTCTGAAATTTGAAGCATATCGAACAAAAATTAAGTAGCATGGAGCTTTTTTCAATCTGTGACAGCATCGAATTTTCCAGTCCGAGATAAATGATGTTAGTCTAATTTCACCTACATTTCATGATCTACGTATTTTAATACCTCTCGAAAGATATTTTCACGATGACTAAATATTTTACATTAATACCAATGTAAGAATTTTTTGAAACTTAGTTTACATGTTTGACACTTAGTTTTTCGATTTTGTTTACATGTTTTACAGCCATTTTAATCGAAAACATGCTCTGTTTACTTTTTTTTAAAAATGCATATAACTTTGCGATAAAACATCAGATCAACAAGCAGTTTTTTTCATACGATTCAGCACACTTCATATATTGTTACTTCCCCCGGAATAAAAAAAAATCATATTTTTGACCGATTTGAGCTATTTGGAAGGTCCACGGTCCCCTTTTAAGTAGAGGATTTTTTTTTTCACTTAGAGCTGAAATTACTGTTATCTTTGTTTGGAAATATTTTATGTATAAAATACATAGAATCATAATTAATCGGAAAAAAAAATGCAAGAGCTATGGGAAGGGTCCGGAGCTCCTGGACCCCTCCCTTGTGTGCGCAACTGGAGTTCTGTATTTATAGTTTGTTACATTAAAATTTCATTTATTCAATATGAGGTGATGAGAAGCAAAAAAATGTAAGTATAGAATTAGAAATGTGGTGATAGCCAGCACAAATGGCAGGCTAACCTCTCCTCTGTTTTGGGGCATGAGATAGTACTAGTGTGTGATAGCCACAAAATGTCTATTTGAGAAATATTCTCACAAATTCATTTTAAAAGCAAAGTGTAAACTAAGTGAAAATGTTTTTACTCACTTGTATTTCTTTAATAATGAATAAGCAGTAAATCTTGTCCCTTAAAGGACGCTTGTTTTAAATCGTGTATCGGAAAAACGTGTAAACATCGGAACGACGTGTTTCGTCAGGAAGAAGGATGTGACGTCAGAGCACGAGCGGATGTGTGATATAATCTCCCGATGACTCCGCGGCAAATCGAATGTTCTGGAAAGATCCAGACTGGCTCTTACGTTAGCATATCCGGAGTGACGTGCAGTGTGTGCAGGGTAGGATATAAGCAGATGGAATGAGAAGGAAATCACTCTTCTGCTTGCGTTTCTCATTTTCGACTGACGACAGTCGTATTTCTTAAGAGGATCGTTGGCTGTTGAAACGACGTCCTGCACAGAGGAGATGGCTGTTAGGATTTCGCCATGAGGGTTAGGGACTTAAAATTTTTTGAAATATTTTAGAATAATTCTTGTTAGGGTGTCAAATATTTTTTTGGAAAGATGTTCTTTTGGAACATGAAGATTGATTTGAGTATTGTTGAAATCCCTCATACTTGTTTATACCATTTACTGAATTTGGATTTTATTTACAGTTGTTAATTATTAGATTTATAAATAAAATGATTTAGACTTTCAATTTGAGTTCTTACATTTCATTCACTTGATAGCTACAGAAATGTGAAATAGAAAGGCATCTGCTAAACTTATGGTGTTTACCTTCCTTACGGGAGTTAGACACAAATTGTTAGGTCAACACTGTGCCCTGATAGGCGCGCTACTACACACCTTGATTTAGAAAAAAATTACATGAAAGTCTACCTAGGATCTGAACTTAAAACACATTTTACTCAAAACTTTAGAATTTCCTTTTACATCTCTTTGCTTCTCCCTGCCTCATGTATTATCCTTGAGCAGTTTGATTTTAAATTAAAACATTATTCATATAGATTTAAAAAAAAATATTGTTCAGTTACCCATAGTTAGAGATGAACTTTTTATTTACGTAATGAATATTCAATGTAGTATGTAATCAGTGTTAGAAATCAGTAATCGTATGTTGCATTTTGCAACCTATAATTTTGATTTGAAGCCTAGATTTCCAATCATAAGCGTCGAATTCGATGCCTAAAGTTTTAGATCACATTGAGGCCTTTCTTCCCTGACTCATTGTGATTAAAACTTGTGATTGACTCAAAGCATAAGTTACAAGAAACCAATGTTATATGCAATCAGGGTTCGTGATTTTTTTGATTTTTTAAAAAGAATCAAAAAAGTCGGATTTTTAAAATTTAAATCAGATTTTTTATATATTTTTTAAATGTTCAAAAATTTGTTGATATTAATTACTTTTAAAATTAAGATAAGTTCTCTAGCTATTCAATTTTTTTAAAGATTTATGAATACGTTATAATGTTTAGATAAGATGTGATTTTGTTTTATGCTTTGCTTAAAGATAAGGTTTCCATTATCATGTACCTTTTTAGTGTAAAATAATATGTTGAACAATTATTTTTCTGAACTATATTAGTCATGGTGTATATGAAAAACTCCAAATTTCTATTTTGTTCTAAACTCCAATTTTGGAGTAAAAGCAATAGAGTGAAAATCTTACACACACAGAAAGAGGGATCTATGTAGTTTTGCCTGTTGAAGTTAAGATAGTATAATGCAGTGCAGTTAAATTTAAAGCAATACATTCTAAAAATGCCAAATTAATTTATAAAAGTAAAATCAACTGATTTTAATTAGTGATTTTGTTAAATAAATAACTTGATTTAAATCAACGAACCCTGTATGCAATCATTTTTGTCTTTAAAAAAATCTTATATAGTTTACAAATATGCTATCCTTAGTATGCCCTGCATTTGGTAGTGTGTTAAGTAATTGTGCTTGGGCTTGCCCGAGCATCTAAAACTGATAAACCATGGTGTGGGGGAGCTCTGGGTGTCCAGTGTCAATAGTTTAAAAAAAAATTTATATTTTAGTTATGTATCTTTAATGCAATAAAAATGGCACTTAGGTTTGCTTTGACGCCTAGAAACTTATACTAAGCACCATCATGATGCCTAGATTCAAGTATTTTTATTTCCAATACTGTATATCATGTATCAAAGTTTGAGAATTTCTAAAATTAATTTTTCAGACAAATGGGCAGGATAAATAGATTATTTTGAGGTGAAAATATATTCACTTATGCATTTTTCTTGGAAAGTACCTAGAATTAATATGCTTATGAATGGGATCGAATATAATTAATTTAACTTAGAAATTACACTTTCAAATAAACTTTTTACATTTCTTGATTTTATGGGGGTTTTGTAAGGTCCATGAAATTCTTGCACTTAAAAATGAAAATGTTGGTAATACTTATCTGCTCCTTTTAATTTTTCAGTTGGAGGTATCGGTGCTGCTTATGCGGCCAAAAACACAGTTACAAAGTTTGTTTCGTCGATGGGTGCTGCTGCTGACGTCTTAGCTATGGCCAAGATTGAAGTCAACCTTGGAGATATCCCCGAAGGTAAGAATGTGACCTTCAAGTGGCGTGGAAAACCACTCTTTGTACGGCATCGTACCTCTGATGAAATTCAGAAAGAACAGAGTGTGGATGTGTCATCGTTGAGGGATCCTCAAGCTGACGTAGACAGGGCGACCAAACCAGAATGGCTGGTCCTCATCGGAGTCTGCACGCATCTGGGATGTGTGCCCATCCCTGGAGTCGGAGACTATGGAGGCTATTTCTGCCCTTGTCACGGATCTCACTACGATGCATCGGGGCGTATCAGGAAAGGCCCTGCGCCGCTTAACTTGGAAGTCCCCCCTTATGAATATGTAGATGAGAAGACCCTACTTGTTGGATAAATTAATCAAGGACTAGTTCAAGCAAAATATTTATCATTCTCTAAGGCATATAATTAGAAAATTGTACAGAATTGAAATAAATGATTTTTTTTTTCGTTTTATCTGCTAGTTATGTATATAAAGTAATTTATGATGTAATGCATTTCTTAGCAATTATGTAAGCAGATATTAGGAGCAGTCAATAAATAACAAGACGGAGGCTATACGCTAACTTGCAGTAATTAACAGTGCTACCGAAAAAGGTGAAACATTCCATTCCACGTGTTTTCTTCGGGGTAAATTACAGGCTTCAGACAGTTTGTGATTTCAGAAGAATAAAAAAGAAAACTTCCCACAAACACTATTAATAATTACTGTCATTCACTAAGCATCAAAGCAAGTTATAAGTTACAGCATTTGTTTGTTTTGCCTTTTTCATCCGCCATTAGACAGTGGCTGCAGCCCCCACTATAGTTTATTGGAGTTGCGAATAAAACAGATTTTATTCGTCATTCTTCAAAAATACTGACCGAAATTGTTTAAACATTTATCCTACTGGGAAATTAATAGCATAATTCCGAGCTCATTAAAGTCCTTTGGCTGCTGCCGACACTAATTACGCACGCTCTCCATTACTTTATCGCCCAAATGAAATCGTCCCCGAAGTGCCTTCTTGAGTTCCCTAAAGATGTGCGATCACGTGGGGACAGATCTGGGCGGTCATCCCAGCTCGTCAGCTTGCAAGATCGAGATTTTCACTCACATAATCGGTAGTGACGTAGAAATGTCGCAAAGTAGTATTCTAATCTACTCGAACCTAGCCGCAAGCTACGTTCGAGTAGATTAAAATGCTGCTTTGCGACATTTCCACGTCATAACCAATCACGTGAGCAAAAATCTTGATCTTGCAAGCTGACGAGCTTGGAATGACGCCTAGACTTCCCACTTAAATTTCTCAGAATAGTACCTCTGTTGCATTTGTTGTTTGTGATCTAGCGTTACCGGGACCACACACAGCCAGTGCATAAAAAAAACTTTTACGGAAATTTAAGTGGGAAATCTTGAACCATCCCCCTTATGATCCAGATCTATCCCCATGTAAATGTGATCTCACATCTTTGGGGAATTCAAGAAGGCACTTAGGGGACAATGAAGTAAAGGATTGCGTGCTTAACTGGTGCCAGCAGCAGCCAAAGGACTTTTAAGAGAACGAAATTATGCGACTAATTTCCCAGTGGGAAAAGGGTTTAAACAAGTTCGGTCAGTATTTTTGAAGAATGTCAAATAAAATCTGCTTTATAGCTTCTGTTTCGTTATTTATCCACTGATCCTAACATATCAGAATTGTCGTACAACTTTTATTTCAAGAAGGTAACATCTCTGTTTCTTATCTGGTGTGTCTTTTGAAAAGGGAACAACTGTTTTAATTTGTAATACTTTTATAGTATTATCAGTCAAAAATAGTTTTAATTAATTGCACTACAATTACCTGTGTGACACAAAATGAAACACTTTTTCATAGGTGGGTCGCTATTGCAAAAGTTTAAGCCTTGCAATATATTTTTTCTTCCTTTTAGTTCTGTTCACATCAAGTTTAAAATTTACAGCTTGCGAGATCTTAGATTTCTGCATTTTCACAAAAATCATAGCTCACAGAAATAAGTGCTTTTACAGTAGGTAGTTAAAGATAACACCGGTAAACTTTCATAAGTCGTTTTCTTTTCACGAGATGCTACCTTTTTGAAATGCACAATATAGTTCAATTATTACTTAAATATAATATATTATGAGTCTTCAATTTCTATTTTAGCAATATTCAGCAATTTCTTAATTTCGTTGGAATGTAGAGTATCACAAACTGGATTATTCTGAATAAATAGCTCTTGAAGATTTTTGCACCTTTTTAACATGATGAGGCCATCAGCATCATTGATTACTGACCGTGAGTTAAGAATATAAGTATAAGCTATGTAAAACACATTATGAACAATTTATGATAAAAGAACTTGGTAAATAAAACAGACGTGTGGTCCGCCCAAGCAAACCAAGCAGTGCTTGAGCACACCTGAAGAGAAATTTAAAAATAATTTATCATTATGCTCATTATGGACACGAAATATGAATATTAAGGTAAACACACCAGCAGTGGCCAGTGCTTCAGTAGTAGTCAGTTCAAGGTTTATATTTGAAAAAATAGGATTCCAGGTTTCCCAATGAATTCAAACCTGCAGGAGAACCTTCTGCACGTTGGATGCACTTTTAAATCCTTTGGGAGACCTGGAATCCTATTTTTTCAGACATAAACCTTGAAGTGACTAAAGCTTGACCGCGAAAAGAAGGCGGTTGACCTTGAAGCAAACACATCATTTGTATCCTTTGTAATAGATTGATTGTTATTATTTTGTGATAGATAGGATCAGTGAGAACGACTCTCACTTTTAGGTGCTTTCTGGTTGATTCTACCTATTACAAATGATACAAAATGAGGTTTCGCTTCAAGGTCATCCGCCTTCTCTTCGTGGTCAAGCTATACTACTGAAGCACTGGCCACTACTGGTATGTTTACCTTTTTATTTTCTGTACCTCAAAATTAGTAAAACCTGCAAGCAGCTGTACCAAGATCGCGAGATTCCCCGTCCACATGTCTTTTAACTGGTAAGCGGCAAACCATGAAAATTCAACAAGCCTAATCCAAGCTGAAACATGAATAAAGGTTGAAGTATAGTTGCTATGACAACCCACATCACTAGCTTCTATCCAGCGAGAGGAGACTGGCAAAGAAGCAGGTTTTATGGTGCCAATCTAAGCAGGCTTCGGTTTGCTTGGGCAGACTGCAGGTCAGTGGTAAACAAGCAAGATAATGCACAAATGGGGCAGTAAGAAGCAAAGGGATGTAAGTGGCAAAATTTAAAATTTGGAGATAACCCAATGAAAACTGTTGGTGAACCTCTCCTCTGTCTTGGTACAAGATAGTTCTAGTAGCCCTGATAGGTGCTGTTATATAGCATGATTTAGAAAAACTTTTCAATGAAAATCTACCTAGGAGTTCCATGAAACACACCACCAGCTCAGTCAATTCCTGCAGTCCTCGGTTGGAATTGACTGAGCTGGCAGTATATTTCATGTATTTCTGCCTTAGCCCTGGCTATAGGATGGTAACTTACTGAATATACTTAGGAGTATCTTTAAATGGGTTTTACTCAAAACTTGAAATTGACCACTTACATCCCTTTGCTTCGCACTGCCTCAAATGTGCAAGACATTACAGACACGTTTCAGGGTTATAAGGAACTTTTTTCTACACAGAAAATTGAGCTTCTGCACCTCAAGTCTCCCAATAATAAGCTTTTTGTTGACTACACCCATTAACTCACACTTTTCTGCATTGAAAACATAGTCTCACTCTCGAATGTCCTAAGTTTGGGCTAGTCTTGCTCATTTATTTTATACTAGTGGTACCCGCACGGCTTCGCCCGTAATAGAAAAATTAAAAGGTCTTTTGGTTCGCCTGTATTTACAAATAATGTATTGTGAATTTTCTCGTCAATTGGCTTGTACTCATGTTACGGTTACACGTTATGATAATTTCGTATCTCGCCAATTGGCTTGTGCCCATGTTACGGTTACACGTTATGATAATTTCGTAATTTATGATAGTTTTTTTTTTCTTAAAATTTGAATAAAAAAAGAACCACATCGAATTTTTCGAAAAATCGCTTCGAGGTGCACACCCCCATGCTACATACTAACTTTGTGCCAAATTTCATGAAAATCGGCCGAACGGTTTAAGCGCTATGCGCGTCACAGACATCCTACGGACATCCTACAGACATCCTACAGACATCCTCCGGACAGAGAGACTTACTGCTTTATTATTAGTAAAGATAGCAATAATAACTTAAATTATCATTTGGAGATTACTTAACTTTTTTGTTTACACATGTAATTCAGTATAATTTTCTAACACATTGCTTAGAATTAAAATGATTACCTGTTGTTTAACAAACCATTTCTCACAAAAATTATTATTATTTTAAAACCTTTTTATAAAATATATATCATTTGAACCCCTAATAATTATTTACATTTCAGAGAAAATATCATTTTTAGGAAAATTTCTAATTAATTTTTAAAATAAAAAAATATTCTTTAAAAAACTTCTTACAATTAATACATAGTTAGAAACAGATTTAAAACACCTGGTCTTAAACAGTGCAAAAACTGAAAAAGTGTTTCAAGTGAAATATTTTAATATTTGAAATGAAGCAACACTGAGAAAAACAACCTCTGGAGAGTGTTTTAAAAGAACTCAGCAACACTGATATAATTTGCTGTAATTTTCCTAACACCCCCACCTCAACAGAACCAAGTAAAGAAAAAAAACATATTTTTCAACAACAGAATCTCATCTTTAAGAAAAGGATACAATTTCTCTTCACTGAAAGAATTTTCAACTGCGTCAGATTTTCCAGTCCTTCCAAATCGGTCAGTTGGTTGTCATCTAAAATTATTGTCTTTACACATATTAGGTGACACAGAGGAAAGATTGATATCAAACAATTTGAAGACAAATCTATTTTCTCTATTAAAATAAATTGATCAAAGTGGTGAAGACTGGTCAGTCCTCTGTTAGCCAGATTGATTTCTGTAGCATCCACTGGTAAAGTTTCAATGGTGTTTTCTATCACAAATTTACTACCTGTAATGCAAAATTTGAGGTATAAATGTTTAAAGCAATTTCTTCACAATAGATTTTTATTTTTGACCACAAGTTCACAATATACTCAGACTTTGAGGTTCAAAATAATAACACAAACTTCTGACTTATTGATGAAATTTTAAAAGTTTGAATGTCTACATGTTTCATTTTTGCATGATTTTTCATCTCTTAAATATAAATACAGAATTTATACAAAAATTACGGAACACATTTGGCGTTAAAGTAAAAAGCTTTTGAAGCAAATCTTATACTTCTGAAAAAGATAGCTTGGCAACTAAGCATAAATATTTAAATTGAATGATAAATTCCTTTCAATTTTTTTTTTATTTTTCTAAATTTCTTATTTAGTTTTCTACATAAAATTGTTAGATGTCAAACTAAAAGCTGGACATATATGGGTACATATATTAGAGCATTTTCTATTACAAGGCTTTATTATAATGAAGTTTTTCAATTTGAAATTGATTTTGATATGATTTATAGCTTCCATAGTTTTTATCTTTATACTCTCTCAATTGCTTTACGTGTTACATGAAACAATAAAAAAAAAACCTTTATTCGGGAATTTTCGATTTGCTGTTTTTTTCTTTAAGAGTGAGTATTTTGACCGGAAATTCACAATATATTTTTTTTTTAAATTGTAGCCTGATCGTTGAACATGCGTCACTTGACAGAACTTTTTATTTTTGAGATAGACTGTGCGAGACCCACGTGATAACAGGCCAGACAACTCCCCTCCCCCCCGCTTCGTTACGCCACCAGTAGTCGATCTTTGAACTTGGCGCGAAACTTAAAAGCAGTGCAGTTTACCAGTAGTGTTGCTTGCTCTGGTTGATATAGATGAAACAGGAAATATGTAACTTCGGATGCATATTTTTGAATACAATTCTGTTTTATTTATCTCTTCCTTCCCACGTACCGGAATGTAGAGGCAATTAAAAAATATATGTATAATATAAGTCTTAAGTTATAATATAAGTCTGCTGAGTGAAAAGTGAGTCAGCGAGTTCCGCTGCCGAACAACCTGCATGTAAAGCAAAAAGCTGGGCGCTTCATGGAATAAATTTTAAAGTTCGGAGGTAAGTACTCTTTTCTCAGATAAACAAATTTACATTTTATGCAGTTAAGATTTCTTAAGTTTTCCTCCATTACACAAACAATTGTCAGTTTCCTTTCCGATATCTTTGTCTGTAATTTGTAATTTCAGCATACTGCTTTAATATTTGAAACGGTTAACTTGCAACTTTTTATTTCTTTATTTTTTCAACTTTGAACACGCATTTATTCGAAATGGATTTTCCAAACTAACAATATACATATGTCAAAATTTTCTGCGAATATACTTGTTGCTATCAGAAGCGTAACTTGGTGTTGATATTCAGTAAAAATGTAAACAAGTTTATTGAAACAGGCTTTTAACTGAACTAATCTTATATTTTCGGTTTCGATTAAATTGTTTTATACGCGAGCATGTGTTATTTTGATCAAAAAACATTCCTTGATGGGTTTCCGTAGTTTTGAGATAAAAGATTAGATTTGAACGCCGGAGGTCGTGGGTTCGATACTTAAACATTTCCCCCCAACTACGCCCCTGCAATGTTATTCAAACAAGCTGGTTCTGTGCGTAAATTAAAAAATATATATATATGGTTTTTTTTCACTGTTGTCTTTAGGTTTTATGATATTTATGCACACATTGTGGTTAAGTTAACGGTATTCATAATTTCTGGGCTTGCAAAAGATTAATTTTGAGCAGTGGATACACAACGTGTTTTTGCCAAATGCTCCATGCTTGTTTGTTTATGCTTAAAAAGGGCAAAATGTCTTGAACTACATATTTTTTGAACTCCTTGGGTTTTCTGTTAATAAGCTTTCAGGAACTCTGAAACTGTAACATAAATTGAATTAAAGGGCTGTCTATCAAGTATGTTACAAACTTTTGAACAAATCCCCCCCCCTCCTCCTTGTTACATGTAACGCTGTTCAACATGAGCATATTGTTATAAACAACGCGTGATGTCACACTTCTTGTTATCCCCTCCCTTCCCCCTGTCACAAAACTGTCACATTGATTTCCTAAAAGAGCATACTTAGCAAAATGTTGATCTAAATTTAACATATATGAGGTTTTAAGTATTAAAGAAAGTTGCTAAAATGGTCATTCTATGAAAAGTTTTTTGAAAAAGATTACTTTGTCATCAATTAATGCTTTTTAAAATAATTTTTCAAAAGCCTAAAATGATGAACAATTAAAGCCCCCCCCCCACACACACAAGAATCATTAGCAGCAGAAAAAGCTAAAAATGGGAAAGTAGCCGAATTCCAAAAAAAAAAAAGGCTGTTTAGATATTGAATACATTTTTTGATATACAACATACAGTATTCATGATGTATCATTCATTCTTTAATTAACGTTTTTCAAGTTGAATTCCTGTGTAATTTTTCGAGAGTGCCCACCGAAGGGGGGGGGGGGGGTCGGAATCATAGTCTCATAGTAATGATAGCTTTTCAACGGCTATAGTTATAAATAACTGTGCCCTTGAAATTTTAAGGGAGATGGAGATGCTTTGGTTTTTTTTTTTTTTTTTTTTTGAAGGTTTCATAATTGAAGGGGGTAGGGCACCGTCTACTTTGGGGATGGCACCCAAGCATTCACGTCTTTTTAAAAGCATAAATTTGCTCAGCTAAGTTAACATTAATAATCTGGTATTATGTACTTTAATTTGATGTTATGTCTTTGAAACATATTGCAGTCCTGTTTCCCGTTTACTTAAGTAAAAATGTTTATTTATTTTTTAAAATTTCATTTAATTCTGATTCAAATACAATAGTAATATTATTTTTTGTTTTGATGTAATTGTAAAATGAAAGTTCATTTATTTATTTGAATACTTCTTAAGACTTAATGTTTCAATACAATATACGAGTACTTAAAATGCGATTAGTTAAAAAACAATTTCTAATGAAAAATAAAACTGTGTTTATTTATCACTTTGTTTTAACATGATTGTAAAATAAAATCGTGTTTAGTTATTTGAATACTTTGTAAGACTATGAATTAAGCTCAGTGTATTTTTTAATGTATGATTATCGGTTCCTTTTTATGTTTTCAAATGAAAAAGTAGAACTTGTAATGCTACTTGAATAACAGAAGACAATAATAAATAAACCAAATAGTTTTATTTAACCAAAATATTAATCGAAGTGCTCCCTTCCCAATATCATTGTGGATCGACAAACGATGACGTCATTTGCTAGTTGGATGGCCTTCCTATCTCGAAGGCCTCGGACTGTGCAAAGCCGGGCAATGCAGCTAGTGAAGTAATAATAATAATAATAAACCATATAGATAAAAGTTTAATGTCTGGACTTGGAATGTTAAGTTTAATTGGGAAAGCTATGATACATTTGAATCTTCAAAAGCAAATAAATTTCATTAGAATTGAAAGAGAGAGAACAAGTTAAGTACTTATTTAAGTAAACTAATTGCAATAAAGATGAAAACACATTGAGATGTTTATGAACTTTGGTGCATATGAAAAATATCTTCTGAAAAATTAAAAGATGCCTCTTCTCCCCAATATTTTTCTTCAAAGTTTTTTTTTTTATACCACATTTAAGAAGTTAAAGTAGCTGAAAGGAATTATTTTCTAGAGTTGGTGTTTTTTTCCAGGAAAACAGCAAGAATTTATGTTATAATTAAAACAATTAAAAGTAATGCTCAAACATAACTCGAAGAAAGTTAGAATTAGGTAATCAAAAAACATGTAATGAGTTTGATGTAGAGAATTCACTTTATGAATCTGCTTGAAGTATTTGTTGTTTTTCTTAGCCAAATTATAGTTTAATATGAGATTTACCTTTTTCTTTTTCATATTTCTATTTCATGTTAATCATAGTTCAGGGTGGCGACAGGAACTGTGAAAAAAAGTTCCCTGACTTTTCCCTGATTTCCCTGATTAGGTTCATCAAATTTCCCTGATTTACGTTACCAATGATAATGGTTTCCTTACTTTGCTCTACTTGGAATTCATTGTATGTTTGTACAAAACGCAGTATTTTAAACGTTTTTAAGTTGCGTAAAGTTGTTGAACTAAAGATATAATTTTAAAAAGATGCTGTTTTTTTTAATAAAATGTTTTAAAAAAACATATCAAGTCAATTTGTTTGGAAAAAACCTTACAAAACAGTATAATAAATTTTTCCATATGGAAATTTATATAAAATTAAAAAAAAAAAATACTTTACTTCCAGTAACCACTTAGCATAAGAATTTTTAGAAACTATTAAAATCACTCTTAAAAACATGTGTATTTATGATAGAACTATAAAGTAATTGAAATTATTTTGAACTAAGTTTTCAAACAGTATAATAATTGTTGCAAGAATAACAAGTAATAGTGAAAAAATAGAAGTAATGTAGTTATTCTTATATAACTAATTGACATATTTAGGAAAAACAGATGAAACCTTTTGACATTCATTCATAGGGAGCTTTTCTCTAATCAAGAACATAGATTTTAATGAATGGTTACAGCATTTTAACAATAAAAAAATAAAGATATTTACTTAAGTGCACAAGTTATTTCAAATGCTTTCAGTTTGTATTGAAAAAAATTTTAGGTTGCTTTTGTAACAAACAGCTTTAAAATGTAAGGGGGGAAAAACAATTGGTTAATTTCAAAATATATAAAAGAATGGTTTTAAAATAAAAGAATCATTTAAGCCTGAAAAAGAAAACCTTTCTATTTCTAATCTGTGGTGACAGCAAATAGTATAACGGCAAAAAAACGAAGTTTTTTTGATTCAATGTTAAATTTTAGTAATTACATTAAAAACGCGAAGAAGTAATAACTTTTAAGCTTTTATCAGTATTAATTCAAAAAACAAAGAGTTCTTCTTGAAATCTTGATTACAATACACTTAAGGCATTAATGACGGTTTCCTCTTTGCCTGTAGGGTTGTTTATTTTACGTAGTATTGAAAGCGTGAAAGCAAACTTCAGCCGAGGTAAAATAAACAACTTTACAGACACAGAAGCCATCTTGCATCCTGTGGTTAATAAGTAAGATGCAATACTTTGACGTTGAGGAAAAAAGATGCACAAATATGCGTCAGTGTATAATCGTACCTCATTAATTTTAACTTTTTTTTTTTGAACAGATAATTGCCGGAAATTGCGTAGAGAATTAGGAGACTTAATTTTGCAAAGCAAAAAAAAATTTTTTTTCTTCATAAAATCAATTTTCCCTGATTGTTTGTTATTTTTTCAAAATTCCCTGATATTTCCCTGACTTTTCCCTGATTAATAAAGTTCCCTGACTTTTCCCTGATCTCCCTGATTTCCCTGATCTGTCGCCACCCTGTAGTTTCTCTCTTCAAATTTATATTATTCTGATAGCTTAGCCAAGTTGTTATAACTTCTGTTCAAACTAACTGAAATGTAAGAACGTGTTATTTAATACTTAAGACTCTTGTTTAATAATTTCAGCCAAAGTCAGTGATTATTTTATTATTATTAACTCTCTGCTTTCTTATGATTAAAAAGTATTAATTAAATAGGCATTTTACTAAAACAGTACAAACTTAACACTTAGATTACTGTTTCAATGATACTTTGAATAATTTAAGTTTAATAACATTAGTTTTATCATATTAGAGATAAAATTACTAAAAACAAAGCTAGCTACAGTCAATCCCCTTAAATAACGCACATGTTTCACTCTTCAACGTAAAATTGTTCAAGTTGCACTCTACATTGCTTAAGTGAATGAAAAAGCTGGCAGTAAAACTTTATACAACTATCCATTGACAAAGAAAAAGAAAAAAAGATTTTTAAAAGTTTTTTCAGGGGGTTGATGCATGAAAAAGTTTGGCAAATCCTGATCCAAAGAAAAGAGTTCCAAAATAATTAAAACTCAAGTGGTTTTCAGTGATATGTCATTTCTTATTTAACATACAGTATAACCTCGATTTAACAATTGTCAAGGGACTGAAAAAAGTAATGATTAAATCAAGGAGCATGGACATTTGATACAGTCAAACCCAGACCAGTGAAATGTATCATTAAATTGAGGAAATCGTTAAATCAGGTATCGTTAAATAGAAGTTATACTGTAATTATAAACTATTTCATATTTTGAAGTTAAGTGAATTAGATATTATTAAAAAAAGGAAGAATATCTTAAAGCTACAGCTGCCACTGAGCTGTTAATAAATTTACAAATTTTTCTCACTGTGCATATGTGTTTATAACCACAAAGGTGTCAAACAATCTTACCCAAATCATTGTAGTAGTTTTTCCTTGAACTATCAACTTCTTTAATATTTTCCATATATTCTGTTATCTTATCGTCGAATTTACGATCGTTTAAAGCTCTCATTAGAAGAATAGAAGTGAACAACGTCCCTAAAATAATAAGGTATGAGTGAAATGGTAAAAACGAAAATAAAAAGAGAAAAGTTTATACAGTCATAAGGCTTTAAAAAGATTGCTAAATAATCAGATAACAAAAATACAAAAATATTAATGATTAAAAAAATAGCATGAATGTAATGAACAATTAATCTACTTGGGATTTAAAGCTACTAGCAACAACGCCCCTATAATACTAAATGTCTATCACTTTCTCACTTTTTGCATAGAGCAAAAATGAAATCAAAATGAACAAGGACTAGTCGATGTTGGTATGCAGGCCGCTGCCATCTATCGAAGGTATTAGAAATTAATAGCAGAGAATTTAGCAATTGGTTCATTTCATTTCTAAATTTAAACTTTAAAAATTAACAATTTGATTTGAATTGTTTGGATCCATCGCCATAGGAACGTTGTCGTTGGATGGCTGCTAGGAAGTGCTATCCTTCATACCAGGAGTCAATGCGGGAGGTCACTTTTTGAGGCAAATGCGATAAGCATTTAGTATTATGGGAGCATTTCAATCAACCTCCTAATAGCTGGAGCTAAACCTACTCAATTCCTTTATGAGGGTTTTTGCCTTCAGCTTTAATATGGTCATTCCAGACTGTGATAAGTCCACAACAAAGGAGAAACCAGTCTGGATGCTGTAACCAGCTGTTTCGTTTCTGCTTTTATTCAGTACTAGCGGTACCCGCACGACTTTGCCCGTAGTATAAAATTTAAAGGTCATTTGGTTCTTCTGTATATTTACAACTAATGGATGATGAATTTCTCGCCAATTTGCTATGTTCATTTGCTCACTCATGTTATGGTAGTTTGCTCGTCCACGTTATGGTAATTTGCCGGTCCATGTTATTGTAATTTGCTCGCCCATGTTATGATAATTTGCTTGGTAAAATGTTCTTAAAATTGGAATAGGAATAGAACAAAATCGAATTTTTGAAAAATCGCCTCGAGGAGCTCACTCCCTATGCTATGAACTAATTCTGTGCCGAATTTCAATAAAATCAGCCGAACAGTCTAGGTGCTATGTGCGTAACAGACATCCAGAGACACCTTTTCAGCTTCATTATTAGTAAAGATTTTGTCATTTTGCAGAGAATTTACCTTTGGTAATAAACAATGCATTGCACAATCTGCTTTAATGTGAGTAAAAACAAGCAGAATTTTTTTTACAAACCCTGAGAAAGAAGGACAGAATAGCAACAGTAAAAAGTGTTTCAGCAATTGACAAAAAAGTAGATGATCAGCGATGTTAAACAGCAAAAGAATATTTGAAGTTATGATTTCTAATACCTTTTCCCCATTCTATGATATTTTAGTCAACATTTAGATTGGGAAGTTAAAAAAAGTGAGGTATGCCTTAGTTACTTTGACAAGCAATGGTAAAATTCAGGTTTAAAAAAAAGAAAAATAAATAAATATTACGTTCAATTTCTTAAAGAAAAAGGGATGTTAAAATGCACGCTTTCAAAATTTTGATAACTTGACACAAATCTAGGAAAAGATGATAAGTATTAAGCTTTAAGTAACAACAAATTAAATATTATTTTTTGTAAATAAAATAAGATATTTAACTTATTTACTAATTTATAAATGGTGCTAAATACTCTTCAGTTGATTTTTTTTAAATAATTTTAATTTATCATAGTACATACATTTGCAATTGGACTCTAATTCATTTAACTGCTGGCAGGATTCCAATTCTTGTTCAAGAACTTCTTTGGTAGCTGCACTTAAAACAGAACTAAAAAAAGGAGAAATAAGGAATTTATGAGTTCATGGACAAATAATGCTGATACTAAACAAAATATTACTGCTTGAAGATATTGTTTGAAAATTTGCAGATGTAGATTTCACATGGAAGTAGTGAGCTGAACATAAGTAACTATAGGTGGAATGGGTAAATCTCTATTATTTTTGTTAAATTTGAGAAATAACCCGCAGCTAACTCCCGATCATCTGTAGAATAGGGTGGCCGGTAATCGTAGATAAGTGATTTTCGCAGATACTCTGCAAAATAGGTAAAAAACGATACTAATGTATACAATAGTTTACAAAAGCAATAACACTCGCACATACATTTACTCTTGCAAAAAACCATAAGTGTACGTAAAAAATTTTAGTTAAAGATCAAAAAGCTCCTTGCTGCTAACAGGTACACTTACAAAGTAAATGTTGCAAACAGATGTAGTTAGGTTGCAACAAAAATGTGTAAAGGAGGGGAGGGTAAGGTTTTTGAACCAAGGGCGTCCATATAGGGGGGCAAGTGCGCAAGTGGGGGCTCAAGCCCCCAAATAGAAATTAGAGCTTCCTTGCTTTTAGTACTTTTTCCTTTGCAGAAATGTAAAATTTTAATTACTCTAATCTGTACTGAAATCGGTTTCTATGGGGAAAATATACCGTTAAACCATGGGGAAAACATCTGAGCCCCCCCCCCCCTTTAAATTTTGCAAATGGGCGAAAACTGGTTCGGTCACTCGTTTACTCCTGTTAAGAGTAGATGTAAGAACAGTAGTGGTATGGGTGTTGATGTAATGATAGTTTTAAACTAGTTAGGTTTCAATGACCTTGAAAGGTTTGATGTCGTTAGAAAGAAGGGGGAAGAACAAAATAAGACTATTTTAAAATAGGTCTTGGACTTACAAAGTTAAAATAGGTGTATTTAATACATTCAGTCAAGTCATGGCAGGGACGGATACAAGGGAGGGGCAATTTTTTTTTTCTTTTTGGCAATCCTGTATTAGCAATATATAGTTCTTATTTAGCAACTCTCTTTATTCTATTTTGTATCTTAAAAGAGACTTAATGCCTACATAACGCTTTATGAATTAATTAAACTCTTATAAAGATTTTGTTAGTTTGTTTGGCTATGGACTAAGACTATACAAATTATAGAAAAATATTAAAACAGTGAAATTTAAAGTTCTCTGAAGAAAGTTATGTGAATACAGTAGGCCCTCGTTTTACGCGGGTTTATTTTAAGCGGTTTCGATTATACGTGGTTTAAGATTTGACACATTTATTTTATTTTACGCGGACGAGTTTCGGTTTTACGCGGATGCGGCAATGCAAACAGATAAAATTTTCCCCTCTTTCAAAATCCTAACTCCTAAAGATTGCAGATTACGCGGAATCAACTGTATTTTGGCGTGCTAATAATCGAGCTTGGGCCATTGGAGATATTTTATGCGATTGGTTCCAGAGCTCTTTCCAGAAGCAAAGTTATTAAACTCGCACAGTTCAGAGCTCATTGGAAGAAGAGCTTCTAGGAGTGACAAAGGAGGACAAAACCATCGAGGATACCGACGTCAGTGACACACAGCCGAAAACGTTCACATTGAAAATGTTGAGCCATTCCTAGACAATAGAAATGATCTTTCTGATTTGGTAGTGAAGGAAGATTTTATCATGGAAATGACGCAAGTGATCAGGGATGCGTTAATGCTCTGCAAAGAATTAGAAAAAAATTCTTAATGACTACCAAAAGACTATCATAGCCAGCTCCTCTTTATAAGCAGAAAACGAAATTAATTTATGTTTTCTTTATGTATGTTGTGCATAAAAGTCAATATAAGTACACATTAAACTTATTATACAATTAGTCATCACTAGAATGAAGTATTTTGTTATCTGCGGAACCAAACCTCCTATATTAACACTGGTATTTGGTCTCAATTTACGCGGTTTCGATTTACGTGGCATTTTTGTGGAACGTAACTCCCGCGTAAAACAAGGGTCTGCTGTATTTAAAACACTGACATTTATATTGTTTTTACTGAAGAACTTTAAATGCTGAAACAGAAAAAAAATCTTCTAAATTTAAATCTCTTTGTTTCTTATCACTTAAAAAATAGATTATGTTATTTAAAAATTCTTATAATGTAAGAATTATGTGTTTTGGCTCATCAAATGCCAGTCAACAAGTTTTTGCAAAGCTAAGTTAAGGGGGAAAAAGAGAAAGTAATATTGTATTGCAATTTCATGCATCAGTTAATAGAAAAGTGCTGCAAAAAATATTTTTATGATTTGAAGCAAAATTTTGCTAAATAATAAGAGATACTACCGAAAGGCGTCAGCTCTACTTGTCTTCATCCAATTGAACGATTTTACTCCATTTATACTACATGATAAACAACTTCTTATGTCTCCTTTCTTCAATTCAACAGCTATTTCACATGAATCCGCATCATTGCTGAGATCCGGTAAATCACAGACCTGAATCCAGAAAAGTAATTAGAGAGATTAAAGTAAAATTCAATATGAGCCCTATAAATGTAACAAGGTTCATACTCTTCCAGACAAAATGAATTTCAGGAGTTTTCAGGAGTCAAAAGCAGAATTTTCAGGAGTAACAACACGAGCGGTTTTTAGTATATTTAGTATATAGTACTCCGTATATTATGTATTTGTAGTATATTTAGTATTATCAATGCTAAATATACTATAAAATAGCAACAGCAATACTGATTAGCAATAAAGAAAATACGCTTAATAGCAGTTAACGCAAAACCTAGGACATGCTCTTGCTTCGTTCTCTAGTGGCAGCTACGATCAGTAAACGGGCATGTTTGAATGGAGTAACCGGTCAGTCGGTTCAAACACACCCCATGTCTTTGCAAAAAGCAATGGGTGCTCTGTATAGTACGAGATTTTTGATTGGCTCTTTTGATATGGCAGCCTAACAACATGGAATTAAAACTAGCGATTGTTAAAGTTTTATTTCGAGATTGATGAAGCACTGTAACTAGTAAAAATTATTTTCAGAAGGAGAGGGGGAAAAACAGGAGATTAAAACAAAAATTCGGGAGTTTTAAGGGCCCTTAGAAGAAAAAATTAAATTTCAGGAGTTTTCAGGATTTTCAGGAGGAGTATGAACCCTGATGTAAACAAGATTAAGTATATTAGTAAAAAGATGTATTGCTCCTTCGGAAGAAGAGTGCCACAATACGAAGAAATGAAATTTTACAGGAGAAGTGTTTGAAGTTGAACTCTTCAGGCAATTTGCATTAAGAAAGGTAAATTTACTGTGCTCTCCAGTGGTTAATATTAGAACAAAAAATCTGTCATTTTCCAAAGAAGATATCGTCATTTGAAGCCCTTTAAGCGAATAAAAGAGAAAATTAAAAATTTCGTATTGCACTCTTTTTCCAAACGAACGAGATACCTGCTTTGAATGCACGTAAAATTTTATTTTAAAGATAAAATTTGGGTGTTTTAAAACACTAAATTTCAAAATATTTCTAAAAGCTTGTTTTCATAAAAACATAAAATAGATTTACTGACATAATTAAACCATTAGATAAGAACAATGTAATGTAATTTTACCACAGTTAAAAACATAGTAATAAAGGAGAACATTAGACAAGGAACAGGAAATGATCGTACAAGAGGTCAGTTTTGTCAAAGTTTGAAACAAAATTAATTTGAACTATTCATTTTATATACTGAGTCAAAGAAACCAAAAAGGTACATTACTATATCTTCAATTATAATATAGTTTGTGAAAGCATTTAAATAAATCAAATTGAGCCCCCCAATTAAGGCACTAAAAGCCAGGGCCACTATTTCAAAGTTTCTTGGCAGGGGGCAAAGGGTATACAACTCCATACATTTTATAGGAAAAAACAACAAAATGTATGCACAAATACATAATTACATTTTGTTTCTAAAAGCCTGGAGGAAGGAACAGATGATCCTCGATACCCAAATAATAGGCCTGCTTAGAACAAAAACGTAAATTAAGTTAAATTATTTTTGAATTTGATTTAAATATTAAACTGCAGATTATTCTAAAGACAGTACAAACTGTAATTATTGTAAAAAATGCACAAAGGTGAAAATGTTACGAGAAACAGGACTATGTTTAAAACTTTTTAATTTATAAAACATTGGTATTCAGGGGTGCTCCAAGCTAAAATTTTCAGGCGGAGATTCTCAACTTACCAAATGAAACTCTGAATTTTTACGAAGGATACAATGCACAAGAACACACACACCTACATCAAATGAAAAGAAACGTTAAGCTTAATTTAACAAAAAAAATAAAAATGATATTGCAATGCTCCAATTTTTCTAAACCGTCAAAGTTTGCCTAATAAGAAAATTTTTGGGCGGTCATGGTGACCTCCTGTGACTTTCCATTAGCCACGTTCACAACACACTTTTCTACCTCATAAATAACTGCTCCGGCTCTGAAAAAAACCGGTTGAAAAATTCCCCGTTTACATGTAAAAAGAGCTTTTCCATTGTAACCAGAGAAAGCGGTTTTTACCCAGCATCCTTAGTGGTACCCCAACAAGTAGACGAACTTGTTTCGCATAATGCATTCTGGGTAAAAACTCCACTTTTACTCCAGAAGGAAGCAGGAGGAGAAAAATTCCAGCATATATCCCGCAAATAACCGGAATGTGGTGAAAAGCAGGTTTTTTCCCGGGTCGAAAGTGCCCATGGAAACGCGCCTAATGGACCACTTTTATTGGTATTAAAATACTTTAGTACAGTTGAGAGCCAATTATCCGGGAAGTTCGGGAATATCGCTATCCCGGATATCTGAATTTCCCAGTTTTCTTGATCGCTAAAAAGTGCTATTGGCCGATTGTTTCTAAAACTTAAATTACTATAATAAATAGCAATGCATATTAAAATAAGAAGAAAACAGTTCAGAATTAATTATCAATATCGAAACATTAAAAACTAGTATAGAGAGAATAATTTAAACACTAAAAAAGTTTAGTTATCCATAAGACCTGAGACCCTCACATTCATTTAGAAAAGGAAAAAGATAAAAAAAATCACTTTTCTATGTTTTAAAACGAAAGAAAATGAAAAGAAGGGCAAGAAACAAGTTTTTGAACTTTTTTTTTTAAATAAAGGTTTGGTGTTTGCGATTATGGTAGTTATTGATATTTATTGCGTTTGCAGTAAGTTCATACCAATTAAAAATCAATTGATTAATGAGTCTGGTGTTTAACGATTTCTAGATTCCACCATCAACTATCTGAAAAATTCCCGAATCTGGTTTTCGGCGTTTCCCGCACTTTTGCGACATCACTTACGCTCTAAACGGCTTTAATTAGAAACCATTCAATGAAATATTGCATTAGAATGTGACAATATTCATTTCTTTATTTTTCAGTTGGAATAAAACCCGAAAACTTCAGACTTACGAGTGTACTTTTTAATTTAAGAAAATATTTCGGAAATTTTGCCCCGTGTTAAGTATAACCCTTTGAAGTTCGTTTTTGTAAACATTTTCCCGAGTTATAGACGAGTAATGTGGTATTTATTAAAAAACCGTTTATATTCTTTTAGGTACTTCCAAAAAATGCTTAGTTTTTCAAAAATTGCCAAAAATGCTAATTTTTAAAAAATAGCGAGAAAATCGGCATAAGGTTGCCGGTTTTATGGTTTCCTGGTTTTTTGGTTCCCGGATAAAAGGTTCTGCACTGTATTACATTAAGGATGAAAATATTGCTTACCCAAACAGTAGGAGGTGCTGAAGGGAAACCAACAGGCGTCCATGTTGCATTGACTGGAATGTTATTTATCTTCAGTTCTATACAACTCTCATTGATCTGAACAAATTAAAAATAACTTGATCTTAGTTCATCTTTTCATTATTAAAACAAAAGTTCAAAATAATAATAATAATATACCTTAAAAGGTTCAGAGAGCAAAATTGCGACAATATTTTGAGGCTTTAGGACACTTATATTGAGTATCTGGAGGGGGACTTTGCCTGAAAATTAAAATAAGTTTGATTAAGACAGTATCCAATTACATCAGCATCAGGGGTGATAGGGGACTCAAGTAAAATTTTTTGAAGACAGTAAAATTTGCTTTGCTTATCGCCATACTACCCGGATTATCCAAATTTTTGGTCATCCCATGGCCCTTGGTTCCAGTTAGTCCAGATAAATACAAATACAAAAGTGATGACCAGCAACAGGTTCTACGCCCAGGTAGGCTGGTCCTAGTCAATTTACAATCCCCAGTGAAGATCAATGGCCCTCTTAAAGCTATCCACCCCCTTGCTCATTACCACCTCTTCCGGCAAGCTGTTCCAAGGTTCCACTACCCTGCTAAAATAATAATTTTTCCTAATATCCATGTTAGCCTGAGATTTAAATAGCTTAAAACAATGCCCCCTTGTCCTGCTTTCAGTGCTAAACTTCAGCCCCGTAACATCTTTCATTTTAATAAATTTAAACAACTGAATCATGTCCCCTCGGTCTCTTCTTTGCTCAAGACTGTACATTTTTAGCATTCTAAGCCTGGAATCATAGTCTAAATGAGAAAGCCCATTTATTAGCCTTGTAGCCCGCCTTTGAACCCTTTAAAATAGAATAATATCTTTAAATAACCTTTCAATACATAATATCTTAAAAGAAATGAGGTTCGACAGTACATTTTTAAGAATTGTGCAATTATGAAAAAACTTTTAAATTTTAGACATACAAAACTGTGTGTAGGTTTCCAAAGGAAATACTTACTTCGCCCAAGCAGCCATCGATGATAAAACCAGACACTTTGATCATCAGGATCCGTGAATGCTGCATTTTGAACCATATCCAATTCTTGAAAATAAATCAATAAATATTTAAAAAAAAATTAATTAAATAAAAACAACAATTACAGTATAATCTCAATTTAGCGATTGTCAAGGGACTGGAAAGAGTTATCGTTAAACCAAGGTTATGATTAAATCGAGGAGGATAGACATTCAATGCCATCAAATCCGGACCAGATTGAAATCTGCCATCACCATTGAATGCATCAAATTAAAAATTCTAGAAGCATATTTCTTATATCTCCTCCTACGCCCATACCCCTTTTCAAGGATTGTTAGGGGCCATTCATTAATTATGTAAGGGTCCTGAGGGGGGGGGGAGGTTGGAAAAATCTCTACATACCCTTACTTTGAAGGGGAGGGGGTCAAATCCACTTACATAATATTTTTCAAGTCTATATATTGCATAGAAATTGCGCAGTCAAGTGGTTTGGCAGGGGCTTTATTTCATTTGCATCTGGAAAGTAAACGAGCTGACCTTTCTTTTACTCCAATTTAATGTCATTTTCCCATTATTGGCAATTTTAAAGTGATTCAATTGCTTACTCTCTAAATATCACCAACAGTGCCAAATTGAAACCAGATTTTTAAAAAAGAAAAAAATCACCAAATTTGTCCCCAAGTTGGCGACCAAAAGACTGGCAATATATCGCCAAATGTCCGCCAAGTTATAACACCACTTGAGCTTGCATCGAAATTAACGATTTCCCCCTAAAAAGGGGCAAAAGACCCCTTTGGAAACACCCGCATGCAACCAAAAGGGGAGGTGCACAACTAGACACCACTGGGAGTCTACGTACCAAATTTCAACTTTCTAGGACTTACCGTTCTTGAGTTATGCGACATACATACGCACATACATACTTACACACAGAGGTCATGAGAAAACTTGTTGTAATTAACTTGGGAATGGTCAAAATGGATATTTCGTGTGTCTATACGTTCTTAGGCACTTATCCACGCGTGGTCGAGTCGAAAGAAAGACTCAACATTCATTCAGGGGTGAGCAAAATGGAAATTAAGGCCGATTTTTGAGTGAAAATTTTTTCGCGAATACAATACTTCCTTTTTTGTAAAAGGAAGTAAAAAATGTATTAGGATGAGCTTAGGATTTGTTTTACAAAGAATGAATTAGTCTAAAATATAATAAAAGAATCACACTATGTATGGCATGTTTAATTTTAATTAGTATCGCATCATATACAAAACTAGTATGTTGTGGCCATCACGAAACTTTCTTCTATATTTTTCCTTTTTCTGATCCCTCCCCATGCTTGATGAGGAAGCAATATTCCCAACAAAAACAAAATTTCACATGAAAAAACTTGACGACCATCCCAATGTCTGAATTATTGCAAAAGCAAAGCAAAGAGCGAAAATTGAAAGTTATTTTAAAAGCCTTGCTTGAATGAATTACAAATATTTTATTTGTTAACAAACATAAGATGGCAACAGTTAAAAATTTTAAATCATTGAGATAATATTTCCGATCATTTCCATACAATTAAAATCACGAGAAATACGCAGACGACAATCTATTACGATTTATCTTTCTTATATAGCATTAATAAAGCTATTTTTATTCGCAAAAAAAAAAAAAAAAAAAAAAAAAAAAACACCTCTTGGAGCGATTGGTGTCCAAATTGAACCAAAGCCTGTTTACATATGGATTCACATATATTCCAAATTTCAACCAGAACGCAGCATTACTTCTTGAGATAGGGCACTCACAATGGAAAAAAAGAACGGGTGATTGCGCTACCCCCTTTTTAGCTGTTGACACCAAAATAAAATCAGCTCTTATACCCACTAAGGGCTACTTGCCGATAAATTTTTCTTTCATTCCGTTCACTATTTCTTGAGATACAGCAGTCACAATTGACGACAAAAAACGTTCTATAGCTCAACCCCCGTTTGAGTTATTGACACCAAAATTGAATCAGCACCTGTTCCTGTTAATGGCAACATATGGACCAAATTTTGTTTGATTCCGCCAGTTACTTCCTGAGGAATAGCAAGCAAGCGTAACTCAAAAAACGTCCCATTGCTCCACCCCCTTTGGAGGGATTCGCGCCAAAAACCAATGGGCACAAGTTCACATAGCGGCACATATGTGTACCAAATTTCGTTCGATTTCATGCGGTAGTTTTTGCTGTAGAGCGGCCACAAAAAACTGGTCACACACAGACGTGACACACACACATACACACACACACACATACACACACACAGACAGACAGACATTTTCCAAAAATAGTCGAAATGGACTCAGCACATCTCAAAACGTTCGAATCCGTCAAAATTCGAAATTCGAAAATTTGCACGAATCCAATACTTTCTTCTATACATTAGATATAGAAGAAAGTAAAAATGTCAAAAAAAAACATTCAGTCTAAATTCCAAATTTTTAGCAAATATTTCTTAACACAAAAAGGTTTAGCTTAATAATAGTGAATTTGATAACGATTCCAGTGGATGTAAGATTCATTATTTCATTATTTTGAAAAACGAAATGGAATCTTACGAAAGAATAGGGGGGAGGGGTTCGAAAAAATCTTATGCACCCCCTTTCATGAGACAAGGGGTGGGGTTAAAAATTGCAAAAATCATCCTTACGTAATTACTGAATGGTCTCTTAGTGCAAAGAGAGAAATAACTAGTACGCTTTACTGTCCAACCACGGGTTGTATGGAATTTTCAAACGTCCAGATAAGACAAATCTATCTGAATTAGGGGGAAAAGAAAAAATTTGATGCCGTTATTCCACTCATTTGAATGAGACTCTGCTTCTGCAAAAGCTGGCATCGCTAAAAAATAATAGCATACCTGCCAACCTCCGAGAAAAAAAATCCGGAAGATTTTTTTTTTTTTATCCACAAGATTTTAACGCAAAATAAAATCAAACAGGACACCTACCCTCTTTACATTTAACAATATATTAGTTATGAATTTTATATCAATTGAACTTACTTTCGTTTAGTAAATATTACTTTTATTGCTTTCTTTAAAAGTTTGGAAATAACATTTGTTACTCATCTTAAAAAAAGAACGAAGCAAAAACAGCTCGAATTGAGAGAATGAGAAGATAATTGGCGCCGAAATTGTGCCCCTAGTTGCCCGCCGCGACACTTGCTTTGATTGGATCCCGATGAAGTCATGCGCTGCATCACTCAGTGATGTCATAATCTTGCCTCGCTTCTTCTCGTGCCATTCTCTTACGGCAACCTTTCCTTGGCTACTTGGACTATAACGCGGTGCCACGTTCCACAAAAGTCTCGTTAGCGCCAAAATTGGCGAGATAATTATTTTTTCTACAAAACGTGAAAAATCCGGAAGATTTTGCTCATAACCGGAAAAACGGAAAAGGACATAAAAATCCGTAAAACTTCCGGGAAATCCGGAAAGGTTGGCAGGTATGTAATAGATTCGTCCATTTCCGGCTGTAAAACGGATGTTTTTCTTTCCATACAATCCGTGGTCAGACAGCAAGCCTCATCTAAACAGATAAATTTACCTTTTAGCAGCACATCCTCACTGATAGATCCTTTCACTGTCCCAGGATGGACAACAGGCAATAAAGTGCTGCGGTAATGCCAGGCTGAGTAATTGGAAAAATTAGATTCAATCAGCTCTGTTGTGTAAGCTAACTCCTCTTCTGGGGATACACCACACTTTTTACTAACGAGTCGCCTGTAGTCCCAGCAATGAACTGCAAAACATTTAAAATTTCTTAACTGAGTAAGGGGCTGTCCACAAGCGATGTCACGCATTGAGGGGGGGGGGGGAGGGTTCGTGGAATTGTGAGTTTTTGACAGGGTTCATTGATTTAAATCAGTTTGGTTTAAATCATGATTAAAATTATGATTTAAATCAAGTGATTTTTTAAACAAAATCATTGATTTAAAATCAGTTTATTTTATTTTTATAAATTAATTTTGCATTTTTGGAATGTGCTGCTCTAAATTTCACTACTCTGCATAAAACAATCTTAAATTCAAAAGGCAAAACTACATGAATCCCTCTTTCTGTGCGTGAAACAGATTTAACTCTTGCAATATTGCTTTTACTCTGAAATTACAGTTCAATTCAGTACAGAACCAAATACAAATTTGCAGTTTTTCTTATACACCATACTTATATAGTTGAGAAAAGTAATTGTTCAGCATATTCTTTTACGTTAAAATGTACATGATGATGGAAACCTTATTTTTAAGCAAAGCATAAAACAAAATCACTTCCTATCTAAGTAAAATAACATATTTATAAATCCTTAAAATGTATAATTTAAAGTTCAGCCAACAGTGTAGCGTAGCTAGCAACAAAGCCAATAAGATGCTTGGGTTTATCAATAGATCTATTTCAAACAAACCTAAAGAAGTTCTTCTGCCCTTATATAGAAGTTTGGTAAGACCTCATTTGGAGTATGCTGTTCAGTTTTGGTCTCCTTATCTTAAGAAAGACATTAATGCATTGGAAAGGGTTCAAAGGCGGGCTACAAGGCTAAAAAACGGACTTTCTCATTTAGACTATGATTCCAGGCTTAGAATGCTAAAAATGTAGTCTTGAGCAAAGAAGAGACTGAGGGGACATGATTCAGTTGTTTAAATTTATTAAAACGAAAGATGTTACGGGGCTGAAGTTTAGCACTGAAAACAGGACAAGGGGTCATTGTTTTAAGCTATTTAAATCTCAGGCTAACGTGGATATTAGGAAAAATTATTATTTTAGCAGGGTAGTGGAACCTTGGAACAGCTTACCGGAAGAGGTGGTAATGAGCAAGGGAGTCGATAGTTTTAAGAGGGCCATTGATCTTCACTGGGGATTGTAAATTGACTAGGACCAGTCTAGCTGGGCCCAGAGCCTGTTGCTGGTCGTCACTTTTGTATTTGTATTTGTATTTGTATTGGATAGTTAGAGAACTTATCTTAGTTTTAAAAGAAAGCTGAATGGATTCATTTATTGTATGAAATATATTATGTTTATAAGTGTAAAGTAATTGATAATTACAAATTTTTGAAAACATCAAAAAAATCTGATTTAAATTTAAAAAAAATCTGATTTAAATTTAAAAAATCCGACTTTTTTGATTTAAACAAATAAAAAAAGCACGAACCCTGGTTTGTGACAAGGGGGAAGAAATGTGACATCTAGCATTTTTTATATGGATATGTTTATGAAAAATAGCATGAAAAGTGACAAAGAGGGGGGGGAGGGGTTTAAGGTGAAGCCTGGCACTTTGTGAGAAAGCGGGGGGAGCGGGGGGGGGGGGGGGGTCAAAAATTAAAAAAAAAAAAGTGACATCATTTATGGACAGCTTCTAACAAGAGTTTAGTTTTAAAGACAATAAATTAAAATAAAAATTTCTATTGCAGAATTACTACAAATAATAGCAAAAGATAAATAATATTACAATGAACTCTTAATAAAAATATTCATACAAATTTAACCTTAAAATAAAAGCTAAAATAAGAATTTAATTCCTCTTTTTTAGCATTTAACAGTCATAATGATAATTCTGTCTTAAATTCATACATAATATTTAAATGTGAATTTCATGGTTTACATTTCAATCTTGCACTGATTACAGACAATTGCAGATTTCATGTCAGGGGATTTGAGAGAGTACATTATGGTAAAACATACAAAAGTAGGAATCAATACTCACAATTTCTTTCGTCGTGTGAAAGAAAAAATCCACAAAGTTTCAATTCTCTCTTCCAGTCCGGCTCAGGATTGAATTTCATGACCCAGTAGCGATGATGCCATGCTCCATAAGATTTCGGATTCGTTTTTAAGCAATTTTGAGTCAAGCCCAATTCAACCAAAGCCAAGTTTTTCAATTCTTCTGTGCTTCTGTACAAGTTATTATGAAATGGGTGATTAATAATTTTATATACAAATATTGCCCTTTTTTCGAACAAATACAATTACGCTCAGAACACATAGGGTAACGGCATTAGTAACAGACATGTTTAAGACATCGCTCTCAGGTTAACACAATTTTCTGAGCCTTCTAATGTATTTAGACTTTTAAAACGATTTCTCTCTCATGCAACAACATGTCATCTAACGTTTGGCTGCTTCTGGATCCTCTGAAAGAGTTAATTCTATTTTCATTTGCTTGATTTTGAAAAACGGTCCGGACCCCCCCCCCCCCCCCCCCCCCAGAAACAGACAGTTCTGATGATACCCAGTAACAGATAGGATGAGGAAAGGATGAGCAATGGACACAGTTCCCCTGTTCTCCTCAAAATGTGCAAAAGTTCTTTATTTTTTGATCTAAAGCCTTATTAAATTCAAATGAACATTAAACACCGGCAGATCACATGGTGGCTGTTTACAACCTTACACCACAGCCTTGTAATTATCAACTGGCTCATAAAATTCACTCTGATAACACTAGATGGTTACACCGTACTCATGGGTCGCAGCAACATTAGTTTTACCCGCCTAAAATTCTTATTATTTAAATCCAAACCTATGACTGTCTGTTACTGGACCCTTGTCTGTTACTGCTGCCGTTACCCTATGAGGCAGTGAGAAGCAAAGGGATTGTAAGTGGCAAAATTAAAAATTTGGAGATAACCAGTACCAATGTTAGGTAAACTTTTCCTCTGTTTTGGGGTTAGTATTAGTAGCCCTGATTGGTTCTGCTAAATGACACGATTTAGAAAACTTTTGAATGAAAGCCTACCTAGGACAGGTACTTTAACCTTTTAAATACAGCGGTACAGCATTTGTACCACAAAATAATTTGGACCACACACGTCTTCGGTACAGCAGCTGTACCAGGGTAGTCCTTTCTCCCTTTCGGCAGGCTGCTTGCGAGGGGAAGTTTGGAGACATTCTTTGAAAGATTAGCAATGTTCAGCGAAGCATGCAGAGCAGGCTGATAAGAATGGCTGTCTAAGTGGCATCCCTTCCTGGTCAGTCCTAAACAATGCTGATGGTTGCAACCCTTTCCGTTGCAATTCCGGGAGAAAGCAGCTTTTAGCCGTAGGGGGCCTTGCACCTGTTTCAAGGGAAGGGGGTCGAATTCCTAAACTTTCGCTGTTCTTAAGATGAAGTTGGGATATGTGTCTGCCGTATTCAAAAAGTTAAACACATTTTCCTCAAAACTTGCAAATGACCACTAACATCCCTTTGCTTCTCACTGGATCAATTTATACAATGCTAGTTATCTACAGAAATTGCATCAAGACAGTTACTGACATCCAGTTGCATCATAAAATAAGACAATTAGGCATCACTTAAACAGTTCAAGAATATTTTTTCGAAAAATGTATTTTTATCTAATATTTCAGGCATGTTCCAGTTTGGGAACATTGGCATGTTGTTCTTTTACTAAGGTTTTCGAAGAATTATACTTTATGATCACTTGCTACTATTTTGTATTAATGTATATAATGCTTGATAGATATGACATTATTTGTTACAATCCCCTCAATTTTAAATGTTGAAAGTTTCGAAACCTAAAAATCAATATGCATTTTTTATAAAACAAATTCAATCAAAAATTGAGACTTAACAGCATAAAACTTAGAAATAATGATTGGGGGCCAACTGTCTAGAAAGTCTGGTGTGACAAGGTGGTGAAATTTATTCCTAACAGATTGTACAACAAGCGGGGTACTTGAAAAGAGCTGTAAACACCTTTATTTCTAAGTACCCCAAGAGATTTTTCAACGTCACTCTTACCCTAAAACTGGAGATGGAGGGGAAGGGGCGGTAAAAAGGATAGTGTTGAAGCCCAAAATGCTGTCAACATTCATTTCAATACCTCAACAGACGTTGATTTCAATTCTGAGGCTTTCACGAACCACATAACAGAAGTAAGAAAGCACGCAAATTGCCCAATTTTATATAGCGCAGTTTTTTCCCCGAGGTCGAACTACTTAAAAACTTGCCACTTCCGTTACGTTCACGAATATCGACCCTGAACATTCAGGAATAACGGTCCTGAATATTCAGAAATAACGTTTGTAAAACCGATCAATGTAGAAAAAATTTCAAAAACCACATAGAACTATGTTTTTTCACCAACGTTGAACTATGTAAAAACTTGCCACTTCCGATACGTTCACGAATATCGACCCTGAACAATCAGGAATAACGTTTCCATAACCGATCGACACAGAAATTTTTTTCAAAAACAATACAGAACTATATTTTTCACTGACGTCGAACTACTTAAAAACTTACATAAAAAGTAGTCGAAAACTTTGTACTGTATAGTGAATAAAAAAATGACAACGTATATAAAGTACAAATTGAGAATGAAAAAAGGTTAAAAAACCAGCAAACAGCTGTTTCGGCACTCTAAAATACAAGTGCCATCATCAGTGCAATTAAAAAACGAAGACAGGTTCACCCGACTAAAACTTGCCACTACCGTTATGTTCACGAATATCGGCCCTGAACTTTCAGGAGTAACAGTTCTATATCGTCACCCCAATTGCTAAGAGGTGACAATGTTATTTTTGACAATGTGATGCCAAAGTTCCCGAACGGGAACAGAGAAGTTTGATCGATTATAAAAATACGTTTCTGTTGGAAATTTTTATTGGTTATGTTTGAGCATCAAAATGATCTCTACTTATGTCAAAATGGTTAAGTTTTTTTAAGAATTTTTTATAAATTCCTTAATCAATCTTGGTGAAAATCGACAAAAAAGCTCGTTTTTGCGAATTTTTGTAGAACACAGTAATTGTAGATAAAAACTAAGTTTTCCCTCAAAACATCAAATCTGTTTTTGCCAATAAATTTTTTAAAAAGTTAAATTCTCACAAGTAAAATTTTATTTTATAGGATTTTTTGAAGTGGACATTGGCACTTAAAAGGTTTTAAACTGAAAAATTTCTTTTTACTTCCCTGTACAAAGTATGCGCTACTTTTTAGAGGAAGCAACTACACCTTAATAATGCTCTAATGCAGGTCTATCATTTGGACGGGGGAGGGGGGAGCAGGAAGGGCAACTGCCTTCCTGGTTTTTAGAAATTAATGTAGCATGTATGTAATGTGGGCATGGCTTTTGTTGTTTTTTGATATAATATACATTGAATATATATGCTTTGACATAATATACTTTGAACACACATTTGTTGTCCACACAGCATGTAATGTAATGTGGGCATGGCTTTTGTTGTTTTTTGATATAATATACATTGAATATATATGCTTTGACATAATATTGTAACGGATTCGGTGCGACTTCCACTTTCTTGAAATGAAGACACAGTTCTTGATAAAAACACAGGAGCTTTATTTACACTATGTACAGGAGAAATCGTTAACTTCTAAATTAATCATCAGCAATTAAGCAATTATCACACAACACCGTAAACTCAATGTTTACACACGTTTTTACTTCCAAATACGAAAACAACACAGCGAAATGCCTCGCAATAAACAGAGCTAATACACTCTCAGAACAAATTCTCAATCGAAACTAAACTGTTTATCCATCGCTAACGGCTTATATACACACCGAAAAGAAATCTCTCAAATATTCCAGAAAATGCTACAACGTTCTACAACTACACTTTCATTGATAAAATCAGTGAATGAAATAAGAAAAAAAAAAGAATAGGGGGTTGTATACTTTAGCCATATGTTAAGGGGTTGTATATTCATTACGGGAAACTATTTACAGGTTACGTTACTACAATAATTACTATTTACAGAATTTGTAACAATATACTTTGAACACACATTTGTTGAAAAAATGTAAAATGATGGGCCAGCTCCACTGGTATGGAAACTTAGTTAATCTTATGGTTAATTTGGTAACTTTTGGTAAACTTGGTTTAATGAGATAATATACTTACTTTCCACTGGCTAGGAAGTCATTGAGAATATTCCTTCGGTAATTCCAAAATGTATAAAAATCAGGATTTTCTTCAAGAACTGTTCGAGTCAATTCAAGGCCTTCCTCATCATACTCTTTATCTTCTTTCTACAAGCAAGAAGTCAATTAGTATCAATCAGAAGAAACTATCTTCATCAGAGAAAGCACCTTTCCAAGTGTATTTCATGCATTAAAAATTGGAAATACAAAAAAAAAAAAAAAAAATCAATAAAGCATTTTATTATACTTTGCATTTTAAATAAAATATTTACATTGAGCAATATAAAAGCAAATAAAATTTTAAAAATATTATAGTTGAATGGTTTGATACATTTTAACTGCAAACTGTTAAACATGATAAATGCTAAAAATCAAAATAGTACACATCTCCTTCCAGTACTATGATCTTCCTTTCATCTTCAGAAAATTTGTTTTTATACAGAATTGACTACTAGGGTCTTCAGTTGTCACATATTTTACTAATAAAAAAAATTTAAAAAACACCAAAGAGTATTTTTATACTTTAAAAAATAAATAAATAAATAAAAAATCCAAGCCACATCTCTGACTTTTAATGCATTTCTCTACTAGATTTAAATTCAAAATATAAAATGAAATTTTGTTTTGATACATAAATTTTAAAAATAAATAATTTACTAGTGTTTTAGTATAGAAAGATGGGCACAAAACTCATAATACCATATACCTAACCGAAAAAGAAATTAAGTAAACATGAAACTATTAGTTGATTGATACTGTTACGAATAGAGCTAAATTATTTTCCAAAAAGTATTTCTAGCATTAATTTGCATCGATTTAATCCCATTCATTTTTTTTGTCTTGCAATAAGATCACGTCAGCAAAATCTGCAAATTGCCCGTAACGTTTAAACTCCTGGCATTTTGCCTCGCTGTCATTGCTTTTCGACATCAACTCAAGTCAAACTTGCTTGTATCTAGGCAGCTCAGTTGAGTTTGCTTGATTTTGTCGATACTTTTGGCTTGGTGCTCTTAACATGCATTTCAGGGACCGCGTTAAGCATTTGCCACTGCGCCAAATATGCGATAAAATCGTAAATTCTACGAAAAAAATTCTAATTTGGCGAATTTATAGGCAAACAGAAAATTTTCCGAAACTACGATAGAAAAAAAAATCTCCCCCTCAAAAGATTGTCAAAAATTAAGTCATACTTCATTCTCTGATTAAATATTTCTACCGAACAAAATAAACATTACATTCACATTAAAATCAGTTAAAGTTGGCTAACACTTTTAAAATTTGGCCAATTTACTGGCTAACAATTCGAAATCCTTAGCACAGCCCCTGCATTTGGTAGCTCTAAATGTTTAAATCAGCGCTTCAGGCTTTAATTACAATTTACTTTGTAAGTCATTTAAAGTGTTGCCTGCCTGTTAGAGATGAGCTACTCATTTTGTATAGAGCCTATCTTCTATTTTTCATTATACATTTCACTGTAAATATCATAGCTGTAATAATTAAGTTATTTTTAACTTCGGCTCTTCTAATGTTTCACAAGATAAAGAAAAAACATGATTTTTCATTCACTATCACACTTTCTGGTTGAACTTTCACTAAATATTAATAGGCAGAGCACTATGGAAAGCTCACAGCTTAACAGATACAGTAGAATACCTTTATAACGAAAACCTGTATAACGCAATTCTCTATAAACCGCACAACTTTTCAGAAGTAAACAATAAGTTTTGAAATTTAAAAAATCCCTCTGTTTTTCCTTGCAAACATAAAAATTGTTAGGAAAATTAAATTTTGAATCAGTTTTGCATCTTTTCATCTTAATTCAAAGCTTTTAAATGAAAATTAGCATTCACAGTAAAATGAAAATACCAGATGGTTCTTGAAAATGCAGCTGTTATGCAAACCATGAAGCTAGCAGAAGTGCAGGATATTTCACTTTCTTGTACCTATAATTAGTGCTTTAATACTCACTACAGATAAAATTCATTCTGAAGTGCTAATATCTAAATATATTTTGAATATTAGTTTAAAAATTTATGAAATGACCTATATAACACCAAAACCTGTATAACGCAAAAACTTTGGTCCCAAGGTGTGCGTTATAATGGTCTTCTACTGTACAATGACAAGTTGTAAAAAACAGGGCCGTAGCAGTTTTAGCAAACATATTCTTTGAAACATTTATATGGTCTATCAAATTTGGTTTCATATGTATTCCATTGATTTTTGTTACAATAGGTTCTCTAAATGGAAGGAGGGGATGTTCTTACAAAACGCCATATTGTTAAATAATAAATGAATTCCTCCATAACTACAATAAACTACCATAAACACACAAAGAGTTTGTACAATTTTTCAGTTATACTAAATTCACATTTCACAAATAAAATTGAAATAATAATATTAACAACAATATTATTTATATAACTAAAAAATAAATAAAAAATAAAATAAATAAAAAATGGAAAGCATTTCTTTGGATGAAAAATTTCTGAGGGGGTTTGAACCCTATAAACCACCCCCTTGCATAGGGCCCTGGTAAAAAATAATAAAATGAACTGCCTCTAAGGCAAAAGCAATATATCGTTCGTTTGAAAGAAGAGTGCCACAATATGAAATGTTTAATTTTCTTTTTGCTTAAAGGTCTTCAAATGACGTTATCTTCTTTGGAAAATAATGACAGGTTTTTAGTTTCAATAGTAACCACTGGAGAGCACAGGGAACTTACTTTTCATAATGCAAATCTCTTAAATCATCAATCTTCTAATGCAATACTCTTTTTCCAAATGAGCGATATGTTTAGATAAAATATAAGTAAAATAGTAAACATTTACTGTATTTAACACAATAAAAATATTTACACACACAGACATAAAGAAAAAAAACTTCCTATA
The DNA here is from genome assembly GCF_026930045.1 of Uloborus diversus. Lineage (NCBI taxonomy): Eukaryota > Metazoa > Arthropoda > Arachnida > Araneae > Uloboridae > Uloborus > Uloborus diversus. The sequence continues at coordinate 9,413,244 of NC_072739.1, forward strand.
CCAGCTAATTGTGCAGATTTTTGTAAAAAACTAAAACTATAGAAAACATCAAAATTTCAAGAGGTACATTAAAAAAGCTTTATTCAAACTTTTTGTGGTACAGATGTGATATACCCCCCCCTCCCCTTGGCGAGGATAGAATTTTTAGCTCATTTCGAAAATCGCCAACGTTGGCGATAAAACTTTTTCCGGTAGCCCTAGTAACCCTGCAGAATATACCTGGGAAGTACAGATGTGAACTAATTCTTTTCGCACGTGTGTCCGTGGAGGTAGGTGCACATATGTTCCGCTCTTAGGGGGATTTTACGACGTGGTGTTGTTTCGTGCAATATACCTTACAGGAATGCTTATTTTGTGTTAGTTTAAATTCAGTAGTTGTGTTTTGAAGTAAAAACATTTGAAAATGCCAGTTTCTTCAAACTTGAAGGTTAATTAAAAGTTAACTCCAACGTGGTGTGTATCTGTAACGTGCCATTGTCATATGATGTATTGTTTTAGACTGAGTGTGAATATTTATACCATATAAAAAGGTAAGTTCTTTATTTTAGAATTCAAAAAAAAACCTCTCACTTCCAAAATTCTTTGTTTTTACAAATCCTTGAGGGGTTCTTGTAGTATACATAACTGTGATCATACTCCGACTGTAATGTATATTAACAGTCGGAGGGATAACTGGCGAGCCCTCGGTCTCATAGTACTTTCGTAATGAGACCGAGGCAGGGGTCTCATTACGAAAGTACTATGAGACCGAGGGCTCGTATCCCGGAGAAATGATGAAAAAAAAATTAATGCATTAATTTCGACTTGTAATTAATACAATAATTTATTTCATTGTATTTTAATATGTTTACAAAAAACCCCGGCCCTATACATTTTTGAAGCATATATTCGTGATGCTTTTTGTTGTGCTTTTATGTTGTTTTTATATATATTGTGTTCTGAAGTGCTTTGATCATGTTTTCTTATCTGATTTTTTCCTGTTGGCGCTAAAAAAGCATCGCTAAGAACGATGTATGACATATGTCGTCATACATCGTTTTCTTGGCGACGCTTTCTTGGCGCCAACAGGAAAAAGTCGCCAAGGGTGGGGTATATCACATCAGTTCCCTTTTTGTTTCAAACTAAATTTTTCTATCTTTTATGAGTGTTAGTGAGCACCATGGAAATAGAGTTTTTCTTGTTTTTGTGCAAGTCATACAGAAATTTAAATTTCTAATTCTTTTCCTTTTTTAAAAATGCTGAAGAAGCTGGTACGTAACTCATGACTAACAGCAACCTGGAAGAACAAAGACTATTGAATATGGCGGATGAGTTAATACAGCGGTCAATAACCCGTCGATCTCGAGCCTGTTTTCAGTCGATCGCAACAATATGTTTTCTTTGGTTTCTATCGGAGTATCATTTTCTGAAACAAAATTAGGTTAATGTCCAAATTATTTGACAATTTTCCACTTTCCAAACTTTTTATGTTCAGCGGAACTTATTGTGGTCACTATTTCATCAATTTTAAAACAAGCAATATACTAACAGGTGAAAATATTTCTATGTGAGTTAACAGTGTTCACATAATATCATTTTATCAAATTAATGCAACTATTTAACAAGTAGTAAAATCTATTTTGATAAGATTTTGCCTATAATTTGAAGTCAGCATAATCTCAACTTAACCGCAAATGCAACACGACCGTTTACCCCCCCCCCAGTTGATCTTTGTATTCACCAAACTTGGAAAGTAGATCTTCAGTCAATTTAGATAGCCGACCGCTGAGTAAATACTTTCCAGGCTCAGTGGGATATTTTAGTGCATCTTTACATTTTTAAATGTATGATGACCTAATAACTATTTGCAAAACTTTCCTTCAAACAAAAGCAATGAATTTAATCATCCCATAAATTCACTTTTTTTAAAGTATGATATTTGATTCTGCTATGCAAAAAATATTTGAGGAAGCAAGAAGCAAAGTGATTTTTTTTAACATTTTCGAGTAAAAAATAGCATTTTTAATCGGTTTTATAACCACGGTTTTACCTTTACGTCAAAAATTGTTTTTTGACATAAATGTCAAAAACCTAAATTTGGGTGTCCAAAACCTATCTAAAATTAATATTGACATAGAAAATTATCTGAACAAGTGGTTCTTAATTTTATAAATTTTGATTTCAGACATTTAAGGAAATTCTTGGACCGTTTAACATTTTTTAAATATTTAAATGATGTGCAGAAAAAAAAAAGAAACATTTAGTTAACACATTAAGACATTTGCTCATATCATACTTGCCAACAGCTACTGTAAAAAAAAATACTGTTGATTATTGAAACACAGAAATACCCTATTTTTCACTGTTATTTAGGGGAAAATGGAACTGTTTTATTATCTATCAGAGTACAATTAAATGCAAGTTCCTTACATTACATTCACAAACGAGAAAACTTCTCAAAATGAAGGAACCTTCCGGAAAAACCGGTAAAGTTGGCAGGTATGCTCATACCTGTTGTACGCTGTTACTCTAAAGCAGCATTTTTAAAATTGTGTTCCATGAATCAACAGGGCTCTACATTTTTTAAAACCATGATGCACAAAAATAAAATATCACTTGAGGCAGTGAGAAGCAAAGGGATGCAAGTGGACATTTTCAAGTTTTGAGTAAAACGCGCATAAAGATTACGTCCTAAGTAGGCTTTCATTGAATTTTATTCCCAAATCATGCTGAACAGCAGCACCTACCAGGGCAACCAGTACTATCTCTTGCCCCAAGACAGAGGATGGGTTCACCTACCATGTGTACTGGTTATCTTCAAATTTTTAATTTTGCCACTTGCATCCCTTTGCTTCTCACTACCTCAGTTATAGAATATTACTTTTTGAAATATCTTTGATGTAACTTCAGAGTAAATCTTCAGTTTTGCCAACTGCTCCCGTTTTTTTGCTTCAGCTTGTTCTTCGGTCGTACGCACTTTTATTCTTCCATGCTGAAAATTTTCAGAAAAATTTGTAAGTTATCTACTTAAAAATAGGAACTGAAATTTAATAATTCACTCATTTCAACACATAATAGCGTATTTTGTAATGGATATTCATACCATTTATGCAAAGTATCAGAAAATAATCTATTACTAGCTGCGTCGCCCGGCTTTGCACGGTCTGCCTCAAAAATAAAATTTATGCTAAGTGACGCGTGTTTAACAATCAGACTTTAACAAAAAAAAATCAGTAAATTTTGCGGTAGATTGCGGAAAAATAACCGGAAAGAAAACATTTTAAATTCCCCGATTACAGGAAAAGCCTCAAAACAAAATCCAGAATTTTATTTCTTCATATTTGTGAAAAAAATGGCAACAGGTCTTTCTTCCCAGTGATTTCCTTCATTGCTACAAATTTTAATAAAAGCATTGCTGCGGGAAGTTGAGTTGAAGCACTGAATAATAATTTGAATGGAGGAAAGCCTTTGAAAATTAGGAATTTTATGTTGAAATCTAAGTATCATAATTAATAGTTTTTAATTGATATCTCCGCTAATTACTATCGGAGGATTATGTTAAATAGCCAAACATGAAGATGGGAAGATTACGAATCCATCAATAGCCTGGTTCGATGGTCAGTTCACTGTCGTTCGGGAGAAGAAGCCTGGACATACATAGATACATACGCTCAGTTTTTGATTATATAAGATATATGTATATAAATGGCTCTATGATAAACAGTGTGAGTGTGTGTTTGTTATTTTATGCAAATATCCAGTTTACATTGTATTTTTGCAAAATTAGGCATAAAGATCATTTGATAGGGTGGTTTTAGCCAGAAAACCTTTGAAACAGAATGTTAATGCCTATTAATTTTAATGACCCATTTTTAAAATTAAAAAAAAAAAAAAAAAACCAAGAGGTCTCGATTTAAATTTTGAGTCGTAAAATTTCTCTTTTGCTACATGTTGTTGGAAAATTTTACAATTTTTTTTCCCTTTATTTAAGCTTGATTGTTGAACAAGTTGACACAACTTTTGGAGGTAGACCATACAACACATTTAGTATATAGATATTTGTTAACATGATGAATCTTAATGAGTAAAAATTTTATTGGATGAATATTTGCAATCAATATTGAGAATTTCAACAATCAACAATGAATGCAATCTATCAAAATTGCACGGTAAAGGTAAAATTCAGTCGCAGACCTCCAATTGATAATTTTGATTTTATTGCCTTTCACTGAATTTCTAGTTGTATAATGTTTGCAATTTTTGGTATCATGATTACTTTTTTATTAACCCAGGAGAACTCGCGGTACTTTTCGTCACACGAAAGCTGGCGGGGGGGGGGGGGGGCTCCGTAGACCCGGAGTGGTTATTTCAGTAAGTTGAGTTTGCAAAATAGAAAAAGAATTGTGTTTTCAACACTGAATTATAAATAGATAAACAGCCTCTAAAATATGTTTTAAAAAGTAAGGTTTAAGAAAGTTTTATGATTTATGAATCTAAATCTTCTTCTAAGTATGACTGATGATCGCTATACTGTTCTGTGTCAACTTCTTCTTCATCATCTTCATTAAGGGAGTCCTCATCAGTTGAAACCTCAACTAACAAGGTCTGCAACCCCTTCATTTCATCTTTGTAGCTTAAATAGTGATGCATTTCACAACCTCTTCCATTACATTCACAATTTGAAATGAAAAGCGTGAGCGCTCGCTCCGGGACTCTGAGGCCTGAACTGGAATTTTCTGGGGAAAAGGGGGAATGTACATTCTTGAAAAGCATGTGGTCAGTATGTAGGTCACCTTGAACGCAGCTACTGTGGGGCCTCATTCATTTCCATTGAAGGGGTGATTTTTGGCAGCGTAGTTTTGTAATGACCGGGCTTAAGAGATCCGATGCAAGTTCTCCCGGGTTAACTCATCATTTTCTCTGATATTCAAATAAATCCAGCTAATGGTAGAATCTTGTCTTTGCATTGTGGCTTAGTTACTTTTCAGCTGTTTGCAGTTTTGCCTATATTACTTTTTAAACCTATATTTTTCTACAGAATTACATATTAATTTTGTATTACAGAATAAAATGTTTAATTTCTTTATTTGTGCTGCCTTAGTTCTTAGTTTGCTGTTTGACTTTTTTCCAGATATTTCTTTTTATGACTACAAACTTTATTTTTACTATAAAACTCATTTTATTTAAAAAAAAAATATATTAGCCCATATGTCAGAAGTATTTTACATTGTTTTCCAAAATCTGCTTTTTAATAGAATTGGATTAAAAAAAAAAGTTTTTGCATCATTGGGTTAGTTTTTTAGTTTAGTTTTGTACCATTGGGTTTTGATAATAATGTTTTTTGCATCACAATTTATAAACATATTACTGCTGGAAACGATGTTTTCTTCATTCATACAAAATAAGTGATGAAATTCAACATTTATTAAAGCACAAAATTGCAAAAATATTGCATACATGTAATACTTTTTTTAAAGCACACAAAGTTTTGAGCCTAAGGTCTGATGACTGAGAGCAGCAATCATAAGGAAGGCTGCTCAGCATCAGAAACTCAAAACATTTTCTTCATTGAAAAAGAGATTAACCTTTTTACTCTGAATCATGATTGTAATATTTCAGTTACATGTTTTAGTTTTTCAGAAGTCATTAAATAAAAGATTCAATATTTAAATTACATATGAGGCAGTGAGAAGCAAAAGGGATGTGAGTGGCAAAATTAAAAATTTGGAGATAACCAGTGCACATGGTAGGTGAATATCTCCTCTGTTTGGGGCAAGAGATGGTACTAGTAGCCCTGGTAGTTGCTGCAATACAGCATGATTGAAAATTTTTTTCAATGAAAGCCTATCTAGGAGCTAATCTTTAAACAAGGTTTACTCAAAACTTGAAAATGTCCACTTACATCCCTTTGGTTCGCACTGCCTCATATATAAATTTTTCATATGTTAATTAACATCAGCAAAGTGCTAGTATTTGTGGCCAGATCCATTGTACTCAATACAATTTTTTATGCATTAAAATACATTAATGGGGGGGGGGGAGTGATTACCAATCCAGACCCTACCAAATGACAGGCCTGTATGCTAGTTCCCTCAACTAGTTCTCCCTGTAATGTGAGTGGCAATTCACTGAAAAAGGTTGTGCACCCTCAATTAACTTGATAAATAACTTGTAATAAAAAGAAAAAATATATCTTGATTTTTCATAATTCAGTCAGAAGATGGTTAACATAACAAATAAATACAATAATTAATTTAATAAATATATTTTTTTAACCATACAAATTTTAAAAATTACATAAGTTAAATAAAATGAATGTTTTCGATAAGATTAAAGAAACTGACAGGTTCATTGTGAAAGGATTGTATACAGTAAACTGGTTTCAATACAGGCAAAAGACCTACCCCAAGATCGAAGGGTCATCCCTTTAAATACTCTCTAAGAACAAGACCTCCCCATCCCCTTTTCCATAAGGAACCAAAACTAAACCCGGTTTCAGAAATATCTAATTGCTAGAAAGGGGATTATTCGATAAAGGTGCTTTTCCAAATGTCGCCAAATTTTGGCGATAAATCTCTCTCTTATGGCAACCAAGCGCCACTGTCGCAATACTACGGCAACCCTACTATTTTCCCCTTCCCTGGCGATAAACTGCTCTCATAGCAAACTGGCGCCACTACGGGGACACTACGGCAACCCCTTTACCACCCATTCTACGGAGCGGAGCGCCCCCTGCCTTTCCCCCCACCCCCGCTTTTCGGATGGGAGTGCAGTGGTTTCACCTCGTGGCTAAATTTTTTTAAAAATTAATTTAAATTGGGCGTTTTTCAAAAAAACTAAGAGGATCTTATTGAAAACCTGCAAGCAGTGAGTACAACTTTTTACTTTTTTTAAATTTAAATTTGTAAGTAGTTTTTATAAAACGGCATGGGATGCACTGATTTCATTGTTACATAACCACCCCCTCTTTTGTAGTGCTTAATTTTACAAAAATAATAAATTTCTTCGAGTCTAATATTTATTTTAATCCTAAATTTATCCTTTCCAATCGTTTTTTTATTTTTTTCAGTCCAGATGTATTTAGATTTTGCTCTAATCAGGCTAAACGTGTTTGCAACCATGCCGTTTTATTTTTGTGATTTTATGTGTTTTCCTTCAACTGTTGCTAAATTTTTTGGCCCCCATTTCCAGACGCTATTTTTTTTCGCTCTGCAAATGAAAAAGAAAGGGTGAAAATATTTTTTTTTCTATCCTACTTCCGTGGAAAATGAATGAATTTCTCGTGTTTTGTAGGATTTATTTTTTAATTCAATTTTTAAGAGTTTATTTATTTAGATTAGTTAAATAATAGTGTTTTTGAGGATATTTCCCAAATTAATTTTTGATTTGATGTTTGTTTTAATGTTTTTATGGTCATTGGGAAAGTATCTTAATATGTGTGGTCGGCCATACATAATTCGTCCGACCGCATAGAATATCATTGGTCGGCTGTTGAAATTAGATCCCGCCCCTTTGGTCGGGTTCATAAAACAGTCCCGACCCCAGGCAGTAATTTCTACTCGGCTCATGCACAGAAGTTGGTCGGTGCTTCATTACATTTCCGGCGGTCGGGTCTGCAACCACTGCCTTACTAAAAATGTATCTATCTAGTTTTCGCAGCATTTTATTGTATTGTTTAGGGTTTATTTAGTTTATAATTAGTGTTTTTGTGCATTAAATTATTCAAATTAATTTCTTTTTTAATAGGTTAATTATTTATTTTAATGCTTTTTACCGTTTTTTAAAGAATTTTTTTTGCCTAGTTTTCTTTGCATTTCAATGTAATTTTCAGTGTTTATTTGATTAGATTAGTTCATATTTAGTGTTTTTAAGCAGTTGAGTTTTTTAGTATTTTTCTCGAGATTAAGTTGTTTTTGAACCTTTTGTTTACATTTTGATGCTCCAATTTCTTGTATTTCTGATGCAAAAACTCCATTTCATTCATTTTCCAGTAGGTTAGTAAAAAAAACATACGTTTCTCCCCCCTTTTTTTTTCATTGGCAGAGCGGGAAAAATAGCGCCTAGACTTTAGCGCCAAAAAATTTGGCGAAATTTGAAAAAGTCGCCAAGACGCACCTTTATCGAAAACTTCCCGCTAGAAAAGGCACCATGGAGTACATGGTGGAACTTGGTTCTATCATCTCCATTGAAGAATTTTTCTTAACAAAGTTCACATGCGAGTTTTTTCAATTTCTTTTAAGTACCACAAAAGAAATTAATACACTTAAAAGTGCAGGAAAATTACAATTTTTTTTTTTACTTTTCATAAGGTTGGAAGTATTTTTTTATATTTGTAAAATTTCAAAACAACTAAATACTCAACTTCACATACAATGAAATAAATTTTACTTTTTCATAATTATGTGAACACGAAATAAGGCAAAAAATGCACCCAAGTCTTATTTTGAGCTTTCACAAAGTTATATTTTTCTCATAAGAGGAAGTGTGAATCCGTACCCTTTTGGGCATAACCCAGACCAGGCAACAGAATTTCACGTAGTAAAAAAAACATAGCAGATAAATAGAGCCATATAAAACTCATTACCATATTTAACAATATGAGAAGACAACAGATTATTCAAACAGTGTTCAAAACGCCTTTTAAATTCGGCGTTGTCACGAATTGGGGCAGGCAGAGGATGACTCAAGAAAAATGTAAACAAACTCTGAGGTTAACAGTTAATATGTTTTGACTGGGAAAGATATTGAGGTTTGAGGCTTGAAACACTTCTGATGGCCTTGGATAGAGTCCCAAGGGACTCTAGTCTTGGAATATCTCAAACTTGTTACCTGATTATTGATATTTACTGTTTTCTCTTAACCCATATCACAATAGTGCACAGTCAGCCTAGAGATTATTTACTGTTTACAACATTTGTGCTTGCTGTGCTGTGATAAGATTAGAAAAAAAATGTCTCATGTGGAATCAATCCTTAATAATGTTCAACAAACGAGAGAAGATGAACAAAATTTGGGGAATTTTAGAAGTGGATCTTTCTTAGCCGAGCATCAACTTTCCGTAAATACTTTTGGTTTCAAGATTTTTACATCTATTTCCTCCATGAATTCGGTCTCTTCCCCTCCCACTTCTGGCTCTGATGACGTAGGAGGATCGATGATGCAAGCATGCGCAGTAGCGGAATCACATGTTCTTCGATTTTGCTACAGGAGTGACAACTGTGTTTATACAAATCTTTGCTTCCGTAAATATATTAAATTGTTGAAATTCGAAAGAAAATGATAGAAATATTGTTCAATATAGATAATGGATACCTAGAAGGTTTAGTTAGAGGGTTCAAATGCGGTATCCTTAAAGTCGCTGATTACCACAATCTTGTACAATGCGAAACATTGGAAGGTAATCACATTTGTAAAAAAAAAAAAAAAAATAATAATAATGGGGAAAAAAAAAATCAGTTTCTAAATGTTTTATTTGGAATACCATATGCTAATAAATGTTTAAGGTTGCCGTAAATTGTGTAAACATGTATGCATTTAAAAATATTTTCTAAGTAAATTGATTATGCAGATTTCTCAATTTCACTTTTGTATTTCAGATCTCAAAGTGCATCTTCAAAGCACCGATTATGGGAATTTCCTCGCTAACGAACCTAGTCCTTTAACAGTCAGTATTATCGAAGATAAGTTAAGAGAAAAACTTGTTATTGAATTTCGACACTTCAGAAATCAAGCAGTTGAACCATTATCAACCTTTCTGGACTATATAACGTAAGTTAATAAAACATTATGCTTGGCTTATAGGCAGGCCCGTCATTTCAAATTTGTCCAAGGGAGTTGGATCCGAAGTGTATGTACTTCATGTAAATTACACAAAAACAGCAAAAACCACGCCCACTTACATGTAAATACATATTTCCCAAAGCCAGGAGAGCAATTGTCCTCCCTAAATGATGGACCTGCTTGTACAATAGACCGATTGTTAGTAGGAATCGAGTTGTTTTTTTTTTCTTTCTATTTTCCTTTCATTATGTTTTTTTGTTGATTAATAAATGCATGAAGCATATTTCTATCACTGTTTTGTCTGTTTTAAGAAGTCCTTGACATTATTTAAGATTGAAATATTTTTTAAACCTTGCTTGCATTTCTTATGCATTAAAAAGAGAAAAACTCTCTCGAAGTATTATTTATCCTCATTCTAAAAAAAAAACTTAAGTAAGGAAATTGCTTTAAATTTTTAATAATTGTCATATATATTCTACAGAAAGGGGTTGTAGTCACATCATAATAGACATAATCTAACTTTTGCTACAGATTTAAAGTTTTAAGTTGTATTTTGTGATTCCTCATGCATTGTGTGATTGTGACTGTTCCTCATTTTATTGTATAATGTATACAATAAAATGAGCATTGTGTATTTTATTGTATTAGTTTTTTTATACACATTTTTATTAATGAAACAGCATTTGAAATCATTGCTGTGTGGGAGTTTTTCAGATATTTGAAGAATCTTGTTTTGGATTCCATACTAACAATAGGGTCATTCCATACAGATTCATCGGATGAGTGTGCTCGACCATTTTTAATTTTTTTGAAACTCATATCTGAAAAAGATGCATATGAATGATGTTTGAAACCACTTTTATTTTTTCTCTAACCTTAACCCTTGATTTTTTTAGAGGTCATCAAAAGTGATTTTCGCAGTCAAAAATGGAACTTTTAGGCCTTTGCATTTTGGCCAAAATTTATTTGAATTACATTTATGGCAGTTAACTTTACGCTTTGATGTTAAAGTGCATAAGATGATAGTCTTACATGCTGAGTTATGTGGCTGTAACTTAATAATTAAAATAATGGCAACAGGTTAAAGTTCAAGGTCAAATGTAAAATTTTTACTCATTTCAAAGGGGGGTAACTCGCGTAGGGGACGGAAACACGAAATGAAATATGGCAAAAACTAATCACTGGAACCACGCTAATAAGAATATGTAACTGTTGCTGTGTGTTTCCTTACCCTTTATTGGTTACAGCCCCTCAAAGATCAGAAAAATGACAAAAAATGACATTTTTAGAACCCTATAAACCAAAAGGGGATGGAATTAAAAATAAAATTTCTTGGCCAATTGACTATTCCATTCAAGTACTATACATGTTATACATATATTGTTTTGTGTATTTGGCTTGTAAAAAAGATACAGTTCTTTGAAATTGAGCAATTTTGCTAGTTAATTTACATACTAAAACAGAAGTAAAAAGTGTGAAAACTTCATTGCACTTTCTTAAATGTCCTATATAATATATTATACTGAAAAAACATATTTTAAGTATAAAAACAAACTATTTTAATTTGATAACTTAGAAATAGTTGGATATGAATGAGTAGTTCATACTTGATTGACAGCTTAAGTAGTTAATTTATAGACTATCTACACACACAAATTTTCAATACACACAAACATATGCTCTGTACATTAACATATCTGAATTGCCTTAAACATATGCAAAAACATTTTATATACAAAATTTAAATTTTAAAAAGTGCGTTTTTTATTTCTTGTTTAGTTTTGAAAAAATGAACTCACCTAGTAGTCACCTAGTAAGTTGTATTGGTGACTCAAGTATATGGCGTTTTGGAATGCTTTATCAAGGCACATTCATAATTTGGTACTTTGAAAATGTACTAGGAGCAAGACAATGACAGGGGTTCTAAATTTAGTGATCACCACAAGCTATGTAATAACTTTTTTGACAATAATGGGCATTTTCTTTTAATAGTCTTTTTAGTAACACACTATTTTTCATACCTATTGCTAGGGGACAATAATTTTACAGTGATAATATTTAAATATGGTGGCATAAAGCAGTGATTAAATGTTGTATTGGGAATTTTATTTGCAGAGTCAAACCTTTCTTGCAGCATTTTTTCAGCTAGTTTAATATACTGAATACTCACAAGGATACATGCAATGTTTAGTATCAAAAATGCAGAAGGTATACACTTCTGCAGGAATAAAAAAAGTGACTTCTAGTGGTTCTTCGCAAGCTAGTTTTAGTAGTATCAATTCTTTTTACGGTTCTTCTGATTCTGTTACAATGTCCATTACCGTGTGATATTGCATAGAAATGCCATTCAGCTCTCAAGTTGACATGCGTTTCGTGATTATATAATTAAGAAAGTTCTTTCTATTTTTGTTGCGTATTTGAGTAAAGTATTTCAGTACGCTACATGCTGTGTCACCACCAGAACTATAGTACTACTGTGTGAGTTCATTTTCTTAAAACTACACTGAAGCAAGAAATGAAAAACGTGCCTTTTTTTCCTTTCAGCTATGTAGATAATGCTTTTGCACGTGTTTAGGCAAGTTACATAAGTTAATGTACAGAGTGTATGTTTGTATGTATTGAAAATTTGTGTGTGTAGATAGTCTATAAATTAACTACTTAAGCTGTCAATCATGTATAAACTACCCATTTATGTCCAAATATTTCTAAGTTTAAAATAATTATTTTTATACTTAAAATATCTTTTTCCGGTATAATATATTACATAGAGCACACTATAAGTAATTTAAGGAAGTGCAATGAAGTTTTCACACTTTTTATTTCTGTTTTAGAGTGTGAATTAACTAGCAAAATTGCTCAATTTCAAATACCTGTATCTTTTTTAGAAACCAAATACACAAAAGAATATATATAACATGTATAGTACTTGAATGGAATATTCAATTGGCCAAGAAATTTTATTTTTAATTCCATCCCCTTTCGGTTTACAGGGGTCTAAAAATGTCGTTTTTCTCAATTTTCTGATCTTTGAGGGGCTGTAATTTGTAAAGGGTAAACAAACACACAATTACAGCTATATTTTCTCATTAGTGTGACTCCAGTGATTAGTCTTTGCCATATTTCACTTTGTGTTTTTATCCCCTAAGCGAGTTATGACCCTTTGAAATTAGTAAAAATTTTACATTTGACCTTGAACTTTGGCCTGCTGCCATTTTTTTAATTACTAAGTTATAGCTACATAACTCAGTGTGTAAGACTATTATCCTATGTACTTTAACATCAAAATGTAAAATGTTCTGCCATGATTGTTATTCGAAGTTAGATTTGGGCCAAAATGCAAAAGTCTAAAAGTCCCATTTTTGACTACGAAAATGACTTTTGATGACCTCTAAAAAAATCAAGGGTTAAGGTTAGAGAAAAAATCAAAGTGGTTTTAAACATCATTCATATGCATCTTTTTGGGATATGAGTTTCAAAAAAATTAAAAATGGTCGAGCGCACTCATCCGTTGAATCTGTATGGAATGACCCAATAGAGAAGTGTTGGAATATGATGTTTTTTTTCCTTCTTTATTTATGATGTAACGAAAGTCAAAATTACAAGAGCAGTAAAAATTATGAATGCATTTTATGTAAAATTTTCCGTAATCACTTCATAACCACAATATTGTGCTCTTTTTTTTGTTAAAGTTTGATAGATTAATTAGTGTTTAAGATCTGTTAGAGGAAAATGTCTGAATTTAAAAAGTATAATATTTCCTATAAAAGTAAGTCCTCCATAAGTCCACTTTGGGTTTCACTCGGGGAGCACCCTATTGGCACAATTGTTATAGTCATGTCCCAGAATGTTTTGCCCTTTTTTCAGAGCATATGTCAAATTTTCGAAGTTTAACTTGAAGTTTTACAGCATTTGAATTTTTAATTTTGTATTTCCTGGTACAAAAGCACTTGTAAAAGTTCAGTCGGCAATCATTCTTTGCATTGACAAGTTTTTAAGAATCTTTTTCCTTCATGCTCCATTTCAACAAATAAATATTAATCAGGGGTGCCCCCCTAAGGGCAAGTATGCCCCCCCCTCAATATTGCAGAGCATCCAAAGCAAGAGCACCCACCCCTAAAGGAGAAAAATACCCCTCAACACCCCCCTAAAAATTTTAATGGTGCAATCTGCGCAATGACCTCCCTCCCCCCATGTGGGCACCCCTGCATTAATGTTATTGCTTTATGTTCCATTTTCTTTAATATTCTTAAAGGCTGCTATTGTATTGTTTTGAACATTTCAAGCAATGGAAAATTTAATAGTCATTGAAATTTTTTTGATTTTTGTTCATTTATTTAAGTTTCTGAATATTTTTTTCTTTTAATAATTCTAGGTACAGCTACATGATTGATAACATAATCCTTCTAATTACCGGAACATTACATCAACGACCCATATCAGAACTGATTCCAAAATGTCACCCTCTGGGAAGTTTCGACCAGATGGAAGCCATTCATATTGCCTCCACTCCTGCTGAATTGTACAATGCAGTTCTTGTAGACACTCCATTAGGTATGGCCAGAAATTTCAAGACGAAGAATAATTAATATCTTGCATTGACAAATACATTATTTTGACTGATTTATGTATTTTTGTCCATTGCCGAGGTTAAAATAATCTGATTATGGTATCATGTTATGGCTTCTGTTATTGAAATCAAGAATTTTATCAATTTCAGGGTTTGGTTTAAAGTACATCTTAATAGTGGTTTCTGTACATTTCATTGCAAAATGTTTTTGGGACCCCCCCCCCCTTTTTTTAGAGAGAGAGAGTAATTTTTCCTTTCATTAGACAAAAAGATATTGTATAGGTTTAAAAAAAAAAAAAAAACAGTTGATGGGTCAACATTTTGCATTATTCATTTGTTTTATTTAGTTAGTGGATTAGTTAAATCAAACTATTTACGCTATTTAATGGCTTGTTTGTTATTTGACAGCTTGTTTTACATTTTAATGTATTTTTAAGTTATTTGGTGGATTTTTTTCTCTTACTAATTAAACTTTTAGTTTTGTTTAAGAAGCTTTTTTTTGTTTGAAAGTTCATTAAAAAGGCCAGTAATATTGCCAAACCAATAGTTTTTACTTTGATCAAAGATGAGAGCAATAAGCAAAATGAAAAATGGTGGCCAGCATTTAAAATGAGCCAAGTGACGTGCCACGGAAAAGTAAACAATTTTTATGTTTACCATACTTTTATATGTGTAGAAAAATATTTAAAAATCTATATATTTAAGAAGTATACTGCTTTGCATGTGTGTACATGAGCACAGACACTCATTCTTTTGAGTTATTAAAAAATGTCTATTATTATTTAATAAAAAATCTGATGTGGTTACCACATTACTCTTTCTTATGTGTAAAAGGAAGTAGTGTGATACCACCACATCAGATTCTTAGCTGTGCATTTATGGTTAAAATTTAATGAAAAAACATTAAGTTACTGCATTATCAATAACACAATGAAAAAAATATAAAAATTTATACAACATATTTTAAGGAATTTACATTACATTTTCTGACATGCGTGACATGTTCTGTTGGACAAATTTATTGTTTATAATAGAAATTAAAGCACCACATTTAGAAGGTTTTTTTTAAATGTAAATGTATACTTATTTAAATCTAGAGTTAAAGTTACTGTGGTCTCCTGATAGCTATTTTTCAGTATCTCTTTAGTTTCCAAACTAAAAAGATACTGAAAAATAGAATTAAAAAAAAATTCTATTAAAATTATTCATTAAAATTTGAAATAATTTTTTTAATGTATGAAATGTCCAGTTCTGTTACTGCAGGTTCTAATGTGCTGATTCTTTTATTAACAGCAAAGTTTTAATTTATCATATAAAATATTAATTGTATGTTAAATAAACAATAAATGTCAATTTTATCGTTTCAGCGCCATTCTTTGTTGACTGCATTTCTGAACAGGATTTAGATGAAATGAATATTGAAATTATTAGGAACACTTTGTATAAGGTAAGCTTTGCATTTATTTAATACTCACTATTTCTTTTAAATAAACTGATGACTACAGTATTTAAATGCAAGGAATTAAATTAGAACTAATTGTGATATTATGTAGGCATATTTGGAAGCTTTCTACAAGTTTTGCAAAGACCTGGGTGGTATCACAGCTGAAGTTATGTGTGAAATTCTGGCAGTAAGTCTAAGTTTTTAATCCTCTATATGGTTTTGTTTTATATTTTGTTTCTTAATATCATTTTCAATAAGGCAGTATCATTTGAAGGATCAGAGTAATATTGAAATATTGTATTTATAATTGCATTACATGTGAGCATTTACCAAAGTTTAGCATTTTTTGATAAAATTCTAAATTTTTTTCCTGAATTTCAATTGGTTTTGAAAATGTAATTTTGAAAAATCGACTTTAATTTAAAAGAAATTTAGTGAATTACATTTTTATTGAATCATTAATCCTCTTTTTGGTTTTGCTGAGTAATTAAATCTGGAGAACTGGCAATTTTCATGAAAAAAAAATCTCTTTAATAAACTTAAAAGAGGAGTTAATAGTCAAACAAAGTTTTGGTGTAATTAGTTTTTATTTTGCAGTTGGATGGTATAAAATTAAACAAAAATCTGTCAGCATATATTTCTTTCAATTTTTTGTTCAAAGAGTTTGACCAAAACTGAGAATGTGTCCAAATTTTCGAGTTATGTAGGATATATATATTTTTTTGTTTTGTTTTGCAATGATTGTTGGTTATTTGATTTTGTGCTGGTCAACTGTTATACTTGTACTGATTTTCTCAACTTATACACTGTAACGTATCAGGGTTCCCATGGACCAGGGAGAACCTGGAATTGTCCGGGAATTTTATTTTGATCACACAAAAAATGTCAGGGAAAATCATTGACTTTGTTAATAACTTTAAAATTGGAGAAATAGACTGAGAAAAGCATTATCTTTTGCATTATAAACTGCTGAAGTTAATAGAGTATTATGTTCTTTACCTCCCTGACAAAACCAAAATGGATAGACTTGCATGTGAAGCAATTTTTCAAAGTCTTAACGTATTAGTGAAAAGAGGCATTTAAAATTTAATATTAAAGTTTGTTTTTATTTATATTTTGCAGGAAATCATAATTTTTAGATTCATTTAGAAATCAAAAGAATTCATTAGAATTAAAAAATTAAGTCTGAAATTTCATAGGATTTTTTCTAGAAACCTCGAAAATCTGGGAATTTCATTTCTCAAGATGAGTGGGAACCCTGATGTTGGATATTTTCGGTAACTATTAGTAACTTTTTGTCTGAAACCTTAATTTTGCAAAATGCACAAAAAAAAAAAGACCCTTGTAAGAAAACCCTAGAATATCCCATGTATCAATTTTTTAAAATAAAAACTAATTTTGTGATTTTTCTATTACTAGTTTGAAGCTGATAGAAGAGCTTTCATCATAACCATCAATTCTTTTGGGACTGAACTGACAAAAGAAGACAGAGCCAAATTATATCCTCACTGTGGGAAACTCTATCCAGATGGACTTCAAGCACTTGCCAAAACAGATGAGTATGAACAAGTGAAAGCTGTTGCTGAATATTATGCGGTTAGTTTAATCAAAACTACTTTACTGTTTAAATTTGGACACAAATAAAAATACATGAACATTAATTTTGAAGTGAGTGGTTTAGGTAAATATTAGGTTATGAAGCTGAGTTCTGGGTGGTTACATGTCCATGAATAGTTGGGGATTCTTTTTCAAACTGACTAAGACAGGAAATGTTGTTAAAACTACAGTTAAAATTTTTCTTTGCAGTTTTCTATTTTAACAATAGGTGCCAGGATATCAACGCTGTAGCAGCTTTTTCTTGCTTTTAAATATTGTTAGTTTACCAACTGCTAATTTTTTTTGTAGGAATTCTTAACCAGGCAAAGGAAGGGTAGGGGCAGAAGTGTACAAGGGGGGGGGGGTTGAGGATATTGAATTCCCTTGAAAACTTTGATTATTTTCAAAATTAGTAGGCCCAAGATAGAAAATAACCAGAAAAATAAAAGCATTATAAAATACTGAGGACTGATATAGCAGGAGATGTAGTAGTTTTACTTGTAGTTGGGGGAGGGTCATTAAAATTTTTTGGTCATTTCTAATTATAAAGGTCTCCTACCTAAAACTACTCTTGCTTTGTTCACATTTTAAATCTTATTTTGAAAATTAACAAATTTTGTTCTTTATATTTTTGATATGCTTATCACTCGTTAAAATTATTTTTACTTTATTATAGGAATATCAAATGCTTTTTGAAGGTGCTGGTACAAATCCTGGTGAGAAAACACTAGAAGATAAATTCTTTGAACATGAGGTAATAAAAAAAAATTACCAGTTTGAGTTTTTTTATTTTCAATTATCTGTTTTATTTTAAAAAAAAAACTACTAATAAGCTACTAAACTAAAAGAAACAGTTCAATGTCATGTTCAGGTTATCACAAAAATGGCAATTCAGTATCTTATATTTCTAAGCCAAAATATGCAGGGTAATAACTAAAATTAAAAAAAAAAAAAAAACTGAGTCGCAAATGTAGAGAATCAAGAGGGAAAATTGAAAATTCTTTTAAAATCCTTATACTATTTAAAAGCAATTACAAGTATTTTATTTGTTAACAAAGAGAAACTAGCAACGGATAAAATTTCTAAATTTTCTTTCTTTGTCATCTAACAATGAATTCGGTTACCAATCTCGTGAATGAAAGCTTAGCCCTATTTAAAATCTGCTTTAAAAAAACGTTATAATTCAAATTCTATATAACATGGAAGTTCCAAACACATTCTATCAGATGCAGAAAAAAACTTAATTTTGGTACTAAATTTTTAAATATGTATTCACTGCAAAAATTGTGAAAAGCCTTTTAGAGATTTTTAATATCTATGTTAGTTAAGGTCATCCCAAAGCGCAACCTAGCTAAGAACATTCTCGATCAACTCTCCTTTCAAACAAATTTTTTTTTTCAAAATTGGTCCATCCGTTTAGGCACTAGAGTGCCAGATACACAGACATGTCAAACTTATAACCCCCTTCTTTCGTATGTCGGGGGTTAAAAAGAGTTAATAAGCTGCATGATACATGGTTAGTAAAAAAAACCCTTAATGGGTATTTTATATGTTTTCAATTAAAATAGATATGCATTTATTAAGAAAAATAACCTGTTACTCTTCTGTTTCGAGTAAATGACGCAAAAGCCAAATTTGGAGCCTCTGCATAATGACTTTGAAATTCTACAATATGAAGTCAAATTTTTACAGCACTTAAATCATTCTTTATTATTACTTTTCTGTTTTGATTGATTGGTCAAGGCATTGAAACAGTCTTGCTGTCAGATGGTGTTTCAAATGTTGTCAAACCAGCGTTCAATGAAATTAATAATACATGTTTCGCTTAGGATTTTCTTTTTTCGATGCTGTGCATCTTCAACTACTGTTTTAATACTGACTATTTTCATAATCTTCTAGATCAGAGGTTCACGCCACCATAGACCCACCTGACAATGTACCAACTTAGTGCCCCACCCCTACGAGAATTTTACGGTTTTCTCAATAAAAACAAATAAAATTTGTTTACCAATTGTTCTTTTCTGATATACATCAGGGGTGATAGTAAACTCAAGTAAAATTTTCTGAAGACAGTGCAAGTTTTAGATTGGGTTATCAACCTAAAATTTTTGGATCACAAACACCTGCAGCTCTCTATTTAACGACTTTCAAGGGACCATAAAAAATCGTCCTTAAGTAGAATGCCTCCTTAAATAGAATGCTTCTAAAACTAGTGGAGCATCCGCAAGTAGTCTTTAAATAAAGCGCCGTTAAACATAGAGCCAACTGTATATTTTTTTGTTTTATATTGAAATACAAATTGACAGTTGGGGCTAAACTGCAACAAAATCAGATGTCAGAAAACATACCAGTTATGTTCATTGATTAAAAAAAGAAAATACTTTTTATGAGAAATATAATTTTTTTCTATAATGTCAAATGTAAAGCAATATATTTTTTCGAGCGACGAAGGAATAGTGAAATATATCCGAATGGAGCAAAATAACGAAGAGCGATTTAACGAAAAGTTACTTGACAAAATTAATCATTCACTAATTATTCTTTTCCCTCCCTTTCCTGTATTATTTATAACTAACTCTTGAGAAAATAATTATATTCAAGAAATTTTTTCCACATTTCAGGTTCGGCTCAACAGCAGCGCATTTCTTCAGCAATTTCACTATGGGGTATTCTATGCTTATGTTAAGCTAAAAGAACAAGAATGCAGAAACATAGTCTGGATTTCTGAGTGTGTTGCTCAACGTCACAGGGCCAAAATTGACAATTATATTCCTGTGTTTTAGTGTACATATTGACAGATGTTCTCCCTTTAATCTAGACTTGTTATTAAAAAGCAAATATTGTCATTCCAATGGCTGTACATGTGTGGAAATTCTAGTTAGATGAGAATAATGTTATATAATATTTATTATATTGTTTTTGTTGCATCTGTGTAAATATATTTAATCAAGCAATGATAAAAATTTTGAAAATATAAGTGGTTGTATGTCATAAGATGTATTGTGTAATTTGTTCAACTTTTGAAAATTTCAGTAAGAAATTGATTTATGTATATTAACTTTAGATACATGTTTCAAACTGAAAAAAAAAAACTTTATTGAAGAGAAAATGCCTGTGTAAAGTCATGTATCTATTTTGTTTGCAATACTAGAAATTAAAAAAAACTAGTGAATTGTTAAATTGTGTTATAGTTTATTTTCTAAAATTTAAAATTTGCATTACATATCACGATGTCAATTTCCGTAAGGATTTGGATTTTATGAAAAATGATACTGTTTCAGATTAGCCTATGTTGTATAAACTTTTATCAAGTACTTTTGTACCTGATTTTAAAGAATTTTGTTGATTTTGTCTGTGTGTAATAAAAAACAAATTCTCCCAGTTTTGACAAAGCAGAATTCTAAACTTTTTTTTTTCTTTTTAGAGGTACTTACTAATTTTAAAGAATAAACATAGTTTAATTGTCTCCTCTGATACTGGATTTTCCAAATATTGTTAGGGAAAAATAAATGCAATTCAAAAGCAAATTCTCAACAATTTATTCAAAATATAAGAATCATACACCCATAACTTTCACATTAATAATTTTGTATTTACAACTTACATAATTAAGAATTTCAAACAGGTTGTACATGAAGTTAACTCCTGAAAAACATTTTTTCGTAACTAAGTCATTGCTTACAGATTATAGATAATGATAGAGATGAGTTTAGAGCAACTAAGAAATTAATTTTACTTTATTGCGATTGTCATTTCATTCCTATAATATTTACATGTTAAATCATGAATAACATGACATAACATTTAAAATCTATTCCAACATTCATAATTGTTTAAAGCAATTGAATGATTTTTAACGTCTCCATAAATGAAACTCATAGGAAATAATAACAAGCTTTTTTTTTTTTCTTTGCAGCTGTAGTGCAAATCTAAAAAATATTTTTTCCCCCTCCATAAACTTGATAGTTTTAAAAGATTTTTGTACACAGCTAAGTTTAAATGTACTATTTGAATCAATTTCAAGTATTTTTTAGAAATATTGGAATTATACCCTGCAACAACCAATCTAACAGAAAAATAAAATTGAGGAATAAGTGAACAAATTATAAAATTTCTGTATAAAATTATTTCACTTGACAAACAATATTTTCTAGAAAAGTTGCTTTTGTAGAAACATTAAAACTTTTAGTATTTACTTTTGATATAATGAATACTGTACTGATACATCAATAGGTTTTACCATTATGTGGCATTCTAGAAACTTGCAGCACTATCAACCAGGGTTTTACATTTAAGTAGAATTAACTTAAAATTGGAAATTGCAGGAAAAATTTTGTAAAGATAATTTGGAAATAGCGATACATCTTGAGAAGAGCGCCATAAAAATACTAAAATTCCACTTTTCGCAACAAGGATGTAGCCCGATTGAGAAATTTGCAATGAAGAAAGTTGAAAAATGAGCACCTCTTCATTCCTCATAGCTACATAAAAAACGACATTCTAATTGTTTGAAAATTTAGATCTATACAAAACCTCAAAATACATCACTATTTTAATCGCAAGGGCAGAGAAGTTGACAAAATGCATTTGAAGCAGTAGTAATCCAAATCTATTGTATCATTTTGGAATAAGGAACATTAAATTAAATAATAAAAAATTTTTAAAAAGATATTCTTAGAAATTTCCATTTTCTATGCTGCAAGTCTTAATAGAAGTCATTTATAATCGTTGAAGTGTAAAAAGGCTTCCTATAAAAGAATTGAAAGGAAATATAATAAAGAGAAATTTTACAGTATTTTTTTTTTTTTTATAACAACTATACAACAAACTATATTTTTCAAAAAACGAAACAAATCAAAGCTTTATATTTAGGTTTTTAAATGGCTATTAAGTATTACTATTAAAATTGTAATTTTTCTTACAATTTTATTTCAAACACAAAGTATTTAATTTTTTGTAGCTTATGCCAATATTTTGAAATCAATCACTAAATTTCGACAAAAGCTACTGATGAAAGTTTTACTGATTTTTATTGTCAAAAAATGCCAAGTACGTCATAGGACTACAATTCAAGCTTGTTTGAAGTTAACTGTATTTTCATTTCAGTAAAAATTTGAACAATCACCTTACACTAATAAATCTTTTTTTTTTTTTTTGCCAAAATAGATTCATTTTGCCTCGTAGTTAATAAGCATAAACATTAAAAACCACTTTGAAAAATTCATATGATAAAAATTTTCATTTAGGGAAAAAAATGATCCACTAGTATAAAATTACTGTATAAGTTCTTTTGAGAAAATGTAACAAACCACAGAAAATCTACAACTGCATTTTAACGCCTACAGAATTATGACAAATCTGCACCAAAATGGTAGCTGACAATCATAAATTTCAAACTAGACTCGTTACAAATTAAGCTAACAATATTTGAATCGATTATTTCAGAAAAGGCGCAAGTCCAATGGATTTCCGTAGGACTTGCCCTGTCTGAAATAATCTTTTCACTTGTTTTGTACCCCTCCTTTCAATTGCATTGACGTTGAACTTGCATTTTTAGAAATTGGTGGCATATAATGATATGAATTAAGATATAATTGTTGAGCTTCTTAAATCTAATAATTTAAAAAAAAATGTTATGTAAGACTTTATTTTTGAACTGAACGATGTTGAAAAGGTATTCTGGACTGAATAATTTTTCACAAGATACTTAAAAACATAACAAGAACCTGCCAACTGCTACAAAAAAAATCTTAGATTTTTACCAACTGATTATGATTGATGAAGTACAGTCAAACCTTGATATCTCGAAAAAAAAGCTTTTCCTCTGCATTTTGCATAAAACTCTCAAGTGTTTTCTATAGTTATCTCGAAATTTATTTTTTGGAACCCTCACTATGTCGAAATTTTTGCCACAGAAGCAAGGTTTAATTGTTGCTTTTCCATTGAAAAAATTTTGTAGCAGAACCAGTTATGGAGACATCTGCATGTAGCCATTCAATCTTTTCCCCTGGAAAGTATGAGAATAGAGGCTTGGGGTAAGAGAATAGGGGAGCATTGTTATGAGGGGGGTGCTGACGTCTTTTGACTGTTTTCTCCGAAAGGTTAGATTCTTTCTCTTTTCTTCTGCTTTGGAACACGCGCTCACTTTGACAACAGGGGGTCAAGTTTTTGTAGTTGACCAGCTTTGCAGCGAAAACGTGCTCTTCTTCAGTTTGATTTTTTACTCCTGCAAAATGGCTGGTGAAAAGCATGTGTTATCAATTGAGGATAGAATTAAAATTTTGAAGTTTATTGATGAAAACATGCTGATGAAGAAAATTGAAATTGCTGCTAATTTTAAAATCCTTTCCAGTACACCTTTCAGCAATAATAAAAAACCGTCAAGCTATCGAAAAAAACTATTATCAAGGAAATGGTAAAAAAATTAAAATTCGAAAATCTGCTTATCTTGAAGTAGAGGAATGTGTGCGTTTAAAACTCAGAAATTGCTATAAGGAGTTATTAGTTTTTGTCGTATATACAATGTGATATATCTAAATGTCATTGTGAGAGTTACAATGACTTATTTTTTTTCTTCTTATTTATCTCTCATTTATCTGCTTTTTCTTATTTTTTTTCAAATTTCGAGGTTATACTGTATTTCATTTCAATTACTTAAGTACACAGTACGGCTGTCCCTGCCATGGAAATATAAAGTCTCAAATTCAAATGTGCTGAAATTTTAAGACAAATCGCTAAATTTAGCAAGTTTTGAGTTGTTATTAATAGGATTAACTTTTATCAAGTCCTTATTATAAAATTAGTTTCTAATGCATCAGGCTACAGAAGAAAAAAAAACATAAAAATATGACAAATTGTAAGTAATTATGCACATAAGAACTGCTGTTCTTATGCAAATTTCAGGAAAAATAATTACTACAAAGACATAAAGATAATACTGAGGCTTGTTACAATAAATAAATTTGTGCTTTTGTAACAGTGCACTGGATTAAAAAGAGCATTTTTTTTCGCTCATTACATATGTAAGGCATTTTTAATGCTTATATGAAGTAAAGATAGTTTTAAATAATATAAATCTCTCAATAGTTCCTGAGATGGGAAAAAAATCTTTGGCACCAATAATCTTTTCAGTAAAATATTTGATAATTATGTAAGCATAATTAGAATCAGAAAAATGTCTATAAAAATGTTTTGTTAAAACATCCAAAACTCTTTTTTTTAAGCATTTGATTATCCTTAATATTTTTTCAGTAAAATTGTTGACAATAAAGTACATATGATTGGAATCACAAAAATGTCAACAAAAATGTTTTGTTAAAACCCTCAAAAATCTCTTACAGCCTTTTCTTCGAGAGCATTCGAGTAGCTCAGCTACTGAATTATACTATCCTAACTCTCACTGTCATCAAATACTCATGTACCTTCAAATTCTTACCTAATTTGGGAAGAGGAACTTTTTCTTTTAAAATCTGCCATAAAAATATTTATTTTACTTCAGTCAATATCCCAATCAAAATTCAACAAACATTGTCAACATGAATATGCTCCAGTTGAGATGAAAGCAATAATATGGTGAATTTTTCTGAGCTATTGCAATTACAACACCATGAAATCTACTTAATAATAATATCTAGGGGTCAATAGATTTATTCACATTATTTGAAGTTTGAATTATTTTTATTCAGATGAAACTACATTTTTTCTTCTGAAACTAAGTTTAAAAGTTTATAGATACAAAGTAAATTTATTATAGTAAACTTTTACTTTATTTCATTAATATTTTGGTTTAAATTTAAAAAAAAAACACTTTAAATTAGGTAAAAGTTAGTCAAAATCTCTAGTTTTAAAAATTCTTAACGGAAAATCTCCTATTATTTATTGAAAGGCTTTACTTTATTAGAAACTTTGGGTAAGATTAAATACTGTAACAGCACTTACTTTTGCAAGCCCGTTGCAATCATGAAAATTTAAGCCTTCCAAAATATTTTAACTTCATTTATTAAATCAACATCCAGTTCAGTTCATGTAAAATTCACGAAATTTTCAGCTTGCCAAATCTCAGATACCTTCATTTTCGCAAAAAAAGTGCTTTTACAGTATATCTTTTGAGACTTCAAAAGTTTTTTCTTTTTTCTAAAATCCATATAAAGAACAAAATTTAACTAATTATTCTGTATATTTATTATTTTAAGGTAAGGTAGGCACATGTGGTTAAAGTATAAACAATAAGAAAAATTAATAAAATGAAGAAAGTGAAAGGGTTAAAGATATTATTTCAAATTAAAGATTTTAAAATATATATAATATGTATAGAGAATTTAGAAAAGAAAAGGCAAATAAAATTCATTGATCATTGCATATTTTTATTTTTTTTTTTAAAGATGTAGCATTATTTAATTTGAGGAAAATATAAGTAAAACATACATTGTTAAAATTAAGCAATTTCACGATATTATCTAAGAAGCAATGTTGAGCAGTCATGGGAATTGGCACAAAAACTATTCCTAATTAATAAGTCATAATAAGTCAGTTGAGAGGTTTTAGTTTAACCAAATAGGAAATATTTATGTATTATCAAAATTCATTTGCGTTCAAATTTTTGTAAATGTAACATACAATTCAAATGATTAAGGAAGATCTCATTTTGTAAGTTTTACTCAAAAATACACAACCCAAAAAATATAAAATAGAGAGATTTTTAAGAGAGTTGTTTTGTAAAATGAAAACTAATAAAATTACAGCAACATCTACTACGGAAAAATAGCACCTTAGCCAATTAATTACATGAATAATTTTCAATCTCATGAAAAGTTGTCAGTTTGGAGATTTTAACATATACAGCTCTTCAGAAATAAATTGCTGTCAAGACTCAATTAGGTGCTTTCAAAAGTATGACAATTTATGAACGTAACTTACAATGAATTGATTGTTAGCTTCTTAAATTTTAATAATGTAAAGTAGCACACCTGATGTTAGCTGCAAAAAAGTTTCATTCCTTGAATGAAAACATATGTTAACCGGGGATAAGTTAACTATTTAGATTCTATGATTTTGGAGGATATCCCCCTACTTCTCAATTAGGGGAATGTGGGGCAAAGTAAAATGGTAGAATAATTACTTTGTTTTTAGCGCCATCTATCTACTCATCTTCCCTTATGTAGCCTATTTTAGTCGGGAAAAGTTACTTCTGAAGATCAAAGAATATGATCATGCAAGACATTTTCAAAAATTAATTTTGTTACTAAAAAATGATGAAGTTCTTTTAATTAACATTTTATATACTAAATGAAACCCACTAATATTTGATGCAGTATTTATTTATTTAATATTAAACTTATTTTCATTTTAAATATTTTTTACAATTAGTCACGTGCATGCGGGGCAAAGTGAAATAGATCATTTTGCTTACTTATTCAATCATTTATTAAATCATTTACATATTCATTTATTTTATTCATAATAAATGAATGCTATGATGATACGCAGTAAATTTCATATGAAATGATAGATAGTTTATTGCTTATTTATGAAATACAAAATGAATTTCATATTCATTTATTGCATTCCTTCATTTAATAACTCACTCATTTTCTCAATCCTTCACTATTCCATTCATTAACTTTTTCTCATATATTAATTATTTTATTCATTTTTTCCTTCCATTATCTATTCATTTCTTCATTCATTATTTAATTTATTCATCCATTTGACCAAAAATATTTTTAAATAATAAATAGAAAACATTTTATTAGAAGAATATTTCATTTTTCACTTTGCCTAATAGAAACAAGAAGTTCCGTCTAGAACTAAGCGAGCCTACTTTCCCGTATACCCATACTACTTTCTAGTACCTGATCAATATTCTCAAAAATAGCTAAAATCGCAAATTCTTTCAAACATATTTCTTTTTTAATATCTTAAGCTGATTTCTAGGAATAAAAGATTCCTCACTCATCTAAAAAAAAAAACAGCACCTTTCAAACAAAGCAGCTAATACACTTTTTTCCATTAAAAAAATTCTTTAACAGCGCGCGTTCAAAACGAAAAAATAATAATTAAAATTAATAAGCTCATTAAAATAAATACATCATATCACCAAAAAAAAAATCGTTTCTTTTTACCCTGTTGCTAAAAATATTTTTTTAAATGAATTAATGCACTTTCCAAAATAAATAAAAACAATAAAATGTCAACTTAAAAAAAAAATAATTTTCATTGTCAAAAAAAAAAATCGTGTGCGCATATCTTTAAGTACAAACATAAATGACTTCAAGTTTATTCACCGAAAACTGAATACCTAAATTAAATCTTTACCGTGAAAATAAAAACAAGTCATATCAACAATAATTATTTCAAAGTTAAAACCATAGCTGCGGAGTCGGAGTCAATCTCATTTTGAGATAAAGGAGTCTGAGTCGAATATCCAAGAATTGGAGTCATTTGTCCTCCGTGTATAAATTTTTGCCAAAGCTATGAAGTCAGAGTCAAAGTAGGGGAGTCGGAGTCTGACTAATTGTCGGGCACAGGAGTCGGAGTCAGGTGCTCTAAATTCTCGGAGTCGGAGTCTGGAGTTTGGTGTCAAGAGCTATTTACAACAAAATTTGTTTGAAGTAAATCCGCCTTCAAGTACGGAATCTACATTGACTTTCAGTTTCCCGTAGGCGCTAATATTAAGGGGTTTGAACTGTTCAAAATTGAACGGAAAATTGTTCAAATCAAAAAGATATTTTATATACAAGTTTTTCATCAAAAGCTTTTTCCTACAAAGTTTGTTTGAAGCAAATTCGCCTCACAGTTCGGAATTGCCTTGAATTTCCCTGTAGGCGCTAATGTTAAGTTTTTTTTGAACTGTTCAAAATTGAACAAAAAATAGTTCAAATCAAAAAGTGAAATATGGGAATGAGGTGTCCTTGCCGAGATCTTTTGAACAAAAAAAGGTTTGTTCAAATCGGACTATTCATTCAAAAGTTATTAGGGGGGGGGGGGGACAGACAGACACATTTTCCCCCATCTCAATACCCTACTTTCCAATTTTTAATTTTTCGATATTTATTTAATTATTTTGTTTATTTTTGTCATTTTTTTTTGTTTTTCGCGATATTTTTAAGATGCATAAAGCCTTCTTTCATGTTTTTTTCTTCTTTTTCTGACTTTTACTGGGAAAGTAGGCTAAAAAAAAAAGAGTGAAATTTTTCCACTTTTTTTTGAAGGTACAAATTTTGTGGCAAAAGTTAAAAATGAAGTTTTATTGTAAATTACAATATTCATTCTTTATGTACCATAATTTTCAAAGCAAATTTGCAATTTGTTCATTTTGAAAAAAATAAGTTATAAAAACTATTTCACTTTGCCCCACATTTCCCTACTAACAAATAAGAATTTAAGACACATAGAGAGCTTGAAAACAAAAAGTCTACATGAAAAGGATTGAAATAGGTGCAGTTTTTGATTTTAGCTGTAGTATTAAAATATTATTTTGTGGAATGACACATTTTCTATGATTTTTATGCATGGCACACAGGTAGCCAGTTATATATTAATCAATTATTCAAATCCCTATCACTAAAAGGAAGAAAAGTTACCTTTTTATGAGAATACAATAAATATCTCAGCATTTAAAATTGATGTTAAGAAGTTGAAATCTAATTGTTAAGATGGTTTGAGTCTTTTTCAAGCACCTAATTGGCATCTTAAACAGATGACCACAAACAGTGTGAACAACTAACATATATTTAGATGATGCCTTCCATATAGCCTGTATTCAGATGTTGGATAAGAGTTTGAATGAAAGCCATTTCTTTGCGAGTATTCTCAAAGATGATGGTGGGATCTTCTGCTGTGCAGCGTAAACAGTTTGGAGCCATCACCATAGCCAAATTTTTTGCATCCATTTTTGTTACTGCACAATTTTCTTCAGCTGCAAATACCTGGAGACAAATAGAGAAATACCAAAGATATCATTCATGGCCAGAAATCTGAATTAAAAACCTTTTTAGAATATTTTTAATGTGTGTGGGGGGGGGGGGGGAATCTGGTGTAGTCCAGGAGAAAAAGGTGAGAGGACGGATACAAGGAATGGGCTATGGGGGTGATCGCCCCTCCCTTGAGGCAAATTTTCCGAATTGAAGTCTTAAAACGCAATTGTAGGCCATATTTGACGAAGTTAAGGAAAGAGATGGAGTTCGAATTTGAATCACCTTCTCGTAAATTTTTCAGATTTGAAGTTTCAAAGAAACAAAATCAGACTGATTTTTGGCAATGTTAGTTAAAAAGGAGTATGGAGTTCCCCCGATAGATAAAAATGTTGTGCTGCCCCCCCTTTCAAGCATGTTTTAAATACGTAGGTGAGTTTAAAAATCAATCGCTCCCTCCTAGAAAAAATTCCGGATCCATTCTTTGTACAAGCAGAAGCTAATGAAATCAAAAGTTGAGAGACACTTACTTATGTTAGAAAATCAAAATGGTTGTGGAATGCTGAGTCAAAAAAAAAAAAAGTGGGAATCACAGAAAGATTCTAAAGTTTTACATATGTCTTTAAGATCATAATATTTCCTATGATTTTTACAGCTATTTCTGCATTATTCTTATTGTTCTGCAAAAAATTTCTTGTAAGGGTAGAAATTAACACAGCGTGTCATTTTATTTCATACATTTTTTGGCTTTGGGATGTTCATAAAATTGTAATATATAAAATTGTAATATATATATTTAAAAAAAAAAAAATTCTAACTTTATATAATGTCATTTAAAATTATTGATATCTGAAAGAAAATAAGTAGAGCCTTACCAAATTTGACACTTGCAGTCATCTTTTAGACATTAATTTTTTTATACATAGTTTGATGTTGGAAACTTTAAAACTCATACGCATGCGGTGTTCAAGTTGATGTCAAGGTGGTTTCTGTTCTTACATTTATAAAATTCATTGTTGAAAATAACTGCTTGAAGCATAGGTTGATTCAAATATTGTACAAAGAGATCTTATTAACTTTATATATACATTAGAGAATTAGGTAACAAGTTTAATTCAGTTAAAATAATATTTTAATTTTTGTAGAAATAAACTCAAATATCCATATCATGCATTTTTTTTTCTTAAGTTCTGCAAATTTTTCTCCCATACAATATCATTTTGAAATTCAATCATTTCGTGTACAAATTATATTGCAGGTACAGGCAGATAGATCTGACCAATGAGTGAAATCAAAACTTGGAAATTTAAACTAATTAATGTTAAAACAAAGTGAATGGTTTGCGTGCCATCCAAAATTCATTACCCCTGGTCAAGAATGAAATCCATATGGATAGCTAGAAATTTAACTAACTTTGTGCTAGTACTTGAGAGATTTTTCTTAAGAAAATAAATTAACTTAAAAAAAAAAGGAATATATAGAAGCTTACTTGTAGGAACCGAATAAGATACGAGAAAACTAATCTATTCAGCTCGGGCAAATTTTTAACAATCTGAATTGAAGCTTCAGAATCATTGCAAAAGGTAATACATTCTTCATAGTACTCAGCTGGAATGAGCGGCTCAAACAATTCTCTGTACCACTGTTTGAGTAAGGATGCTGGAACGTGAGGATCATCACACTCCATTACTTCCCATTGGTCAATTCTCATCTTCATGGAGTTAATTTCATCCACATCGCCAGGAACCCTAAAAATTGTACAAACGTTATGTGTGAAACAGCAGTAAAATTAGGGTTTGTGGAGGCAAAATAATGGATGAATATTGCTTATTAACATGAATATCAGCGAGCAGGCCCAGATCTGCATTCCCGCAGACCCCGCAGTAGGGGACGACACTCCCTTTAGGCGCACAAGGGTTCAAGAAATCAAAAAAAAAAAAAAAAAAAAATTGAAAAATACTAGCACTAAGATTTATTCACGTGACAAATATACACTGATGGCCTCTGGAGAGGGGCCTCAGATTTTGTTGTAGGGGGGCCCAAGATTTAGAGATTTGGGCCTGTCAGTGAGTACAAAATCTTGCTTTTTCATGAACAAAAGTTTCAGGAATAATTTCATATTTTACAAATAATGATGTGAGTAATGCAAAATAACCCAGTATGTTGAGGCCATTGGC
The DNA here is from genome assembly GCF_026930045.1 of Uloborus diversus. NCBI lineage: Eukaryota > Metazoa > Arthropoda > Arachnida > Araneae > Uloboridae > Uloborus > Uloborus diversus. The sequence goes on from NC_072739.1 coordinate 9,444,699, forward strand.
AAAACTTTAATATCTATATTATGAATTATTTGATCTAACGTATAACGGCTCATGTAATTTCTACTACAAAGTTCTGAAATTTGCCAAAGTAAGAAGATTTTGCCAAAATTTGCCAAAGTTAAATTTTTGGCATCAATACTTGCATGAGGAATGTTTTTCCTTTGCATAGCTAAGCAGACTGTTTAATTTCATCAAAAGTTATGGTATGAAAGTAGACAGCAACAATCGTTCGAGTTTAGCGACATCTGTTGGCGTTTGAGAATATATAAAAATCAGATTATTTTATTTTTAAAGGGAGATTATGAACTAAAATCAGTTTAAGGTTAATTATTTAAACTTTTGCACACACAAAATAAATAAATAAAACTTGTAGAAAATGTAATCGGTATTTCATATGCTTCCACATTATGAGGAAATTAAAAACATTGTTACAGTAAAATTTTAAAAGAGAATCAACGTAATAAACTCTTGGCATGAATAATTTAAAAAAAAAAAATCATCCCTTTTTTAATCAGCTTTTCAAATGCTGTGAAATAACTTACTGTTTCTAAAAGTGTTTTAAATTAATACACTTTTGGATTGTACTCTTAGCTAAAAAAATAAAGTATCAAAAATTGCTTTGATCAATCAAATATCAGTGCACCTAAATATTCCTTCAGTTTGGGCTCCATTTAGCTGCAACACTGCTTCAGATAATGTTGTCTGGACCCAAGGTAAACGATATGTGGGATATCTTTTCCTCTGAAGAGACATCACTTCTTCCAGACTGTTGCCAAACATTGAGGGTCGGAAGATTTGCACCTAAATAAAAGTTAGATACATTGAAAAACAGTTTAACTAGCAGTCAAAATTATTTGCAATAGATTTGCCAAATTATAATTGACAAGCCAATACATAACAAAAAATGTTACAAATAAAATGCTCAGTCTTATATAATTAAAAACTGAGTATATGTACCTATGTATTTATGTATGTAACTATGTATGTATTCATGTATGTATGTATTCCTCTATGTTCGAGTTCCTTCTCCTGAATGCCAGTGAAATGACCATCGAACCAGATATTGATAAATTTGTATTTTACCCATCTTTATGCTTGGCTATTTAACATAATCCTCCAATAATAACTAGCAGAGATATTAATTAAAAACTATTAATTATGATACCTAGATTTTGACATAAAATCCCTATTTTTTGAAGGCTTTCCTCCATTCAAATCATTATTCAGTACTTCATCTCAACTTTCCACAACAATGCTTTTATTAACATTAGTAGTGTGAAGAAAATCATTGAGAAGAAAGATGTGTTGCCTTTTTTTTCTCATATATGAAGAAATAAAATTTTGGCTTTTATTTTGAGGCCTTTCCTGTAATCCGGGAATTTAAAATGTTTCCATTCTGATTATTTTTCTGGAATCTGCCGGAAAAGTTTACTGTTTTCTTTTTTCTTTTGTTCAAGCCTGATTGTTTAACACACGTCACTTGACATACCTTTTATTTTCGAGGCGGACCGTGCAAAGCTGGGCGATACAGCTAGTAATATTTAAAAATTCAGAAATGTGCATTTTTGTGAAGCAACAATTTGTGAAACAAATGACAAACTTTTTCACTTTTCTATTACTCACCTTTAACATCAGTCAACTTCACTAAGATATCTTGAGAGCTAAATTCCTTGAAACATTTATAGGTTATTGAATTTTACTGAAATAAAAAAGCTTCTCAAAAATGTTGTTGTTTCATTTTTCAGTAGGTGCATGTGTCTAAGACAGTAGTTCCCAATCTGTGGGCAATAAATTTGTGAGGGGCTATAGGTGGGAGATGAGTATTTAGAACGAAATAATGATTATAAAACACTAGCGAATATCTGAACTGAAAATGTATAAGAAACTGATTGTTAAGAGTTCAGATAAGGAATTAGAAGTTCAAAAATAAGCATATTAAAGTTCAAGAGCTTTTTCTTTACACCTCGGTTGAACAATAAGGATTGTTTTCACCAATCATCCCCAAATTCATGAATGTTCATTTTTTTAAACTTTGAGTCACTACTTTTAATTTCTCCAGATTCCATTTTTTTTAATAAAAAGAAAATTTCATAAGAAAAAGTTCTTCTGATTTTATAAAGTACATCAATGTGATCTTGATTATGTATTTCTCTTCATATACCTATCAATTAGTTTAGGAAAAGAAAGATGGACCCCCCCCCCCCCTCCAAAAAAAAATACTCATATTTATTTAGTTTTTGTTCAAGAGTTTTTTCAAATAAATAAATAATTTATATTTTCAATAATATCGATGTTCATTAAAGCCAATTGATTGGTTGTTTTTTCAAGGGAGGAAGGGCCGAGAAGAGGGGGAGGGGTTGCAATGGGCTCAGAAAGCTTGGAAAGACTGATCTTCAAAATAGTGGAATTTCAGATTAAAATCTTCAGGTCAAAATTTGTTTACAAACAATTCATGTAAATTATTAACTAAATACAGCACTTCACTAATTAGGCTTCACCTGCACATTTTAAAATAGCATATTTGGAAAACACAGGGTTCCAAATACATTTTCAGTTTGTCCCCTGGGGAAAAAAAGAGACCTTTATCTCAAAACATAAATGAGAAAACCATTAATACAGTTGGAACCATTGGTAAGTTGGGAAAAATAAGGACTAACTTCTTTCAAAAATTTGTTCAAAAATAAGTGCATAAGACTACACTCATTAGCTATAGCATTTTTGTGGGATTTAATGAGATCTGCTATAGTGCAGCACCACGACCTGGGAACAGTTATTTTTATTCAAGCATCAATTAATTGCAAAAAGAAACTGTATATTTAAAAGTGAAAAATCACAAAAAAGAATCTTTTTACAAAATAAATTTTAAAAATCTTTAGTAGACAGATGATAATTGAAAAACTTTAAAAAAAAAAGTGGGGGGGGGGGGAAATGTCACAAAGATTGAAGAGGGGAAAAGGAAGGGCAAATTCAAAATTTGCACAAGAATTAAGTGGTATAAAAATGATCAAAAGAGAAAATACAAACAAGAAAAATGGTTCTATTTAAATTATTATTGGAGGTACTAATTTGAAGTAAAAAGAAGGAAATTTAGTACCAAGTTCACAACAGCATGATTCAACAAAAATAAACAGAAATTATAAAGGGTGATTCCACGATCATGGGCAGGAATTTTTCTCATAACTTCATTTATACACATTTTAATAGGGGCTGGCAGTTAAGAATTTTTTGACCCAGTGAAAGTAATTGACTCAGGTGACTTCCTAAGCAAATTTTTTTTTCTAATTTATTTTTCAATTGATATGTTTTTTTTTTAATGAAGTTAACTTTTCATGTGTGGGACACACTTTTGGACATCAGCTTCAGAGTTCTTGATTCTAGCAATATATCCTTCTATTCTGTTGTTGAAATCTATTACATATATACTTTGCTTTCCCACTAATTACTTTCTAGTGGTAATTTCAAAACGATACACAAGTAGTGGGCCATAGCAAAAGAAAACAGATATTTTGTCCCACAACTATATTTTACGACAAAAGTAATATTTCAAAAATGTAGCATACAAATATTGTTAACCTAAGATGCCACACATACACGTGTCATTCCTTAGGTAAAAATAATTTGGCTTATTACAAGTTTTGAAACAAAATGCAGATCCGTCTGGTGTGGAGCAAAATGTGTTTTCGTGAAATGGCCATAAAGGCACTATACGGAGTTATCACCCTATTGTCTAATTCACTGCATAATATAATAAACCTACTAAAAAATATGAATCTTACAACTGGCAACAATGCTAGGCATGAAATAAATCAATACCATGAGAGAAATCAAGAAAAAAACTTCCATTAATACAAAATGTAGCACTATGGACATCTATTAATGCTGGCCCCTTTATAAATTAAGATATAAAAGCTGGACTTAGGGAGAAAAAGATACCGATTGGGAGGTCAAAAAGAGGTCACTTGCTGAAAGATTAATGAATAAAAAATTACAAGTCAATACCATCTGGTGCAATATAATAATGATAATAAATACCCTGGATTGCTCTATTTCTTCTACATTTGGTTTTCTTAAACTTCTAGCAGCTCCTTTATGAGAAATTTGCTCCAACCTTTTACCGCAAACTAAAGCATACTGGCTGATTTTGAGCTATAAAAATAAGTGTTGAAAACTAAAATTTTTACCTTTTAAAGACAATTACAGAAATTTCAAATGGTTTGAAGTTTTCTGCAGCATAAATACAATTTTTAACAAATAAAAGCAAAATATGACATTAAGAGAATTTTCACCTTATGTGGCACATATAACTAACGATACTTGAAATAAAAATTGCAAAATGTCACTCCCAAAATATTTGGTTTCTCATTACAAAAACAATGCACATTTAGTGATAATTCACTTATAAAACCTTAAAAAATTCTGCTTTTAAAACTAAAGCTAGTACGGTAATTTAAATTATTATATATTTTTTTTTGGCCTAACAAAAATCTATCAATCTACCTTGGCACCCACCAAACATGACATCTACAAATAAAAAAGGCGACTTCTTCCAAATATTTTTTTTTCTGACTACAGCAATGATTATAAGGGTGAGGTGATAAACTTGGAGCTCAATTTTATTTTCATGTTTCAAGGAAAGTAACTGTGGATATTACTTCAAAATATTAATGTTTGTTACACATTTTTTTAATTTTTAAACAGAAAGAACAAATTTTGGCAGCCGGTGAACATTTTCAGAATATACTCAATCTCTAAGAACATTTAAACTGCCCTCCTCCCCCCCTGCTATGGTTGATTTATTTATTTTACTTTCCAATTTAGGAAATAAAACTAGAAATTATTTTTTGAAAAAAGCAGAAACATTAAAATTTTCAGAACATAATTATTTGTTTTACTTTGTATAACTGTTTATGAAACATTGTTTAACCCAAGTAATAACTTTTAGTTTATGTACTCATTCTTTAGATATTAGTAAATCAATTCTTTTGCTTAACAAAGCCATACTTGTTTAATAAAATTATTACCAAGTGTTTGTGATATGTCATGTCAAAATACTTGGGGGTAACTAATGTAAGGCTGATTTCATGTCTAAGCGTTTCTTCGGGGGAGAGTTATTGCGTACAAAATTCATCAAAATCTTAAGAAAAACGTAAGTCAAGTTGATAGATTTACAGCAATTTGCACTTATCTGCTTCAATACTCTCAAAATCAGCCCTAACAAAATTTGTACTCGTTTTCTTTTTTTTTATGCTGCCGCTAAAAGTCCCATGAATTTTAGTTTTCTTTTTTTTTGCCCCTCCACCCCTCCCCACTTATAAGACCCTGTTGCTGCCACTGACCAAGGGGTCTAGGGTGCAAAGGCAGATGTTCTGTTTAGGTGGTCAGTCAGCCAAACGCAGAACCCTCATTGTTTAGTTTCCAAGCATCTTTTATCATTTTATCAAGTATCACCGAAGAGATGAAAGACTGAGTTGACCACACCCGACTCATGAACTGAACTTGGGTCTGTGTCCTAGAAGTGCTGCCGTTGAGCCAATGGGCTTTTTTTTCCAAGGAGTATTCAAGTACTAGTGAGGACTATTTAGAAGCGCGAACCTATTACAATAATTAAATAACGAGCATGGATTTGATTCCAGCTCACATAAAAGTTTCAGCATTAGACAAAACCTTTTGCACTACACTATAAAAGCTTCAAAATCAATTATTAATAGTGGGTTTTATGTAACAGACTGACTACCACTAACCTAAAATAACAATAAAAGTGTAATCTTAAATATTAAAGGCGAATGTAGTAAAATTAGTAATTTAAAATTTTCAGAAGTTATTTCAAAGTTCATTTTAAAATTTTGCTGTGATTGAGCTATTAGGGAAACATATGAACTATTTTCCCAATGCCTTTTCATTTTAATAAAAGCAATGATTTTCAAGTCCTTATTGTACACAAAAGTTTGGCAGCTAATACATTGTTTTTAGACACAAGTATTTGTAGGTGGAAGTTTGGCAAATAATGATGCATTGCTATGGTCAGTTATATAATAACTTGAATCAAATTTAATAAATAAATAAACTATTAAAATAATAACTATCAGCAGATTTAAGGTAGCTTATGTTAAAATAGAAAATAACTCATAAACGTAAAAGATGCAAATGGATTAAAATCTGAAACACTGCATGCAATTTATAGCAAAGCTTGAGCTTGATATCGCCAAGTTTCAAAAAATCAGATTTTTTTTACTAAATGAGTTTTTTACTCTGATAGTTAAGTTGAAGTCTTAAACAAGCCAATTCCCTCAATGTACTAAATTTGATGTTCATTTTTCAAAGGAAAAAAAAAAAGATATATCAATATAATTCGCTAAATTATGCAAAAAACAGTGTCAACCCTTTTTTTAAACAAAATTCTTTTAATGCACCTTTTTGAAAATAAATCACAAAATTTAAAGACAAAAGATAGTGTACAAACCATGCAATAGAATATTTTTGAATGCCATCTCTAATTTGAACAATCAGAAGCGAATGTTCAAAATACTTACATCAGGTGGATCCAGACTGCTACTTTGATGTTTTTTAATGTAGCCTTCCAAGTATGGTTGGAATTTTGAAGAAGGCGGAAAAAAGGTCAAGCACACTGCCATTAGCTCCCAGCCTAACACCAAGCTTTCTCTGCAAGCAGAAAAATTGATCTTAAAATGAGTTAGGTAGAGGGCGAGTCCTGAGAAACTACCCTCATCAACAAGTAAATAAAAATTTTTCTTTATATTAATTGACATATACGGGTCATTCTTCAACTTTTCTGTCATACGGCTTTTATAGTAAAAACTTTTAAGAACAACTCATTTAACAACGATTTTTAATTTCATCAAAAATATATCTATTTAAACCTGTCAACAATTTTTTAATAATGATTTTTATTTTAGTATATTTGTGGTTCACAACATGTGAATTCTCACCTCTGCGGCATGTCACACACCGGGTGTGACTGTTTATGTTGCTTAATAACGTCTTTAATTAAAATTATATACTTATTTATTATTACTTTCACAAGTGTCTCAAAAACGGTTTAAGAATATTTAATATTTTAATATTGTGTTTTAGATCATTTTAGTAGGACAAGGAGTCATATCACACGATAAATTCTCACCTCCGTTACCTAAACACAAAATGCCATTCCCCATTAACACGTGGCAGTAATGACATCAAATTTTATTTTCCATGATACAAGGGATTCCTTGTTTATTTTCAGTTATTGATGAAGTTGTGATATTTTTGTCGAAAAACAAAAAAATAGATTTTGTTTCAAAGACTTAGTATGGTTATTCTGACTTCTCACCTCCGTGAACTTGGATTTCAAGGATGTAAATTAATGTAGAAAAAGAGTGAACATGTTTTCACATGCTTAACATGTGCAGATTGTAGCAACGAAGGAAAGAAAAATTCCCTGAAAAACATATCTATTAGGAATGAAAAATTCCACACCTCCGTAAATCTCACCTCTGTGACAGACCTTTTCAATGTCATTATTTCTGAGGGGAAAATAAATGATAGAGGGGAAATATATCAATAATAGGCATTCTACCAAAATTATAAATTGCCAGTATATCCTCAAATTTACTAAATACTATTTTTTAACATACATTTGAAACTACAGTGAAGCATCCTTTATACGTTTCTCTTTTATACATTTTTATCAATTATACATTTTTTAAATTGGTCCCTGCGAAGTCTAATACATACTAACCTATACCTATCATATGTTTTTTCCTTTGTACGCTTTTTTTATATAGTCCCTTCAAGAACATATAAACGGTGCTTCACTGTACTAATTAAGCTGTACTTTAATTAAAAGATCTTAATAGTATATTCCCACTAATTATTAAAATAGCTAATTGTTTGCACAATTAATAAAATTACTACTCTGATATTAAATTGGCCTCGATTTTTAAATATTAAAAGTTTTTTCTTTTTTTTATTTCCATAAACAAGGCATTTTTTTAATTTTTTTAAATTTATGAGTAAAATAATTTGAACTTAGCTGTTTCATTGTTTATGGTTACATCTAGTACGTAACACTTTCATGTAAGAATAAATAAAACAAGAAAACAAAAGGTTTCGAAATTGAAAAATATTTGCGTTCAAAAGTTACGTTTTCTGGAGAATGACCCATACACTGAAAATTCTCTCATTCATCTGTTTTATAATCCAACATTCTCCTAGTTAGACACGAGCAGAATCGGTCATATTTATTTTCCTGATTTTATGAGATGGCATTTCTAGCAAAAACAACAATAAAATGCTAGAAAAAAAAAAAACTTAGGCCAGCCTCTATCAACAGTGAGAATGAAACTATTTATGACAAACTCATCAATAATAAGGACTTCATTTGTTGAATCTGGTCAATCTTATGATCATTGATTAATATTTTTTAACTTTAAAAATATGTAACATAACTATTGTAATAATTAGGTAACATTCTCAATGTAATTTTACTAATAACTTTTCAACTTAGAAATAAGTTAGGAAAATATAATTAAAAAAGGAAACGAAACTAAAAATTGTGGTACACTGGTAGACAATAAGTTTTGGGAGCAAACCATTTTAAAGAACAACCTTACTTTTTTAAGCATGACATGGAACTCAATTGGCATAAAACTAAATTGACAATATAGTTTTAAAACAATACATAAAATAAGTTACATAAGTTAAGTATCTTAGTTCAGAAGTTAATGATTTTTTAAGAGCCCTTAGAAAATACCCCTCATAAAGCCTCACATAAGAGCAAATCAGCAACTTTAGAAAATAGATAACTGTCATTGTTAAATAATATAAAAATTTGAACTTAAAAATTATTCTGTTTTAAAAAATAAATGGATTAATAAATAAGCTGGAAAAAGAAACTTTGATTTAGGAGCAACTCAGATCTATGTAACTGACTATTGACCAGGGTTTGTGATTTTTTTTTTAAAATAAAAAAAGTCGGATTTTTTTATTTCAATCGGATTTTTGTCATTTAAATAAGATTTTTTAAATTTTCTTTTCAATCTTCAAACACTTGTAGTTATTAGTTGCTTTACTACAATATATTTCATACAGCAAATGTATTTAATTCAGCTTACTTTTTAAAACTAAGATAAGTTCTCTAAGTATTCAATATATTTTTAAGAATTATAAATGCGTTATGACACTTAGATCAGAAGTGATTTTGTTTTATGCTTTGCTTAAAAATAAGGTTTCCATAATCATGTAAATTTTAGTGTAAAAGAATATGTTAAATAATTACATTTTTTAACTAGAATTAGTGATGGATTATGGGGAAAACTGCAAATTTTTATTTGGTTCTGCACTGAATTGAACAGTAAGTTTGGAGCAAACGCAATATTGCAAGAGTTAAAATCTGTTACACACACAGAACGAGGATCTACATAGTTTTGCCAGTTGTAGTGAAGATTATATAATGCAGTGGACTCCCTCTATCTGAACACTCTCTAATGTGAACACCCGATATTCTGAACACATTTTGATGGTTCCGGAGAAACTCCATAGACTTAACATGGGCTGACTTCTCTGTACGCTGAACACAGTATAATATGAACACCCCAGTATTATGAATGCTATTTTCAATCCCCTTCAATTATTACCTCTCTATATACTGAACATGTTCACAATCGGTGCTCGGGAATTCCTATGAATCAAATTGGAAATCCTAAAATACATTCACGATTTTATCACTGATACAATGGTATTAAAGAGAAAATGGATAGAGGAAAAGGAAAAGCCATTTTCCTGGATAATACTGCATCACGTGAAAACATTCAGAGAGCAATATCAGCTTGAACTTTTTGCCACTAAACTAGATTTCAAGAATCCAACTATTGTATCAAGTTGTTTTCAAGACCTTTAAAGTATGATAACCATTAAGCAAAATGCGGCGGTTTTCTTGAAAATATCACTTAATTCAAATCAATTGATTTAAATCAATGTTTTTTTTTAAATCACATGATTTAAATCATGATCTTAATCATGATTTAAATCAAGCTGATTTAAATCATGATTTAAATCAACGAACCTTGCTATTGACTGAACATGATTTTTGGACATGAAAGAATTAACACCTTGAAAGCAGAATGGTTTAAGTACTGACTTTATCAAAAAACTTCTTTAAAAATCATTAAAATTGCTTCTGGGCATTCATGTAACATTTTCGATTATGGTCTAACTCTCATGTAAAGTTTTAACTTAAAGCTTGCATTTCTTTAAAACTTTAAAACTCATTTCCTTTGATTCCATTGATTATAAGAAAGGACATTAAAGTTATTCAATAGCTATAAAGATTTTTTCTATGAGCACTAGAAAAATGATAGCCATGAACCTAAAATCGAGGATTAAACAAAAAAATATGTTTTTCATAATACACAAAATTTTTTATACTTAATTAAAAATTAGAAATTCTTAGTTAAGCACAAAAATAAAAATAAATAAAACTCTTACTTATTTCAAAAGCATTTCATGGTAAATTAAGCTTTGTTCAAAGTAATAGTAAAGAAAATGTTTTTTTAAAAACTATTACTATTTTTTTAAACCACAACATATTGTTTTTTTGCCACTGCAAAGAAAAATCATAACAATAATATTTATGTAAGAATCTTACTTTTTCAAGAAAAATATTGCTTGAGAATCCAGTTTCTGTAGCACAAAGGTTAAATAACACTTTTCACACAACATGTTTTGTATAGATCACCTATTTTTAAAACTAAATAGCAAAAAAGTAAAAACCAAAATACTAAACAAAATGAACATAACAAACTTATAGTATCGTAATAATAATTAGAAACTTTCAACATAATGTTTGCATGTGTAACAAATAAACAGAACTTTAAAACTTAATAAAAACAATTAAAAGTTAAATCAAATTATTATTAAAATTGAAAAGTTTCTAAGAAAAAGGTGAAAATAGAACACACAAATTTTTGAAAAAAAAAAAGCAAAAATAAAACAGAACAAATAAATTTTTATTTTTCAATATTATTCAAACTGTACAAGTCCTACTATGTTCACACAAAAAAGCAAATCATAGTTTGAAGAAACAAAAAAGCAATACCGTTTTATTTTAACTTTTTCTATATTTCAATGTTGTGTTGAAAGCATGTCAATTTATTTATTTATTTTGAATGTGTAAACTAAAAAAAATCAACTTTACATGCTTGAAAAGATTTCGCTCATCATACATTTTTGAAGTTTACAGTACAGTAGACCCTCGTTTCACGCAAATACCACGTAAATTGAAACCGCATAAATTGAGACCTAATACTAGTGTTAAAATAGGGGTTTGGTTCCGTAGATAACAAAATACTTCATTCTAGTGAAGGCTTATTGTATAATAAGTTTAATGTGTACTTATATCGATTTTAATGCACAACATGCATAAATTAATTTCATGTTCTGTTTATAAAAAGGAGCTGGTTATGATAGTCTTTTGGCAGTCATTAAGATTTTTTCTCTGTAACTCTTTGCAGAGCATTATGGCATCTATGATCACCTGCGTCATTTCCGTGACAGAATCTTCTTTCACTAACAAAGCAGAAAGATAATTTCTATTGTCTAGGAATGGCTCAAAATTTTCAATGTGCAGGTTTTTATTAGTTGTGTCACCAATGTCGATATCCTCGTTGGTTTTGGTCACCTTTGTCACTTCTTAAAGCTCTTCTTCCAGTGAGTTCTGAATTGTGTGAGTTTAATAACTTTACTTCTGGAAAGAGCTCTGGAATCAATCGCATAAAATGTCTTCAGTGGCAGAAGCTTATTATTAGCACGCCAAAATGCAGTTCATTACGCGCAATCTGCAATCTTTAGGAGTTTGGATTTTGAAAGAGGGGAAAATTTTATCTGTTTGCATTGCTGTATTTGTGTAAAACCGAAACTCATTCGCATAAAATAAAATAAAGGTCTCATATCTTCAACCGCGTATAATCGAAACCGCGTAAAATAAACGCGGATAAAACAAGGGTCTACTGTAATTGGTTTTTTAATTTCAAGATACTTTCAACAGTCGATTAGTTACCTCTCATTCAAAATACTCAAATATTCAACAGTCAATTAGTTACCTCTCATTCAAAATACTCAAACATTCAACAGTCAATTAGTTACCTCTCATTCAAAATACTCAAACATTCAACAGTTAAATGGTGACCCTTTCATTCAAAATACTCAAACATTCAAAAGTTAAATAATGACCTATCATTCAAAATACTCATTTTTTTTAATTTTTAAGTTGCAAATTATTATAAAGTATGTACCATACCTCTTTCATAAACTTGCCTGAGGCTAACTTAATCTTCATAGAACCCTTATTTTTTGTTTTAACAGCACATACACTTCCTGATAATTAGTGGCGCAGCCAGAAAATTTTTCTGAAAGGGGTTTTCAAAATCGAAAATTGTTGCTTTCTTTCCCATTCAATTACAATACGTAATTATTCAATATCAAAGAATTTCTACAGATTAGTAATTATTTATTCAAAGTAATTGCTTAAAAACAATTAATAATTCGTATTGATATCACTATAAAACGAAGAAAGTGGAAAAAAAGCACAGAATATTTATTATTAGTTTTACTTTCATCTTATATTCATTATTTTGTGTGTTTTTCACGAGATCATTTAAATCATCCTCCTCAAATACATTCAAGTCTTTATGAATGTCAAATGCTAGCTAATAACGGTTTCGATCTTTCGATGAGAATTGGTTAAGAGCCTCAGAAAATCCGGCTTCCTCTCTCTAGATGTCCCTAAAAAGGATTTTTGCAGTGATGGAAATGCTGAGGGACCATGATACCCGGTAGAGCTTTGACACCATTTTAGCTGTCTTATACCAGTATGGACGTGGGGTGCTCATCACGAAATACAACTTTTACATTAAAGAATTGAAAAGTAATTAATGACTGCTTCCCGATCATTTAAAGCAGAAAGATATTTTGTTGAAACCTATTCCGATTGGAAAAGCTCAAATACTCTGCTTTTTTTCCTTGATTTTAACGGAGGAAATGGATGTGCTTGTGTTCTGGGAGGGGTTTTAACCCCAAAACCGTTCCCGTGGCTGTGCCACTGCTGATAACATTTTGAAAACATTATTGCCATACATTAACTGCACGCATGTTAAACGTAACTTTTATTTACGTTGATTTTAAACTATTTTTCTTTCATTCTATCTGCATCCTTCCCCTCTATCTTGGTTCTTTAACTAACATACAAATTAACAACAATCAACTCTAGTCATTGATCTTTCTAGAATAAATGCACATTGCTCAGTATCTACATTGGGAGCTGAAATGCTTAAGAAAATCACTGGCTTCAAGTTATGAATAAAAGAATTTCAAAACATTAACTTTTACAAAATAAAAACCAATATATAAAAGTAATAACTCAAGTTAAAAAAAGTTTTTTATTTTTTGTTTTAATGCTTTTTGACACAGAATAAATCATGGAATAAAAATAATAAAAACTTTAGATTACACTAACTGGGTTTTTCATTTTGTTGTTTCAAAAAAGTTTTAGCTCCTATGTTTCTAAATACTAAAAAAACATACCAGCTTTCTCGAGCAATATTATGAGGGGAATATGATTTTCAGAAATGCAAATAAGTTACTGGAGTTTTGTGATTAAATGAATTCAAAAACAAGTAACTTATTTTCGTTGTTTTCAGTGAATCACTCAAATGAAAAAAGAGAATGAAATTTTTTTAACCGTCACTAGGATGGCACTCAAGATATACCAGATATTTTTTGATCATGCAGCAACATATTTTTGTTTAAAAAAAAAGTGGTCATCTTAATAATTTTAACGCTACAGATTTAACAAAAGGTACTTCATGTCATGATCTCTTATTTTGACACGAAATTCAAAAATCAAATTTATTAAAATAATTAATAGCTTGAAATTCTAGGATAAGAACACCATGAGGGAAATAAAATATTGAAAACAAAACCAAGGATACCTTTTAGGATTTTCAGTGGTTTGTCTACAAATCTGAATGTAAAGCTCATCTCTTAACGCAGGTTTGTTCCAACCTCTGGTTGCAATGTCAAGAACCACAGCTTCGTACGTTTGACCACTTTTGGCTTTGTGATCTAACATATAGGTTTGAATCAATTTGAAAACTTCACAGGCATCTTTTTTCAAAGATTTGTCAGTAGTCATTATCATTGGTTTTCGAATGGGATCCTGTAAATTAACATACATATGAGACAATGAAATCATTACCAGAGTTTTAATTAAGTTTGATATAGAGGGGAAAATTAAATGGTTCAGTTGCATTTTTGCAATTTATGTGGATGTTCCTCGGAACAGACATTGTATTAACTGTATGAACTTTAAGAAACATGAAATCAAATTAAAGCATTTTAAACAGTATATATATGTTTAGTTGTTTAAAATTTAGTATTTTCCTAAAAACATGTAAATCCAAGCATCAAAGTGAAAAAATAAAGAAATTATTGAACTGAAAATTAAAATGAAGCATTTTGTGATAGCATAAGTTAAAGTAACTTCCAACTTTCAAAATAAACAAAACACTTACAGGATGCAAAAGTGTTGAAATCTCAAAAAAAAAAAAAAAAAAAAAGCATAAAATTTTCAGCAAAGCATGTGCTCAGTGCAAGAGTGTTTCCAAACCAATACGGTTTTAGTAATATATTGGAGAAATTATGAAAATTTAAAGTACTAGAGATGAATATTGAAATTTCAATGAAACATCAAATGATCAAACTTGAGCTGTTGAAGAGAAGGAAAATTTGCTACTCAGAATCTCTTTTTTTTCTAAAATGTTGCATGCTAGAGTTAATTCTTGCAATATAACAAACTTCACAAAAGTTGAAAACACGAAAAGTCCCAGCTTAAATATTTTGGGTTATTTTTTATTTTAACTCGAAGAAATCATCAAGAGTATAATCTCAGCACTAAAAATTTTCAAAAACCTTTACTTCTCCAAGGGAAAATAAATTTCAACTGCAAAATAAATAAATATGTCTAAATTTTGAAATATTTTAAAATACATACTTTGGACCAAGACAACATATCTTGCAGGGAAAATTTCTTACGAAATATTCCCTTAGTGTGACGATTCAAATTGTCTTCAGCATATTTTTGAATATCACCATTTGAAGATTTCCCCTCCTGCAAAAGATACACACGAAATATCATGAAATACTTACTTAAAATACAGCAAAATACTGTTGAAAATTTTGTTCAGTATTTGCTATTTACCAGCACTACAAAGTGAATTGGAAATTATTTTAGTCACTGTCTACCGAAGTCACAAAAAATACTAGCCAATTTTTCACTTTTGGTAGCCATTTTTAAAAATGTATGTACATAGCACAAAAAGTAAATCGCTGTTATATAAGCTGTGAGAAATATTGACGACAAATTGAGGGATTATAATAATCTACAAAATAAAACAAAAAGAAAAAAAAATTCAATGGATACATTTTTGATTATAACACATAATAAAGATATTAAAAAAAAATGTATTTGATAATAACAAAAGTAATGTAAGAACTCATACAGGTCTTATTTTATTTATTTTTGAGAAATTTCTGTCTCTTGATAAGATTATTTTTCAGGAATTAGGAACGTTTTAAGGATGTAAATGCAAAAATGAACTATTTAATTTTTTTTTAAATTGCGATCGTAGAAGCGGATCAAGTGAATAGGTGTAAAAAGTGCCAAGATTACTTGATTTTGTAACTCTAAATGAAAATACCGATCTAAAATGAACATCATAAAAAAAAAATTATTTGTCACTATACCTACACGCTTGCCACTTTTGGCTACTGTGACTTGATCTTTTGGTAACCATTTTCAATGAAATGGTCATATCTTGATGACTGGTGACTGTTAATCTAGAGTTTTATTTTTGGATGTGACCTAATTTCATTTCTAACTTTTGAAACTTTATTTAGAATATACAGTAAAACCTTGTTAAATCCTCACTCAAGGGACCAAAAATTTTGACCACTTATGCGGAGTGACGACTTAGGTGAAGTATGAATTAAAGAAAAAAAAGAAAGCATCTAAAAATGACTGAAATACTTAGCTTAACTGAATCCCAAAGCTGTAAGAGAAAAAACAGCCCTCATAGTGGGGTTTACTCGAAATGAAATGAAGTCATATTCAGAAATGAGCAAGAATGATCAAGAAAAATGTCCACATTAGGCAGAATCATAGCAAGAAGTATGCTTTGAATGACCAGCAGTGAGGAGTGAGATTTGAAGCAGAGACTGTGAGAGAAACAACCCTCATAGCAGGGTTTACTCGCAATGAAATGAAGTCAGATTCAGATGTGATCTAGAAAAATGTCCACATAGACAGAATCACAGTAAGAAGTACGCTTCGAAAGACCAGCAGTGAAGAACGAGATTTCAAGCAGGGACTGGATTCAAAGAATCATGCAACAGCTGCTGTTCCTTATTGAAAATCGGGAATGGTTTCAATGCAAAATTCTTCGCTTTCCAAAGGGAAGTTATTTAATGCACATAGAATTCTCAGGTCACATGGCCAAGTTTAAAATTCTGCTTTCACCTTGTCCTCTGATGAGAGTATTGCAGAGTTGATTCAGTTTCTTGTGAGCAATTCAAAATGCCCTTCTTATCCTTTTCTTCTGCTTTTGAAACAGCTACACCTTCTTTTCTAATTGTCCTTCACATCCCCTGTTGCTTTTCAATTCTCTGCACGAGAGCATAGTTTCTAAATTGAAAATTGGACTCAGAAAAATGAACATTACAGCGTTTCTACAAAGTCCGTTGCTATTTTCTAAGATCTGATAAGAAAGAAGATATTTATAAAACAATTTTCAAGTGACTAGAACCGTGGTAGAATTAAATTTGGTGATGAGCAAAGGAGGACTATTTTATATTAAGGTGAACAAGAAAATGCCAAAGTAAAACAGCGACATAAATGGAGTGACCACTTATCTGGTTGACTACTTATTGAGGTTTTACTGTATAATTAAATTAATTACAAAAAAAAAAAAAAAAATCTGCAGCAGATCCTGTTTATTTCAGTTCTTTCATAACAATGGATTTAACATAACAATGGATGTATTTTTGTTAAATATTTCATTAAAACAAAATGCAGTCTTAAATTAACTTAATTTTAAATTATTTAGAACTGCACACAATTTATTATACTAAAACTATAATCTAAATATTGATTTGATTCAAGTTGATTATGCATCGGTGCATTCAGACTTAACAATGTACTAAAATTGCTGAAACACTTAACTTTTAATTAAGTAATGCAATTTTATTAAATGAGGAAACTTCTTAACTATTGACAGAAAAGTAAAAATGAAATGAGACTCACATCATCATCTTCTTCTTCTTCTTCATCCTCCTCCTCTTCTTCTTCTTCAGCAGTGTTGCTTTCTAAGTGTTCATCGCTTCTGTCACAAATGGAATCATAATATGATGGCAACAGGTGCTGACTTGAATCTCTGTGGCAAAAAACGGGTGAAGACAATGGTGGGTCTGAACGCCCATTGAGTGGCTTTGAGCCTATAAAATTTACAAAATGTCCTTTTAAAAATCAAATTTGGCTATGAAAAAAAAAAAGCCAGGGTTCACTTTTATTGAATAGAAATTCCAATAGACATTGAAATGCATCTAGTCAAGCAAATGATCACTTTTGCTTCATCCTAAAATCATGATATGAAAATCCTCAAGGATAACTTTTGAAGCAGCTTGCATAATAGTTAGGTATGCACCGAACATTCGGTTGGTATTCATCTGACAAATTGAATATTTGGTTAAGCTAAATACTTCAACATTTGGCTACCAAATAATAATCAAATTGTTTAAAATATAAACAATTAGTAAATAAAACATTTGTTCACACAATGAATGAAAGCTATAGTATGATACTACAGTACAAAAATTCAAATTGTTACTTACTAAGATTATTACATTCAAAGTAGGTTATATGTAAAATAAGAGAAAACACTCAGATGTTGAAACTTAAATTTTGTTGCTTTTCAATTTTGCTTAAATCTTATGATATGTAACACAAATCCCACCATTACTAACTCATTTAAATATACAGTAACCAGATTAACCAGATTTTAATTACAGTAACCAGAAAAAAACCTTAATAATATTAAGTGTTCAGGAACATGTAGAGTAAATTAAATGCTTTTTCTATATAACAATATAAGCTGTTAAAATGTACATATATATATAAAAATATCTATCATAGCTTTAAAAATATTTAAAAAAGTTGATTATAATGTGTAGAAAATGCTTAGACATTAAATGCTACCATGATTATCAGTTATCAAATCATTTATAAGAAAAGACATAATTACGAATTTATGCATAATTGCAAATAAATCAAACAAGAAATTAATTACATTAATTTGCCTTTGGTTCTTGCCTTCTTTTACCTTGGATGATTTCTTATTTTCTATTTATTTAAAATTAATAATCATAGTTACTGAAGATAAAATTAGCATGTCAAATGGAAAATGCATTTACATTTTGCAAAAACATACAAAATAGGTTTTAAAAAATATTTCAAATTGCCATAAAATAAAAATTAATATTAGTTAAACTTTTTTTTTACCTGAATATTCAGTACAGGCATCCCTTGTATAACAGGGTACTTGTACAACATGGTTCCAATATCACACAGTACTAAATTTGCGATTATTATAACACGGTTACGATATTACACGATACAAAACTTGAATTTAATAATTCACGGTTTTGATGCAACATAAATGTTATTTCTTAAAAAGATGGAATTTCATTTTTGTTTAATACATTCTGCTAATTTTTGATAATAACTCTAATACATTTTTACTTGGTTTTTATGAAACTTAGTTTCGATATAACACGGTACACATCCCTTGATTCACAATAATTCTAAGTCTCTTATAACATGGTTTCGATATAACACAAAACATGGTTTTGATACAATACTATACATATTGACACCATTTTTACTATGTACATGATTAATCAGTGTAAAAAATAAGTTAAAAAGTTTTTTGATACTACACGGAACGAATTAACCATGTTATCCGAGGGACGCCTGTATTCCGCCGAATATTCGAATAAAATTTGAAAAAAATATCCGGAAAAAAAAGGGCATTTTCTGTATCACAAATAATAATGATACTGGTACCAATAAATAAATTTAAAAAAAATATGTACTTACAAGATAACTGTAGATCTGATTTCCCTTTCCTGTAAGATGAATGCAAAGTTGGTGGGTGGTAAAAAAGCTCCTCATAATCTCCTTCAAAGAACCTATAATTGTCAAGGTACTCTAACGATGAGGAATCATGATGGCTCATGCCCTCGTCATCAGCAAAATGGTCTTCATCATCTCTTGCACCATCAGAGTCATCACTTTGCGAGAAGGAATCTTTATCATCGTTGTAGTCTGTCAGTTTGCCTGAACAAATACAAAATAGAGCTAACTCCCAATTCCAAGAATTAACACATACTCTTTCTGTTAATTAGGATATTTTCTGAAGTTTGACAAAGTAATTAAAACCAAATGAAAAACAAAACTGTGTAGATTTGATATGTATCATCCTCATATAAATAACAGCAATGATCGAGTAACGTGCGTGTTTCAATAACGAAACTCGCGACACAGGATGATAATTTGATAATGTGTTTTGGTAATGTTTAACATGCAATGAAAGACTTTATTGTGACAAGGCTGAACTTGATCTGGTAACTTAACTGTTTTACTGGTAAGACTGTGTCATTTCAGGGGAATGAAGAAACAAAAAAGCGGTCAACTATGAATGCTATCTACTGGAGTTTTGGGTTAATCCACTTGAGTTAGGGTTACAATTTCAACTATCAAAATATTACCGAACCGGCAATTGTTTCGTTCAAATGTAGAAGAAGAGAAACAATTTTCACCCATTATACCTTGACGGGTGACTTTCTAGTTATAATATAATCAACAAAATATCACTTCTTAATTTTGAAGTAAGAAATTGCTTTTAAACTGCATGCTTCTAACCTAAATTTGTAGATTTTGAAAGTTGCATTTGTTGGGAATTCCAAATGATATTATCAATTCTTTATGTTTATTTTGATATATTTGGCTTTAATTAAATCTCGGATTTCATTTATCTAGCAACGTCACAAATACTAATTCAATGACTGTAATGTATTTCCAGATCTTAGACACGTGCGTGCCTTATGCCACGAAATGACGAAGTTCCTTTTTCATTTGATTGGCCGCCGTTCTAACATCGGGAAATGCGCATCTCAAATGCATGTCTTGAAATCCATGCAAATGACTCTGGCTGACTAGATATATTGTTTCGGTAGCTCAGATGCTTCTCTCATTTAAGGCTCCGTATTTTTAGTTTCTTGGTCATCCAAGTCGACTGCTTGCCGTCATGCTCTCGATTAAGCATTTTAAAATTGTAAACATAGTCAGCAAACCTTAAGTTTAAATTAATGGAACCTCGATTAGATAAACGACTCTTCATTAGTCACATTACAAATTTATCAATAATGGTTTTGCATATTTACTAAATTATCTATGCCTTGAGAGAACTTATTTTCCAATTTCATATTTCATATGTAAACAGCTTGCCAAGGATATCATTGTATTATATCACCATGGAGGAATATAAAAAGAAATAATTTCAACCACAGGTATTGTTTTCTACAAAGGGCTCCAGTTAAACTCTGCAGCTCAAAAGGGCCACTAATTAAATTAGTCATTGGTGCGATAACTTCATTGGATCTAATCTCAGCGCACAACAGCATTAGCGAATTAAAATCATGATGTTATTGTACAAATTAAGTTTTTAAAAATAAATTATAAGTTAGGAAACAAAATCAAATGCTGGTAAAAAATTAGCATACTACCATATTTAGATTGATTTTAAGCAAAATATTGCAATAATGTTAAAATATGCACAAAAATTGAATTGAAAACATGTTCCGGGTATTACAAGAAGCCCTTTTTATACTACAAGAGAAGTGAACTTCTTGATGAATCGACAATTGAGAACCAGCCGAAGGGTTTTTTTTTATGCCTTTTTGTTCAAAACTCACATTTTATGCATTGAAAAATTAGTTTCTTGTAGCCTCAAAACACGAGCGTGCAATTTAATTTGAATGTTATTGCTATATTTATTTACCATACCAAGGTAAACATTGTATCCCTAGTTTTAAGATGTTTTATTTATTGTACAGTATTTTCCCGCATATTATCCACAGCGGCGTATAATCCACAGGTCCTAAAGTTGGCCTGAAGGAAAAAAAATACCTTTGTATAATCCGTAGCCAATACAATGCAAAAATATAAAGTTTTGATATTTTTAACATACAATTTTAGCAACTAAACTAAAAACATGTAGAAATAATAACTTTTAAATATATTCAAAATTAATTTAAAAACTAATCTAAAAGATAATAATTTCTTCTCAAAATTATCATTATAGTACGCTAATTACTTGAAGCTTGAAGACAAAGAGTCAAGAAAGGTTCGAACGGTCTAATCTTGTGCAAATGAAGTCTTCTTCCTGTTGTTTATTTTACATAGCCTGAATAGCGAAAGAAAAACATTTAAGCTATGAAAAATAAACAACATGCAAGCAGGAAAATGGGCTCAGTTGGCAAATCTTTCTGTAAATATTGAGGTTCAATGCTTTGGTGTTGAGGAAAACAAAGCGTAGATAATCCGTGGCAGCGTACAATCCGCAGTAGATAGAAAATATCTACTACTAATCATCCATTTGGATTACTGAAACTAAGGAGAGATTTTGCTGAAAACCATGCTTTTAAGTCATACTGCTAATCTTAGTACAATTATACATAAACACGTAAGGATTGTATGGCTAAACCTGAGGAAAACATTCTGAATAGTTATAACTATCAGGATAAAATTCTGGTTGAGCTAATGACTGAAACAAAATATGTGCAAGCAAAGTTCCAACAATGCTGCAGCAACTATAACAGATAATCATCGAGCGGCATAATTGTCTGACACAAGTGTATCAGTTGCTGGTGTTTTTATGGAATGTCAACTGAAGAACTTCGAGACCATGACAGATTTAACGTGCACCAGTTACCACTAGTGTACAGGGAGAATTTTTTAAACTGCAGGCCTTTTCACTGGAAAACTATTTCAAAAAACTTGGGTGCAGATTAAGGTTGGTTAGGTGCAACAGTCAACACCAGTGATGGTCTTAAAAGAAGCTTGCAACACAAAGTAAAACTTCCGATGAATAAAAATGACTTACCTGATATCTGTGCTTGCTCCATTAGATATTGTTGCAGAGGGGATAAGTAATTTTCAGCTTGGTAACAACATGGCATATTATATTCAGGTGTTGTACATATTATATCATTTTCATAAATGTGCTTGCAAGAATTGTAATATCGCTGTCTGGAAAGAGGCTTAGAGTATGAATCAAATTTGAAATCTGGCGAGATCTTGGTCTTATGCTGTACCGGTTTAGGCAGAGGGAGTATAAGTTCAGGGATGTACCTATCTTCTTTTCTCTGAACATTACGAGTATTATAGCAATTCAATGGCAAGTCCAACGACTGCTGCTTATAAGATACGGCATTATGTTCATATTTTGGTATGTGGACATTGACCTTGCTTCTTTTAAAGGACTGCAAATTTTCCAAGGGCATCAATGGATTTTGTGGGCTGGAAGCAATATTCTCGGATTTATGAAACCCGTTTTGCGATTTCTGAGCACTGCGAACAAGCCACTGTCTTCTGCTCGCGAGAGGTGTTCCAACAGCTTCCGGACGATAAGAAGAATTATTCTCATGGGTGTAGCCGGACGCATGTTTTATTTGATCCAAATCAAACGACAGGGAGTTCTTCGAGTGAACTTTTCTGTAATGCTGAGGAGTGGACCTCTTCTTCTGCTCGGCAACATTGTTGAAGTTGGTGCAGCTTTTGCCTTTGGTATGGAAAAACTGCTGCGACATGTGTCTCCTGGTAGCAGTGGTGGAGTCGAAGCTGTGCTGCTTCGGTGGTGTTCTTGAAGGGGCACGCCAACCTTCAAAAGAATGTTGCTGCCAAACCGGCACAAGGTTACTCAGCATGGGTCTTTGTGCCGATCCGGAAGAAGGCACTTTCTTGAAATCCATGCTGGTATTTCTTTTTTCCCATTGCTTTGATTCTTGCCAAGAAACGCGAGGTTGCAATACGTTCTGATCTTGAAAATAAGTTGAATCCACACTTTCAGCAGAACAAAACTCCAATTTTCTGGAAGCAAGAAAAACATCATATGTGCAGAATTTTCTCACAGAAAGACTTATTTTGACAATAATAGAATATCTTGATATGTGCATACTAGTTAGTTCTTGGTTTGTTTATTTTTAATGGCGCAAGAGCCCTTAAGGGCTATACTGCGCCAAACAATTTTTTAGAATCAATTATATACATAAGTATAAAGTCAGGATATGATAAAAGTAAGCGTGTTTTGAGGAGAAAGGTATAAATATGAGTATAATTATGAGTAAGTAGGTATAATTATGAGTAAAAGGTATATATTCATAATTATACATAAAAAGTATAATTATGAGTAGTTTAAAATAAGTAATAAAAATATGCAAACATAAAAATAACGTTTGAAACAATATGTAGACAAAAACTTTGAATAACAAGAAAAGGACAAAATCACATTTTGACGAAACAAACACTAAATTAAAAAGGAGAAGCCAATCTCCGTGCTTGAAAACAGCGGTCAACTTAGAAAGGTGGCCGACTTACAAGGGTGGTCAACTTCACAGGTTTTAGTGTATTAAAATTTGGCATGTTTAATAACTCATTCATTAATGGCTGGAGAAGAAATGTGTTTACATTTTTGCAAAGAAAAAAGTACTTAAAGCAAGAAATTTCTTATTTCTGGAGGGGGGGGGGGCAAGCCCCCACTTGTCCATGGGCGCCTATGATGGTAAGTGTCAATAATAATGAATAGCATCCACAGAAAGGGATATCTGAACCCGCCACATCATAATTGAAAAATGTTTACATTTGATTCATTTCTTAATGTTTATAATAAGGTGTTTGACGGGCTTATATCATACAAGAAAGCATAATATGTCTCAAAGAATAAAAGTTTCATTCATTCAAAAATAAATGCATTTTGAAAATTACATACAAAACGGTAAACTTATTTTGCACAGCACAACTGATTGTTTTCGCTATTTTTTACTTCAATACTTAGCTGTACCTACACAGCAATGCCCATGCTAAGAATTTAAAGGCAGTTTCTTGAGTTAGTAAAAATCTCCCCTGAAGTAAATTGAAAAATTCCTATAAAACTATTTTGGACCACTACGGTGTCCAAAAAGGGCCTTTTTTTAAAAAAATTTCTGATATTTACTGGTCTTACCTTGCTATTTCGTTCTATTAATGTAAAAAATAATTATTGTAAAGTTTGAGTTCATAATTTTATCATTTAGAAGTAGCTTAATTTCCTCAAAGTTCGGTAATATCTGATTTTACACAATAAATGCAAAACGAAAGAGAAAGGCTAAGAAAGCAATACAACTTTATTTCATTCAAATCTTTAGCATTTTGTAAGTTGAAAATGATATAATACAGCCATTATATTTAAATCACTATGGATATGATTGTGCTAGTACCTACCAAACTATTTTTTGCTATCGGTATAAGCACAGCAATGTTTTTTGACGAGCAACAAGATCTGAAACTGATCTTCAATGGTTATTATTTTTTCATTACATTCTTTTATAATATATATCAATCCCTTTCAGCAAAACTATTAATAACTGGCTTCTTTGAATAAATTTTAGTGCTTTGTGATAATTCTCCCATATTTCGCAGATTTGTTTAATCTCTCAAGTTTTGCATGATAAAATGTATTAGGTAAATTCATTTTTTCAGTTAATTAAGCTGATCATGAAGTTAGGGAGTCCTCAAATTTCATGATATTTGGGCATAATCTCAGGTACTTTGCAGAATTATTTTTTTCATGCACTTCTTGAACAGCTTTACCGATTGTCTTCTATTCAAGTGTGTCAACTGATTGTCAAAAAGAGTCACATGCAATTTTACTTACCTCTTCATCAATATTTTTATATCGTAATTATGAAATTTGTATTTCATTACATTGAAATCATTTCATAGTACATTCTAAAGTACAGAAGCTGTCACCCAAGGTTTTAAGTACACACGTTTTGCAAGTATACCATATTTTTTGCAATCCAATATCTTCTATGGAAGTGATGGTGAACTAGTGAAACATTTATATTTCAAAACAGTACAAGATTATTAACATTCATTGAATATGGTGCATAGCTCTAGGTGCTATAAATCTGATTCCAGGAGAAGGGCCTTTATGATGAACTATTAAAATCTGTTCAAGAAATTCTCGATGATCATCTCTTGAGTAAGAGTCATACAGCAATTTTTTAACAGATTGTATTCCATAGTTCTTTACATCAGCCACTTTTCCTTATTATTCAGTCTTGTAATGCATTTATTCTTATCAATGAACTCCCAGCAGGCCTTGAATCTGTTACAGAGAAGTACTTTTGGTGCAGAAGAGAACCCTATGCATTTATTAAAAATGGCACCAATAATCAGTTCTATAATGTTGTGTTGACATTCCAGAATTTATTATTTCTTCTTCTTTTTTTTTTTTTTTTGCACCACTAAAACAGGTGCTATTGCTTTTGCCAGTATTGATGCTTCTTCAGTCAAAACACCACACTTCCTCAACTTACCGGATTACCCCGCATTATCTGGCATACCGGAAAAAAGCGAGGTTGACCGGCATGCCGGGAAATTCGAATTTTCTGGCATGCCGGATAGTTTGAGGTTTATTTTGCAACAAAACAAAAGTAAATTTCCCCATTCAGTTCCAATCAGAAAATAAACCACTGTAAGGAAAAAAAAAAGATTAATTTGAATTTTTGGCATCTTGAATTCAAATTATGTTTTTCGCAATCACGAGCGTGTGTGTGTATGAATACGCGTGTGTGTTTGTGTAGGCGCATGTGTGTGGGTGCGTGTGTATGTGTATGTATGAATGTGTGTGAATGTTGTGTATGCAGTGCTGTGTGTGTATGCACGTGTGTGTAGGCGTGTGCGTGTGTGTGTACGTAGGTTCTGTGCAGGCATGAGTGTGTGTATGAGTGTAGGAGTGTGTGTTTGTGTCTGTGTGCAGGCATGAGTATGTGTAGGCGTGTGTGTGTAGGATATGGACGCAACCTGGAGACGGTTTTTGCAATTGGAGCAGCATCGTGAGTCTGGTCCACGCGACGGTGGTGCTGGCAGAGGGTGCTGGTGGGAAAATGAAATGATAGGACGACAAAACAGTCAAGTAAGAACAATAAGCGATCGTGATTGCTCAAAAAAAGTAAATCCCGAAAGTAAACCTTTTTTCAAACAAAATGTGTGTTGCCTATAATATGTGCTTGTAATTTATGGTAGGTCATTATTAATGAATTTAATTATATGCCAATAAAGTTATTAACTCAGAAGCTATCATCGTTACTACAATTCATAATTTTTTTAAATAAATTACTTTAGGTTCCTTTTAGAGAGGTAAGTTTAATTTTTATTTATTTTATAACTATAGGAAATTCTTTAGCACTGATTTAGGGAAGGTAACTCACTGCTTAAATGTTTGCTTACTTAGTTTTGATTCCATTTTTATAAAATTATTCGTTATTGAACAATATTTTTCTGGTTAAAATAACAAATGACATTGTTAGTAAATATTTTTTCAAAATTAAACTGTTTAATAACACTACTAAGATATGTATAGAAATTATTAGGACTCGACCGATGCATCGGCCTGGCCGATGCATCGGCGCCGATGGTTCAACAATTTTGCCATCGGCATCGGCCGCCGATGCTAACTTGCAGGAAACATCGGCCCATCGGCCTTAACATACATCGAAAAGCCGATGGAATTGGCCGATGTTTTTGAAAAAAAAAAGGACCTTTGTTGTTTTACTTTTTAATACAAAGTAAAGGGAGTTATTGTTTTCATATAAAGTTGTTTACTTAAATTTCAATATGAATTTCTTATTTAGTCACACCTGAAAGAGTTTTTAATACTGCATTCAGGTACCAAACAAGTTAATTATTGCGTTGTTTTTTGCGGCTGGATGTACGTGTGTATCTCTCATAAGTCATAACTCAAAAATGGTAAGCTGTAGAAGGATAACTTTTCGCATGTGGGGTGTGCGTACATTCCAGTTGTGCACTTCCCTTTTTTGTTTTCGATCGGGTGTTCTAAAAAGCCTATTTACTCAGGCTTTTTAGAACACCTGAGCCTATTTACAAAAAAAAGCCTATTTACTCATCTTTTGTGGCTATTTATTACTTATTTCAATGGAAAACTAATATAGCGTCTCAGACTGACGATCATTTGGTGATATGTTGCCAAATTGGAGATCATGGAAAAAACATTTGAGATGGCGAAACCGGTTCTGTTTCATTTTGTTAGATTCCCGTTGAACAGACGGTAATTTTTAATTTTTCGATATTTGTAATATGAATCACAGTAATGCATTCTTTTCTGTATCGCTTCGGCTGAATTAAAAGTTTGGGGCTCGTTGAAATGCATTTTGAGGCCCTATTTCTCTATCACAGAAGTTGTGAAACATTTATCATAAGCGTTTTTGTAACTCTTACGGAGCTCCTATGGTTATGGGGCTTCTCGCGCAATTGCAACATTTGCTATGTTTAAAATTCGCCACTGCACGTCAAAACAAACTCGGGTGCAAGTTTTAAAAGGGTTTTTCAGCTCAATGTTTATGATTGTTTTGAACTCTCTAAAAAAGGAGAAGCATAACTACACCCTATACAGATTGTACGTATTACGA
Organism: Uloborus diversus; assembly: GCF_026930045.1. Classification (NCBI taxonomy): domain Eukaryota; kingdom Metazoa; phylum Arthropoda; class Arachnida; order Araneae; family Uloboridae; genus Uloborus; species Uloborus diversus. The sequence continues at coordinate 9,472,554 of NC_072739.1, forward strand.
TCCAAAAGTTCGGGGGACAAGCTGTATAATATCTTACCGAGAATAGTTTACAGTACCGAAGCACATCCACCTTCAAAAGGTCACCTTGAGGGACTATGTACTTCTTCTGTCAGTGTTCATATAACTTTTGGAAACACTCCTGGAAGCCATTTTTGCTAAGTTCTGTGATGCAGAAGAAAGCGGCGTCATTGATTTTTTTTTTTGCTGGGAACAGGTAAAAGTCACTCGGAGCTAAGTCCGACGAAACGTTATGTTATTTGTTTGTCATATCAGAGTATTGACCAATCGAACCGTGCATCCTCAACATGAAAGTCGCCTTCTTCCCCACGATGAAATTAAAGCAGCAGCGCTAGAGGCCTTACAGGAGGTTGCGATAAATTTCTTCCAGGAGTCCTTCTAAAAGTTATACGAACGTTGGCAGAAGTACACTCTCTTAAAAAATTCCAGCGATTTTAACTCAGACTGAGTAAATTTTCACTCCTTTACAGTTTCGAAAACGCACTTTCCTTATAGGAGTGAATTTCATTCCTTTTGCGGAGCGGTTATTTTCACTTCATTTGGATAAGCTAATTTTACTCCCTTTTGATAAGTGTTTTCCACTCTTTTTTAAGACTAAATTAATATCCTAAATGAGTGACTGCTTTCCGTTTTGGAAAGCCGCTATTTCACTCTTTTTTAGATTAAAATAGATTAAATCATTTCACTCTCATTTGGTGAAACTGTTTTTTAAATGTGTTTTCATGTGCTTATGCTGTGTATTTGAATTTAAAACTGTTTTTAAAATTGTTATTTCATTTGAAAAAAAAAATTAGGTTAAAAAAGTGCGAAAAAAAAAACTGTTTTTAGTGTTTCCGAAGAGGTTGCACAAAAACTGTATGGTAAGTACGAAAACTTTTCTAATTTATTAAAACTTTAACTGGTAATATTTCTTGAACTACTCGTATATCGTTACAAATCACCCACGTGCAATATTACGTACATTTCCGAATTTAAAGATTAAAATAAAATTAAACAAACCCACACAGTTCCAAATAAATATATTTAAAATTTTGAAACTCTATATTGATATTCTCGGTATGCCTTTTAACATTAATAATGTTTTAAAAGTTACCTCAGTTCAAATTAATTTAAAAAGTCACTCATAAATTATGACAAGATACGTTTGAATTCAATTTTGTTTCTTCGGGGCCATTCATTAATTACGTAAGGACAATTTTGGCAATATTTTTGACCTTCCCTTCCCCCTATGTAAGGGTATGTAAGATTCCCTCCCCCCCCCTCATCTTACGTAAGATTTTTTTTTTCTTCACAATAATAAAATAACAAGTATTACATCACTGGGATCGTTCTTAAATTAACTATCATTATTATTTTTTAAAACCTTTTTGAGTAAAGAAATGTTTACTGTAAGGAATCTAGACCGAATGTTTTTTCGACAAATAATTTTTGTATATGATGCGATACTAATTAAAAATAAGACATGCAAAACACTGAGTGATTCTTTTATTATATTTTACACGTTTCATTGTTTGAAACACAAAACAGCTCATCCTATAATACATACTTTTACCTTCCTGAAGCAAATGAAATATAATATTTGCCAAACCACTTGACCGCGGATTTCTAATATAAAATATCGGCTTGGAAAATATTAGTAAGAATGGATCTAACCCCCCCCCCTCCAAGTAAGGGTATGTAGAGAATTCCCCCCCCCCTCCCCGTCAGGACACTTAATTAATGAATTGGATGTTACACATATGAATGAGTGTATTGTACAAAGTTTATGATACTCTTTAAAGTTTATTATACACACAAACAATATTCGATTAATTTAAAATACACGCAGTGGTTGGAGCTCCGACCATCGGGAGCGGATTTGATATCCGACCTATAGATTTGCGCATGGTCGGGTCTGTAACACCTGCCTAAAATATATATACAGTACACACACACACACCAAAGATGGTAACGGCTGTTTCAAATGTCCTATTTTTGATTCGATGACCGAAACAAAATTGTTGATGAAAGTTTCATTCATTTGGAAGAAAAAGTTACAAAAAGTTCGCCGTAACATTGCACGTGGATGATTTGTAATGATATACGAGCAGTTCAAGAAATATCAACTGTTTCAAGTTTTAATAAAAAAGAAAATTCTTCGCACTTACCATGCAGTTTTTGTGCACTTCCTTCAGAAACCTCACTGGGCAACAAATATTGTTTAAATTCATTAAATGAAGCCATTTAGATAGCGAGATCCACTTGGTACTCGCGACCAACGTTGGGTAAGCCTAACGTGGAGGTATAGAAGATTCTCCCTAAACAAAATCACTTGACAGAATCGAACCAATGAAAATGTTTTTGAGTCCTTCTTTTAAAGAATGTTTTTATATTTCGCTCATCAAACGGAGTCTTTCCGAATTTCACGCGAATAAAGAAAAGTTTTAGTCTTGGTTTTTTCGTAAAGCGTCTTTTTTCGATAAAGCTAGCACTCAGAAAGAATGAATGCACCCGCAATAGATTTCACTCTTTTTAAGAGTTATTTTTTCGCTGCATAGTCTTTTAAGATGACCATTTTGTAGATAGATCTACTTCGGTAATGTGAACAATTCAGGGTAATATTTTTTTAGGTACATATGAATGTACTCATAAAATAGAAATTTAGGTCGAAATCTGATTTTTTTTTTGAGCAATCACGATTGCTTATTGTTCTCCCTTGACCGTCCTTGATGTTCCGGTTCCTTTTTCAGCTTGGACCAGGCCTGCAGCAGCACCACCGTCCACCGGCGGCGGCGCGGCTGCTCCTGAGCACTGTCCACCGGAATCCACTTTTGCTGGGCGGTGGCGTCCATGTCCTACACACGCATGCTCATACACAGTCGCCTACGTGCACACACGTAAGCCTACACACACACGCACACAACTATATACACGTAAGCACCCATGAGGAGGGACATGCTTGGGCGGGGGAGCCATTTCTGGGAACAATAACTCTAACCAGTAGAGTCTTGTCGCAACTTGTGATTGCGAAAAACATAATTTGAATTCAAAGTGTCGGAATTCAAAGTAGAGTTAATTTTTTTTTTTTTGTGATTACAATTCATTATTCGTAGAAAGGAAGTAAAGTGAATTGAATCAATGAGTTAGGTTCCACGGCACACAGATTCTGGGTTAAATATCGATTTATTTAGTTATATCTATATACACAACAACTATTCACATATGTTCACGTTGATACCATATACGGTGCTCAGTCTTTCACGGTTTTTGTAAATCCACCTTGGGGACCGGGCACTACTCTATCGTTCGTAACAGTCCACCTTTACAACGGGCACAATCTCTCCCGTCTCTACAGTTCTCTTTCAGGATCACGGGCCCAACTCTCCCGCTCCTAAAGTTCAGTTCGGACCTCGCTTGGTCCCGTAGAAAAACCGGCAGCCTCCGCGACCGCAACTGTGTCGTTCTCTCTTCGGTCTTCTCCCCCTTCTCTCCGGTGGGTTCTATTTATAGGGGGTGCCTGACCTTCGGTCAACACGGAGGGCTAGGGGACGCACGTATGCAGTTTTTGGGTCTCGTAGCCCCTTCGCCCTGTCACGCACGCACCTCCGTATGTCGTGCCGACCTAGTCCTAGCCTGACATAATGATCCTTTAAATCCCTGACAAACTTATAAATTTATTTCTGTTAGATTTTTTTTTGAGCAATCACGATTGCTTATTGTTCTTATTTGACTGTCCTTGACGTTATGCTGATTTTATTCCCTCCCCCCGACTCTGCAGCACTCCCGCCCACCGTCCTCCGCAGGCGCGACTCCTCCGATCCTGAGCAATGTCCCCCGAAATCCGCTTCTCCTGGTCGGTGGCGTCCATATCCTACACACGCTCATACACACACACGCACACACACGCTTATGTGCATACACAAGTATATGCACACACAAGTCTACACATGCACAAGAACTTACACATGCAGAGAAACACACACGCCTACTTGCATGCACAGGTCAATGCACACATAAGCCTTTACATGCACGCGCGCCTACACACACACACACAACTATACACACGTAACCGCCCAGGAGAATGGCAGGTTTGGGGGACAGGAGCAGTTTCTAGAAACAATAACTCCAATGAGTAGGGTCCTGTCCCAACTGGTGATTGAGAAAAACATAATTAAAAATATCAGAATTCAAATTATTTTTTTTAAACTTTTTTTTTTTTGCCATCGGCCAACGGCATCAGCCATCGGCCATCGGCAATCGGCCATCTTTGAACAATCGGCCAACAATCGGCATCGGCCCATCGGCCAAAAAATGCCATCGGTCGAGCCCTAGAAATTATATTCATTTTAAACTGAACATATATTTTTTCCGAACCTCGATTTTTCCGGCATGCCGGAAAGGACCAGGCAAGTGTTATTGAAAATTTGGTGACCCCCGAATTTTGTGGCATGCCGGATAATGCGGGGGTAATATGGTACAAAGAATTGTACTGATTTGCATAAACTGCAACATCTTACAAAAAACATTTGTATATTTACTATATTTCATGGCTAGTGTAATTTTGAAACTGTTTGCACAAAAATGGCAATTTTAAAATTATTTCTGTTGATAGAAAAAGCAATCGTATTTGGGATTAGTTTGATCCTTTGTCCATACACTTATATGGCAATGATGCAAACTTCATCTGCTTTGAGCTACCTCTAAATATTATTCAAATGTTATAAAATTTTGTCCCACTTATTTTCTAATGTATTGGAACCAAATGGGGGGGGGGGGGTACCAAATGGGGGAGGGGGGGGGGTAAGGCTCAAAAAATTTTCACCTTCGAAATTTTGGACCAACCTAATACACACATCCTTTAACCTAATATCAAAGTGTATTCCGTGTTGTAACACCATTCCCCATTAGAATAATCACAACCTTTCCTCAAAGCCCATAACACCCCCCCCCCCCGAAGAAAAAGAACTAGCTCAAAACAGAAATCTCTCCGAAGTGAACAAAATAATTATAGCAAAACAAAAATCACACTCCCTCTTAGAAAAAAGGAATTTAATTAAAATACGCAACACAATTGGAGAAAAATGAAATACCCCTTCTCCATCTCCCTAAGAAATCAAAAACTCCCGTTACAGTTTGATCCAACACCCCTTATAGGTTATCGTAACAAAGCAAAATTGACGTAAGTATAGTTTGTAAAGTCAGTTCCACATTTATGGTTTCTAAATGCAGACAAGTAACATGCACTCAGCGGCTCAGTTGTTAAAACAGAATTTAGCGTAGGCCTTTCAAAGTTATTGACATTTATAACAACTGTTCAAATAACACTGGTGGACAAAATTAAGAGATGGAAGGCATTTTCACATTTCTCGGAAAATATCACATAAAACCTGGATAGTTGGTTGCCATATAATAGCACTATGGCGCTGGTGTCGCTGAGATGGGTTTATGTATTCTTGTGGGTGTTGCTAAGGCCGCAAGAGGTATAAAAGTCCGCAGCCAGCTGCTCAGCTCATTCCACTCTACAACACAGTAACGATCTGCATTGTTTTTCTTGAATAATCTTGTTGGTTTTTTGTTGATTTTTAGGTGAAATGAGTGAACATCATCGTTTAGATGAAGGTATGAGGAGGACAATTGTGGGTAGACTTGAGGCAGGACAGTCCCAAGCTCAGGTTGCTAGGGAATTGGGTGTAACTCCAAGCGTTGTTTCAAACTTGTGGAGTTAGTTTAAAAACAGTGGGACAGTGTCTAGAAGACCAGGACAAGAACGTCCGAGAGCAATAACGCCCAATAAAGACCATTATTTGTTACTTACAGCCAATCGCCAGAGGACGTCTACAGCGACACAACTGTCTAGGGACCTTGCTGCTGCCACAGGAACATTAGTTTCAAGGTACAGAGTTGCCAGGAGGCTCGGTGAAAGAGGGCTGTATGCCAGGAAGCCCGCCATTTGCATCCCACTAACTCCCTCCCACAAAAGAGAGCTGGTACAGATGTGCAGAGAGCACCAACACTGGACAGAACTCCAATGGGCTAATGTTCTTATCACATATGAGTTCAGATTCAGTCTACAACCTGATTTTCGGTGAATATTCATATGGAGGGAACCTGGGACTCGATACCATCGCAGTAACATCATGGAAAGGGACCATTTTGCTGGTGGAGGAGTGATGGTTTGGGCAAGGATCAGGCAAGATACCTGCACACCTCTCCATGTGTTTGACACTGGTTCTGTGAATGCCCAAAGGTACAGGCAGGAGATGCCTATGTGTGACCTATGTGTGTCTTTTCAGGGGTGCTGTTGGCCCTGAATTCGTTTTTATAGACGATATTGCCCGCGACCTCACAGGGCTGTCTTGATTGAGAAGTGTCTGGAAAGCGGAGATATTCATCGAATGGATTGGCCAGCCAAATTTCCTGACCTCAGTCCCATTGAACATGCTTGGGATGCTCTTGGGAGGGCTATTGCGATACTCCAACCCTCACCCAGAACCATTCCGGAGTTGAAATCCGCTCTAGTGGATGAGTGGCAGGGTCTTCCACAAGCACTCCTTAACTCTCTCATTAACAGCATGTATACTCATTGTGCATACTGCCTATCAGTCAGACATGACCACACACCAAACTAGAGGCGACCACACATCATACAAGCCTCACTTTCATCGATATCTTTCATCATGAACTTCACTGCACATTGGAATGTAGGCAATAACTATGGCCAAGGGGAATGGCACTTAAATTTTTGCTTTGCACACATTATTGTCATACTATAACTTATATCCATACCAAATTTCATTTATTTTTATCCAGTATTTCTTGAGATATTTGGGAAAATGCTTTCCATCTCTTAATTTTGTATACCAGTGTATATCTATAAATTTAGAACATACTTCATCTTGTGCAGGAAAAAAAAGTTCTGTAGAGTGATGCAAAGGAAAGGAGATGTGAGGGAATTGATGCACCCCACAATTAGACAATTCATAGGAACTTTTTGCTTAAAAAAAAAAAAAAACTAATTTGAAATTTGCAAAAACTTTATTAAACTTTAATAAATAGCCTATATATGACTTTATTTTCACATATAAAGGGGAGATGGAGATACATTGCACACACTTTCTGGGTTTGCTATTCTAGTACAAAAGTTCAAGTAAAATGTAACAAAATAAAGTTATAAATGCAACTTTTAACAAAACAAATGTATTTATTACACAGACGTTATCATATGATAATTCCGATATCTTAGGCCTGGTCATTCGTTTTATTGTTGTAAGGAAAATTTTTTAAGAAATGTCTGAATATCTGCTTTCTTTGGCCAATTTTTGAGAGAAGTAGAATTTCAAAGAAATTACAAAAAAGGGATTCATTTTCTTGACATTTTTACTATAAAACATATGATGGAAACAAAACAGCATTGAACTTAAACATAATATTTGGCAGAAATCTTACTTAAAGCAGTAGTTTGTGCTGTCCAATGAACTGTGACTGTGAGAAGCCATACTCGAATCTCCAGAACACCCAGAGTCGTAAGAATACGTTGAAAGAGTATGCTCTGACAAGGATGAATAACCATGCTAAAAAAATACAAAAAATTAAAAATCATATACATATGTGATAATCTACCTTTTCAAAAAGGGCAGAGGGTTGACCAAAAACACAGAAACTGCAGATTTCACACTTTATAATTTAAAAATATTAAAATTAAATCAGTTTAAACTAATAAAGTTGATTAAGAGAATACTATTTTTTCTCCCACAACATCACTCACAAATAATTTATAATACCGATGGGCCTTAAGTATAATTAACAAAATGTAATCATTTTTTCTCTAGAGTATATAATAGTGGTTTATTGATAATAAAATGGATTTATAGCTGTTGGAATCTAACAAATTCCATGTTGGCTAAATTCTGCAACTGTGTATGCCAACCTGAATATTTGACGCCAAGTTCGGCAAAAACATTACATGGGATCGACTTGTTAAGTGAAATCACAAATTATTTTGTGTTTTAAGGCTAATTTTCAATGAAACAAGCCAAACTTTTAAATTAAAATGAGACAAAAAGTTCCATTAAAGTGTAAAATAATCCACCAAATCAGTAAATTAGGCTATTAAATGCAATTCAAATGTAAATCCATTCAATAACAGTAAAGTTCCATTTAAATGTAAAATAATTCAACTAAATTAAACATCATTAAAGGCTCTATTAAAATGTAAAACAAAACATGGGGAGAAAACATGGTCATAGCAAGTGATGTGACCAGGGGTGCGAACTGGGTCCGCTAAGAAAGTGCCAACCTTGACTTCCAAAGATTGCACAGGTTTGAGGGTGGGAAAAAAAAAGAAACAGATTTGCACATTTTTGAGGGTGCAAAAAAAAAGGGGGGGGGGGGGGGAAACGAATGTGCACTGGGCAATTTGCATAATGCCGTTTTATCCAGCACTTTGTATTTAACTATCAACTCGAAATAAATAAATTCATTCCTTTCGTAATCAGTTTTCACTATTTCTGTAATTTTTCCTTACATTTCGGAAACCAAAGTACTTGAAAAACATTGCATGTAGTTACATACTATTTACTATACAACACTCCACGGTCCTAGGTACCACCTACCATTACATGTGGTTTAACCGGTTGGATGGGGCCCTGATGACAGCCGTGTTTTGAACCAGACCAGGAGCCGAGTAACCCCTGACCTAGCACCTCCAGAGGTATTAATTTAGAATGGAAATTTGGAGGAGATTTGACCACGAATATATTAAATGTGTTTCAATTACCATTATTGAACATGGAGGATTTTTCTGTGGCTGGTTTCAAACCAGGGACCCTCCAGTTCCGAGTTCAAGACCTTACGAACTAAACCACAATGGCCCATTACATACTATACATACAAGTATGTTAGATCAACCTGTACAAAATATAGGGAAAGTAAAATAAATTAAAAACCATTCTCACTCGAATTTTTTCATTTCTTGGACTAGTACTTGATGGTGTTGTTTGGGTTGAAACACACTTTTGATACATGGGATTTTTTTGAAGATTTTTTGCCTAAAAAGTAAATTAAATTAGTTATGAAAGAACAGTATAAAAGTCAAAAAATTAAAATGTTTTGATAAATAAGTTATGTAAATAAAATAAGACAAAATTAAAGAATGTATTTCATTATTATATAAACATAAAAGAATTCACCAGCAACAGACTTGGAGACAAACTAAACTGATTCATGAAGATGAATATCTATTTGAAACTATTCATTTTATCACCATTACAGTCTATCTGAGGATTGTTGGTACTCGGCAAACTACGAAAATCAATTCTTTTACAAAGAAACTGCTAGCAGTGGTGCAGCCAGAAAATTATTCTGAGAGGGGTTTTCAAAATCGAAAATTGTTGAATCTTTTTTCATTCATTTCTAATGCAAAAATATTATTCAATTTATTTTACCAAATTTCTATGGATCAGTAATTATTCACTTGCTTAAAAATACTTCATATTGATATGGCAATAACTTTAAAATGGAGAGGGGGGGAGCCAAATATATTTATAACTACCTTTATTATAATCTTATGTCAATTTTTCGTGGGAGGTTTTCATGAGATCATTTGAAACTTTCTCTTCAGATAAATCAATATCTTTATAACTGTTTATATAAGAGCTAGGCCATTAAATCGTTCTTCCAAAATGGCTATAGAGAAATTCTACGTCCTAGGGAAAAGTATGATCTTTCGCAAAGTACGTGTATGTCAAAAGCAAGATAATAGTAACAGTTTCGATCTTTCGATAAGAATTAGGAAGGATCCTGAGCAAACCTCAGGAAAAACAGACCTGATTTCTCTGGCAATTACCTGCACATTACCCTCCCCACAAAACTACATATGAAACCTAAATACAAAAATGACCTGAAATCCACAAAATTCTAAAAATTTGCAAATTGCTTTTTTACAAGCTGAGTAGTTAAAAAGAGTTGAATATATTTAATGTAGCAAAGCTCAAAACATACGCTGATTTTAGTAGTAGTTTGTGTTGCAGTAGATTCCTTCTTAGCTTCACCACAACCTGTATCACTAATAGTCTGTTTCAAAGCCTATAAATACAAAATATTACAAATTATAAACACTGATCTTTTAAAATTTACAGAAACTTATTAAATGAATAAAAAGTAAGAAATTTGTTTACAAAAAAAAAAAAAAAAAAAACCTCACACAAGTTATAAAGAAAAGAGGAAAAATACCTAATTAAGTAAGATATTTTCTAAGTACATAGATTTATGTGAAAGACATTTCCTATTTTAAGCTCAAATTAACTTTTTCAGGAAGGCAAAGGTCCTTCTGAAAAAAGTTAATTTCTTCATTTATTCTGCAACAACAAAATGAATATCACATTCTAAAAATACAAATATTAAAACACCTTAATGTAAAAAAATCCGGAAAACTCAAAGTATTCAAAAACGAAAAAGATATCAACAAAATCAACATACTAAGCATTTAAAAAGTAAATAAGAACATTTTTAAAAGCCCAAGTTTCAAAATTTGCAGACAGATATTTTGGAGTTTCAAGGAATCTCTTTTGCAATGTGGTACGGTGTGAGCTCACACATGTAAAGCCATCTAACAAAAGGATTTTGCCTGCAATGCCTTGTGCTTTTTCCACAAGTTTGCCTATAATCTCAAAAATTGCTTACTTTTATTTCACTGAATGTACCCAAAGTACAAAAAAATGAATGATTTTTTTATATTTTGAAGCCTGGCTGCATTGCTCGGCTTCGCACGGTCAACCTTGAAAATAAAAGTTATGCCAAGTGATGCATGTTCAACAATCAGGCTTCAACTAGAGAAAAAAAAATGCTGTAAAATTTTACGTCAAAATAAATCATTCTTAAAGAAAGAAAACGGAAAATAAAAAATTCCCAAATAAATTAAACGCAACCCTCGATAAATACAACTAAAATCCCCCCCAAAAAAAGAAGATGAATTGCCAAATAATAATCAAAAGGAAAAACTTTATTTAGTCACAGCCCAAACAAAAAAGAGGTGCAACCTTCTGAATGCTGATTTAAAATCAGATTGCACAAACGATACTTTTTGAATATGAAAATAAAGTTCCATTAGGCTTAAAAAAGGTCCGGTGATTTTAGCCTTTTTTTTACTGAAATTCAAAGACTTAAAATTAAAGTTTCTTTCATTATTTATATCTAATATTTCATTTTACATTTGTATCAATTTTAAAGTAGTGTTTTCAGCATTAGCTGTTTTACTCATTTTTCTTCTGTTAAGTACTTTTACACAGTCATATGATTCATAAATAAAAAATATGCATCAGTTGATACACAGTCATAAAAATTTTCTTTATTCTGAGCATAGTCTAATATTTAATTAGGCACTTTTAATACGAATTAAAATTGTTACAATACTAATAGTTTTATGAAGATTAAATAAAAATGAAATACATTACTTTGTTATATTAATGATGAATTAATACATCATAAAAATATAGTACATAGCTTTTTGGTTAGATTTTATAAAAAACAAGCAATACTACTATGATTAATATAATATTTATATTGAAAATACCAAAGAAAAAATAAATATCGAAAATATCACCTTATTTTCAAAATAAATATCGGATATATATCGTGATATATATTGACTGATATATATAAGAAAACCCTAATACACACACATATACACACATATAGGGTGTTCTGTTTTAACCAGCAAGACTTTTATTTTCGCAACCATTAGTCCTAGATGGATACTTCCAATTGCAAAATGTTCAAAGTCAGATGCAGAGTTAAGCTATTGAAAGTTCGAAGCAAAAATAAAAATAAGTCAAAAAATACCTAGTTGGTTCCCTCACTTCCTTCGATTTTCAAAAAAAAAAAAAAAAAAGCTGTAAAATCACCAGGAAGAAATGAAAAATCATTATTAAGCCTAATGTCATATCAAAATCTATTTTCATATCAAAAAATTATCGTTTGCTCGATCTCATTTTAAATTAGCGTTTAGAACATTGCCATGTTTTTTTTTTTTTTGGCTGACTAAATAAAACTTTGTTTTTGTTTTGAGGTAAAAATTTCCCTTTTTGATTATTATTTGGCAATTTATCTTCTTTCTTTCTTTCTTTTTTTTTAGGATTTTAAGTGAGTTTAATTTATTCGAGAATTTTAGATTTACCGTTTTCTTTCTTTAAGAATGATTATTTTGACGTGTAATTTACAGTATTTCTTTCTGAGTGTTGAACATGTGTCACTTGACAGAACTTTTATTTTCAAGTTAGAAACTTCAAAGCTGGGCAATGCAGCTGTAGTACTTCATAAAACTACAAAAGTACAACAACATTTTATTTTATTTTTTACCACCATTGGCAAACAAATAAACACATTGTTACTCTTTTTGGAAAGATTGCAAAATGTTTTGTCTTGATAAATATCAACAAAACATCTACAGTTGGATATTGCTTGAACTTTTCCCTTTGTTGTTGATGATTTGTCATATCAAATGCATGTTAACAACTGTTTCTTTGATTTTACTGCTTGAAATATGCTTGTAATGCATTAGACTTAACTGTCACAAAATTTCATTTGAAAGTATCTCTACATAAAGCTGTAAAAATTTAGAAATCTGTTCTTACTTGAAGCTTTGATAAGGATAGCACATCACTGTTTTGTGGTTTCTGCCACATTGTCTTCTGACTTTTGGAGTTGTAGTAATAAAAGCGAGAAGTGTTTGGGTCAAAAATTTCCCACCAAAGAGTGTCATCAGATTTTTTTCTGAAATTTAAGAAACAACAAAACTGAAGCTCAAAGTAATTAATCTGTATTTTGAAAAGAAATTTTGAAACATTATAGCAAAATATAAAATCTCAAACATACAAAAAGAATTTGAGTTTCAAAATACAGAAACATACAAAAGTAAAAGATTTATTAAGATCATGATGTTCTTAGAGACTAATAGTCTGTTGACTAGTTTGCAGTATGGTTTCAGGAAAGGTAAATCCTGTACTACTAATTTATTGCATTTCTACGACAAGGTTACCTCAGCTTTAGATAACAAAAAATGTGTGGATGTTGTTTATATTGATTTTCAAAAAGCTTTTGACAAGGTACCGCATGTTGCTCTTCTCAGCAAGTTAGCTGACATTGGAATAGGAGGAAAAACTTTACTTTGGGTTAGAAATTGGCTTACTGGTAGGAAGCAAAGAGTAGTTGTGAGAGGAAATCATTCTAATTGGAGTGATGTTTTAAGTGGGGTTCCTCAGGGATCAGTTTTAGGGCCTCTTTTGTTTATTATATTTATGAATGACATCAATGAAAATATTTCTGGAAGCATGAATTGTTTTGCTGACGATGTAAAAGTTATGGGGATTGTCGAAAATGAAGAACAAGTAAAACAGCTGCAAGAGGATTTAGATCATATTACTAAGTGGGCAGATAAATGGGGTATGGCAGTTAATGTAGGGAAATGTCAAGTGCTACACTTAGGTCATGGAAATAAGCGTATGAGATATCGTTTACAGGGTTCAGTCATAAATCAGGCAGAAAATGTTATGGATCTGGGTGTCTTTATAAATCAGGACTTCAAGTTTAGTCAACAGTGCAGTATTGCTAGTAACAAAGCCAACAAAATGCTTGGGTTCATCAATAGATCTATTTCAAACAAATCTAAGAAAGTTCTTCTGCCTTTATATAGGAGTTTAGTAAGACCTCATTTGGAGTATGCTGTTCAGTTTTGGTCGCCTTATCTGAAGAAAGATATTTTTGTATTGGAAAGGGTTCAAAGAAGGGTAACTAAATTAGTAAGGGGACTCTCAGATTTAGATTATGATACCAGACTTAATAGGCTTAACATGTATAGCCTGGAGCAAAGGAGAGTCAGAGGGGACATGATTCAGTTATTTAAATTTATCAAAATGAAAGATGTAAATGGATTAAATTTTTGCGGGGAAAGCAGGACAAGGGGTCATTGTTTTAAGCTATTTAAATCTCAGGCTAACTTGGAAATCAGGAAAAACTACTACTTTAGCAGGGTTGTGGGCACTTGGAATAGCTTACCGGAAGAGGCGGTAATGAGCAAGGGAGTGGATAGCTTTAAGAGGGCCATTGATCTTCATTGGGGACTAATTAATTGACTAGGACCAGCCTAGCTGGGCCCAGTGCCTGTTGCTGGTCGTCACATTTGTATTTGTATTTGTATTTGTATAAAAATTTATGCAAAATTTCAACTTTTAGATTTATATAGTTAAACTTTTCTCTATGTGGTAGAACTACCACACTAATAAAATATGTTCCCTGGCATCGACTCTGGTACAATGACTATACCACAAACAGCCTGAAAAAGTGAACGGAGCCTCCGTGACTTTCCTTTTAAGATTTGTCCGTATGATGTATTTGACAACATGAATTCAAAATGAGTTTCAAAAGTTTTTCTAAAATTTTTTTTAGATTATTACACATTTATAAAATTTTTTTTAGATTATTGCACATTTTTTTTTCTTCCTTAACATATTAACCAGCTTAAAAATTTTTAGTACCTTTAATTTTATAATTGTTTTAAATATCAAGTTTACGTTTCCTGTCAGTTCAGCGATAAAAATTGTACCAAGCGGAAAAACATTAAATCGGGGGGTGGGGTTAAAATCATGAACACAATCATGAAGAACTTAATTTTGCTACTAAAAGAAACATGGAAAAGGAATATTGTAAAAAAAAAATAAGTAAGAACTCACATTAATGCTCCAGCTGGTGGATGCCAAACACACTCGCCTGTAAACATATTTACATAGATTTCTTCCTTGGTGCAAGGCTCTATGATTTCAAACCACTCAATTCTGGTGAAAAAAAAAAAATTAAGCAAACATTATAGCACATTTTTACACAACACGTAGTAAGGCTTTTATATCCTAATTTTATATCATCACACAGACAGAAGATTGTTCTGCTGTAGGCAGGTAAGTATCAGCAGAAATTAGTTTTTGAGATATTTGAAGAAAGGCGTTTTGGATTCCAACGTTTTTTACGTGCTTTTATTCAGCTGAAAACCAACTGAGCAAGCTTGTACAGTGAAGTTAACGTACAACGGATGACAAAAATGCAAAAAAAAACAAACAAAAAAACAAAAGAAAAATGAAAAATTGGCAGTTACTGCCCTTTACCTACTCACAGCAGTGTTCTTGTTAACATGCCCCCCCCCCCAAACACACTTATAATATACCACTGGCCAGATTATGTAGGATCCCTTCCAGTCTTATTCAGGCTAAGAAATGTGTCGGGAAAATAAAATTTAAAAATTACCTTGCTTAGCCTCCTTTATGTAGGGGTCATGCTTGTCTGACAGACATTTATGATATACGCCACAGATTTTACTAGAAGAAGGGTTTACTTTAGAGGTTGTAATGAGAAGGGAAGTTGATGGCTTTCAGAGGGCCATTGATCTTCATTTGGGACTTATAAATTGATTAAGGCCAGAGTCTGTAGCTGGCCATCATATTTGTTATTGTACTACTGTATTTGTAAAATCTATTCAAAGATATTTTTAAAACATTAGAGATAAGTAATCTGAAATAAAGTTTATATTGCTTTTTTCATGTGACCAGAATTTTGAAACTAAAAATCAGGACATATCACTAGCAAGAGAGAGGGGAGCAGGAGCGGATCCAGACTATGGATTTGGGAGGGGAACTTTTTTAGCAGTTTATGTTAATGGCGGGGAGGTCGGGGCATATGAAGTAACTCACTAAAAAAATAATCTTAAAAATTGAGTTTTATAACTTATCCTCTGCATCTTAACACCTCTTATAAAAAAAATGTCCTTTACAAATTTTGCAAGTATAATTTTCAGAAAATAATTTAAGAAATCATTATTTTCATTGCTATAATTTTTGGCAACTGATATGGGAGGTCCGGAAAATTTTGAAATTATAGCCCTAACCAGGAAACATCACGATCAAGGAAATTCAAAAAAATTCCAAATTGGTGGCATTCGAAAGAGCATTGGAAAACATGTTTATGGCACTGAAACTACGTGCCCTCGTGACCACGTTATCGAAATATGATGTCTTAAAAATTGCCGAAATTTTTAGTAAAGTCGCCAAATTTAGCGAGTTTTGTTCAGAAATGGAAGGTACGGCGCGAATTCAGCATCTGCATCTGACAAGACATTTCACTTCCATATTTGGTCACCACCAAAGCGCGTGAGAAATAGCGCATTAATTCTTTACTGGGGTGACTACCATGGCGCGGGGTGTCGTGGCACAGACTGCGGCATTGAAATTTTTAGGGGCTTGTGTTCCGGGATATTAACGTGCAACTGTATAGGGGAAAACGCCACAGCCCGAAATATTTGTTTTATTTTATTGTAAAAACAATGGAATTTTTTGTTATTCTTAAGACTGTTAAAAAACTGATGTTTAAAACTTTTATGCTTCTGCGGGTGAAATATTTCCACTGAAAGAGTTTTTTCGATGATGAAACTGTTTTGAAAAAAATATGATAACCGTAGTGAAATGGTAAACACACTTTAAAGTCTTTTTTTTTTTTAAAAAGTCGTAAATCTGAAGTCTTCAACAGTATCTAAATACGAAGAAAACGACATTTTTAAAGATTTCAAACCATGTTCTCAAATTTAAAAAAAACGATTTCTGTCAGTTATTTCCAGTGTGTTTTTCGTTATGTGTATCGTTTTCAAGTTATGTGTAAACCCTCTAACAAGTCAAATAAAAAAAAATGTATTAATTTTTATTTTGCTCGTATTTGAATTCCCTTTTAACGTGAAACATAATTGGTAAAAGTGACTTC
Source organism: Uloborus diversus (assembly GCF_026930045.1). Taxonomy (NCBI): domain Eukaryota; kingdom Metazoa; phylum Arthropoda; class Arachnida; order Araneae; family Uloboridae; genus Uloborus; species Uloborus diversus. The sequence goes on from NC_072739.1 coordinate 9,489,342, forward strand.
AGTATTTTTAAAAATGACTAAATAACATGCAATATGATGTGTATTTACGTTATAGCGATTTTCAGTTGCAGTGACAGACTTTTTCGAACTACAGGGGTTGTTGTAATGAACGTCGACTATAAAATTTTTGATAAGAATCTGTTATGAAGTAATTTCCGACATCGTTAGTTTTGCTGTGCAAATTTTTGACATTTACTATCCGTTGTTTTCTTTTTTTTAATTATTATTTTTTTTGATTTTAAATTAAACATTTTTGCTAGCAGTGGTCAGACAATAAAACTTCATGAATGATAATAACTTTTGAAAAAATAAATAAGAGCTGGGATACTACAATCCATGATCATGTTCTTTCAACATCAAAAACTATCCATTTTATTTTCAATATATAAGCTTTAATAAGCATGTTTTTTTTACTTATTCATATTAAGTCTCATACATAATTATTAATTACTTACAACACATTTCCTTACAAGAGTACAAACTTAAATTAGTTAAGTAAAACACACTTGAAATGCACTTAAATTCTGAAATGCATTATTATCACGATTACAAAGTTAAATCCTACGTTCAATTTCGTTATAAAGTTGTAACTCCTCTGGATAAAGCTCTCTAGTTTCCATTTCACAGGCTTCATAGTTACTTTTTAATTTTACCCACACAAGTAAAGGGTTAATTCGAAGCATCGTTTACGCGCTTTGCAGATGACTAGAAATGGAAATGAGAGTCTTGCTAGACGCAGGCGATGAAATCACGTGGTATTTTCCATTTCTTGCCAAGTCTTTAAATTTGGCGATTTTTCGTAAGATTTCGACAGACTTTGACCCCCCATATCTCAAAAATAAAAGGACGTGGGCACACAATATTTGGGTCAAATTTTTTTCTAAAGATACTCTTTCGAATGCGACCATTTTAAACTTTTTTCATGATTACTGAACTCGTGATGTTTCCTGGTAAGGATGCAGTTTTAGACGGCCTCTGATGATGTTACGGGGAGGAAAGGTTCGAGGGGCTTTCTGTGGAAATTTTTAAAAATTGAAGTTTTAAAAATGCGATTACAGACAATATTTGTTGACGGTAAGGTAAGAGATGGGACTCTTAGGGGCTGCCCCAGATCGATTTTTTTTTTGTAGAATAGATCTAAATCGATCACCCCTCTGCCCAATCTTTCAAAATTGCAGTACCTAAAACGCAGGTGCAGACTAACTTTGATGATGTTACAAACAGTGGGGTTCTGGCGCTCTTATTGAAAAATGTTTTGAAATTGAAGTCCTAGGAAACAAAGTTTTTAAGCGATATTCAGTGATGAAGGATTTAAATGCTCTTCCCGTTGAAATTTTTTAAAATTGTAATTTTTTCATTTTTAGATTTCCTATGAGAGCATTCGGGCCCATGTCCGGAAATTTTTCGTAATTGGTGTCTTAAAAACGTGACTGTAGACCATATTTGATAACGTTACAGTTTCGGCAATTTTTCAAATTTGAAGCTCCAAAAAAAAGCAATATTAAACAATTATCAATGTTTCTAGAATGCGAGGTGTTAGGTAGTTCTCCCCTGGAATTTTTTCGAAATTCAAGCCCTGAAAACGAGATTTGAGACACTCTTTAAAGGTTTCGGCGGGGAAAAGGGGGCTTCCCAATTATGAAGACTTTCTTATTTTTAGACCAACTAGGAAAAAGAAAAAAAATGGAGAGGATGTAATTAACTGACTAATAAACCGCCACAATTGAAAATTTTTATTTCAACAGGGGTAGAAGTGACCGACTTGTTACATATAGGACATTTTCCACAAAAAATATAGGACAAATATAGGACACATTATTGGAATAGGAGGAAAAACTTTACTTTGGGTTAGAAATTGGCTTACTGGTAGGAAGCAAAGAGTAGTTGTGAGAGGAAATCATTCTAATTGGAGTGATGCTTTAAGTGGGGTTCTTCAGGGATCAGTTTTAGGGCCTCTTTTGTTTATTATATTTATGAATGACATCAATGAAAATATTTCTGGAAGCATGAATTGTTTTGCTGACGATGTAAAAGTTATGGGGATTGTCGAAAATGAAGAACAAGTAAAACAGCTGCAAGAGGATTTAGATCATATTACTAAGTGGGCAGATAAATGGGGTATGGCAGTTAATGTAGGGAAATGTCAAGTGCTACACTTAGGTCATGGAAATAAGCGTATGAGATATCGTTTACAGGGTTCAGTCATAAATCAAGCAGAAAATGTTATGGATCTGGGTGTCTTTATAAATCAGGACTTCAAGTTTAGTCAACAGTGCAGTATTGCTAGTAACAAAGCCAGCAAAATGCTTGGGTTCATCAATAGATCTATTTCAAACAAATCTAAGAAAGTTCTTCTGCCTTTATATAGGAGTTTAGTAAGACCTCATTTGGAGTATGCTGTTCAGTTTTGGTCGCCCTTATCTGAAGAAAGATATTTTTGTATTGGAAAGGGCTCAAAGAAGGGTAACTAAATTAGTAAGGGGACTCTCAGATTTAGATTATGATACCAGACTTAATAGGCTTAACATGTATAGCCTGGAGCAAAGGAGAGTCAGAGGGGACATGATTCAGTTATTTAAATTTATCAAAATGAAAGATGTAAATGGATTAAATTTTTGCGGGGAAAGCAGGACAAGGGGTCATTGTTTTAAGCTATTTAAATCTCAGGCTAACTTGGAAATCAGGAAAAACTACTACTTTAGCAGGGTCGTGGGCACTTGGAATAGCTTACCGGAAGAGGCGGTAATGAGCAAGGGAGTGGATAGCTTTAAGAGGGCCATTGATCTTCATTGGGGACTAATTAATTGACTAGGACCAGCCTAGCTGGGCCCAGAGCCTGTTGCTGGTCGTCACATTTGTATTTGTATTGTATGAATAATTTTGCTATGAAAAAAGAAATAATACATATCATATATTATTCAGTTGTTCTTATTAATGATTTTGTTTAAAAAAACCTCAAACAAAATATTTTACATCTATAATGACTTTCCTGTAGTTGAAAGAAAAATTTTTGAAAAAAGTGTACTTTATAGACTAAATAACTAAACAAAATTTGAAGAAAGATAATTTTTATTTTTTCTTCCTCACTCATGACCCAAGTACTAATTCCACTGCTCTTAGATTTTATATCTAAACTGAACCCTTTACGACTTGTATTAAGAACAAACAGAGCTTGAGAAGGATCCTTCTGACATTTTTCAGAGTTTTCTTTATGCTTGAATGTTTTAGCATGCTGCCTCAATTGCGAAAATCCACTATTGCTTATGGGCACTGAACAGTTGCAAAAATGGCAAAAAGCGATAAAATCATCTTTTCCTTTAGTGCACCATGCACCAAAATTTGTAGAATTAATGTCCTCCTGGTTCAACAACTCCACACAAAATGTTGTTAAGCAATGTGATTTCGCCATTATAATTCCACTTATTACAACAAACTACGTTTTAACATCATAAGGAACTAACCATTCCACGATCCCAAAATTCCACAAAAAGAAAAGATTGCAAAAAGAAAGTTAGAACATTCCGATCAGAAAAGGCACTAAACACAAAAATATACCAACGAAAACCATGATGGTAAACAAAACAAACGGCTGTTGCCCCCCCCCCCCCCAATGCAAAATTCTAAAACCAACTTCAGCATTAGTTCTCGAAACTCCAGCCACTATAGAGTGACGTCACATTGCAGTAGCCAATGAGAGAAGATGCCTGTTGCAGAATTTAGTCAGTTGAGTTTTTAATTTGAAATTCGTTTGGGCACGTACTTTCAGCGAAAAATCCGATGTCAGAAAGTTTATTTACCGTTCTTTTTAAAAGATATATATGGTATAAAACGGAATATAGGAAATATAGGACGATTTTGATGCTTTTTTTGAAAATATAGGAAATATAGGACTACTTCGACCCCTGTTTCAAGGTTCTTTTCAAAAGAAATTTAGATTTTTTCGCAACATTATTTTCTTCAACTTATTAAAATAACTTTGTTTTTCCAAGGTCCATTCTATTATTCTCTTTAATTGTAAGAAATGTTTTTAAGAAACATTCTAATCAGTCTTCTGGGGTGGTTAACCATCCCCTCTGGTTGCATCACTGAATTGTAGGAGCTTTAAATTTTTTGATCAACTCTACACCAAATGAATACAAAAGACAGTTTAAACAGGTTTGTGTTCAAAAAGACTCTTTTTGAAAGATTACTGGAAAACAGATGCAAAAAGCAAGTACGAAAATTTGGGAGAATAGAAATGGCCCTAAAGTGGATAAATTGAACTACTACTGGGAAGCTGTATTGTACCATATCGATGAGCCTTTCAGTACGACGAAAAATAATTACTCCGTCCCCGAACTCGAATTTTTATGTAAACTTCTTATAGTCTCAAAACCCCTTATGACGGAAGCATTTAATTTTTACATTTTTCTATAACTGTCTTTACATTCATGCATGGCTGGATTTTCAATTTTTCAGAACTGGAGCAAAACCAAAATCCTGCCACCCTTTACCCACCTTTGTTGAAATTTTATATCGAGGTTCAAAAAAAAAAAAAAGAAAAAAAAAAACAGAAATAGTGTAAATTTGCATCCTCCTAGAAGTTGCTACCCGGCAACTAGGGGGGGGGGCAAAGGGTATCAACTATGTACAAAAGGTAAGCCAAGAGCTTGCTGCTGCCTAGATCCGGCAGTGCGATTCTTGTATTCACACAAGTAGGCACGAATTCATTTATTAAGCAATCCCTGTTTTTCTGTATCAAAGACTGAAAACAAAGTGTGTCAACAAGTAGATGTTCTCTTTTAGTTTAGTGTCAACTCCAGCCGAATGTCTTTATTAAAAAAATGTGCATTTGTTTTATCGTTTTATTAATCTAATTTTGTTGCATTATAATAGGGGACTAGTTGGTACTATTTTCACTTATTAGAAGTTTCTCCTAGGGTGAATTCCCTTCATGCTATGTTAACAAACAGAAAAAATTAATCTTTAAAGTGTCAACTACAGGTGGTTTTACCTTACCCTGTTTTCTGAACAGATTTTGGTTTAGTTGGGGTTTTGGATTTTGGAAAAGGACATTTCCCAATTGTCATTTTTGGATTCGCATTTGCAATTCCGTCCTCATTCTTTACCGCGTCTTTCTCCAAGCTCAATTTCTATAAAACAGAATTTTCCTGCACTCTGTTCTAGAAGTTTTTAGGTACACATGAGATTTTGGGGGGAGGGGAACATTTCTCCAGTTCCCCTCCGTGGATTCGCTTTTGCCATTGTCTAATCGCTTTCCCTGGAGCCTTTCATCACGCTCTAAAAAACATGAAAATAAAATCCTATACTTTGTTTTCTGAACATTTTTAGGATTACTTGGGAATTTTTTTTTTTTGAGGGGAGAGGAGAACATTGCCCAGTTCCCCTCCTTGCATCCGCTTTTGCAGTTCACTCTTCGCTTTTCCTTGCGCTTTTCTTCAAGTTCAAGCAAGTTCTATAAAACAGAAATTTTTTTGCTGTACTCTGTTGCGAAAATGTTTAGGTACACGTGATATTTTTTTTTTTGGGGAGGGGGGAGGGGAACATTCCCCTACGGCTCCACCATCCGCCTCTGCTATTGTCTGATCGTTCTTCCTGTAGCCTATATTTTCAAGTTCAAGTTCTATGAAAAAATATCTTCCTGCTCTCTGTTCTAAAACCTTTTAGGTACACATGATATGTTGCGGGGAGGGGAACATTTCTCCAGTTCCCCTCCATGGATCCACTTCTGTTGTTGTCTAATTGCTTTTCCCGATGCCTTAGTTCACATTCTAAAAAACGGAAAAAAAATTCTGTACTCCTGTTATCTGAACTGTTTTAGGTACACTGGAGATTTTTTTTGAGGGGGGGGGGGGGGGACATTCCCACAGTTTTCTAATTTCAATCTGCTTTTGCAATTCTCTCCTCCCTTTTCCTGGTGTCTTTCTTGAAGTTCAAGTTTTAAAAAACGGAAGAATTGTGATGCATTCTGTTCCGAAACTTTTTAGGTATGATTGGAAATTTTTTTTTTGGGGGGGGGGGGAGGGGGCGTTCCCTTCCCATGGATCCGCGTCTGGGAGGGAGGGGAGACAATGTCCTTCTTTGTGGAATGAAATCATTAGCAATTGCTCAGAAATTTTGAAGAGTACAGCTAGTACTTGAGAAATAATTCAGATAAACCTAGGGGTGCCCCCCTAAATATCACAAAGATCCCTCTAAAGCAAAAGCTCCCCCCCCCCCCCCCAAAAAAAGTGAAATGCTTATCGATGAAAAGACATCCAACAAAAGAGAATGGAACTTCAGACAGATGTCTTTTTTCAAGCTCACTTATTTCGCATTGAAAAAGGGGTCCTTGTAACAATCAAAACATGTGTATGCAGTAATCTGCAAATTCGGTGCAATCACACAATGTTAATTCTTATTTTGATCCCACAAATGTGTTGAAAAATCTAGTTTATTTATATCTTCCCTTATTTGGGGAAATTGTAAGGCAGGAATTGGTGGTACTTTGTAATTTCAGGGAAAAGCGTTGCCTTTGGCCAGCGGGATTGTGAGCCAAAAAGCGGGTTAGTACAGCCAAAAACAGGATGTCTGACCACTTTACCTTTATACTCTGTTCTCACTGGAAAAACAAAGATGTTCTTCTTAATTCTGTGCATGCAATGCACACTCGCGTTAAGAAAACCCCTCTGCTTGAGCAGTGCTCTAAAAATGTTCAGTAATTAAGATAGCTCTATGCGAATGGGTTGTAAAAGGTATTTACAAAGGCACTTGAAAATGACATTCAAGGAGATTATTTATGGCTTTAACGATTAAAAATATTCTTAAGATTTCATTTGTATAAGTTTCCACAAACGTAATACATTGAATCTCATTAAAAATCAGAAAAACAGGATGCTTGGGTTTATCAATAGATTTATTTCAAACAAATCTAAGAAGGTTCTTCTGCCATTAAAAGAAGGAGTTTAGTACCGTATTCTCCTGCGTATTATCCACGGACGGCCTATAATCTGCAGGTCCTAAAATTGGCCTGAAGAAAAAAAAGCTTCGTATAATCCGCGGCGGCGTATAATCCACGGATAATACGATGTAAAAAGATAAAGTTTGAATTTAACATACCATTTGAGCAACTAAACTAAAAACGTGAAAAAGTAGTTACTTTGAAGGCATAATCAGAATTAATCTGAAATATAATCTAAAATATAATGATTTCTTCTTGAAATCTTGATTATAGTACGCTAATTACTTGAAAAACAGAGTCAAGACAATGGAGAAACGGTCTAATCTTGTGCAAATGGCTACCTATTTCACTGTAATCTTGCTTATTTTACATGACTTGAATCGCCAAGAGGAACTGTAAAATACTTAATAAAGATGTAAAAACTTTGGTTAAAATTTGTGAGACATAATGTATAAAATTTTAAATAAAATATTAAACTTGAATATTTCATTTGTTTACCATTTAACTTCATCTTAATATCATTGCGTTGTGAAGGTGACTACAAAATGATTAATAAATGTGTAACAAGCCATTTATTTTAAATATCAAAAAAAACAATAAGGTATCATAAATTGATAATTATCAATCTTCATTTAAAAACACAATTATAACGGATAAATTCTTAAAATTCGAGATTAAATATCATTTCATAGAATACCAATCAATTACCATCAGTGAATATATATTGACCGATAAACAGTTCCACCAATGTAAATATGGATTTAAGACATTAGTAACCACATTTTTGACCGATAAGCAATTCCACCAACGTAGATGATGAATTTAAACCTCAGTAAGCACATATCGACCGATAAGCAGTTCCGCCAATGTGGAGATGAATTTAGATATCAGTGAGCACATATTGACCGATAAGCAGTTCCACCAATGTAGAGATGAATATATATATAAAAAAAATACGAAGGGATGCGACGATCCCAACGTAAGACTTGCTGGTAGAACCAACGTATTTCTCAGGGATGGTTAATTCTCAATTTAGTCTGCAAGTCTTCACAGGCTCATTCAATATATTTTGCTGTGGCAGTCAGAGTCAGTTCCAAGGGAAGACATTTCGTCGTTTCTCTGGGACGGTGAGATTACTAATTAGTCTGAGATTATTTACAGACTCATTCAATACATTTTGATGGCGGTCAGTTCAAAAGAGGACATTTCGTCGTTTCTCGTTGATGGCGTTTTATGAAAAAAATTGGCAGATGAATGCTAGGTTAAATATATACGATGATCACACTATACACTTTGTTTCGAATCTTTTACGAATTTACGATGATAAAAGATACAATTTTTTTTTACGTTTTCTTCTAAAAGGCAAAAATAGCCCGCCAACAAACTCGCCTCCACACATCATCGCCGCTTGAAGAGCACACACTACTAGAGCAAGATAAATCACGAAAACAAGATTGCAAAATGGCAAAGGACGCTATCACTTTTGACGAATCATAATCCTGGGATTTAAACTTGACGTTTACCACGCCTTTGCATTTGACGTCATTATGTAACGGGCTCAGAAAAACTTTCGTTGAATATAAGTAATGCCAGCTGGTGCTGCCCTCTTGCGTGTGATCATGTTGTTAAAGTGAATAAAAAATACAATTCAACAATGAACTTTAACATTCCCCCCCCCTATAGGAAAAAGACGAAGATGGGGAGAGCAAATGTTTGTGGTAATGTGTAAACATTTCAAAATACATGACATTCAAAAACAAAAATGGCAAGTTACCTAAATTTCAATGGAAGTGAAAACCACTCTGTATTAGCATTAAAGAATTTTCCAAAAAAAAATTGAATCGAAAAAAAAATTGTTGTTCTTAATATATATGACAACATAGTTAAACTGAAAAACTGTTCGACCTTCAAATTGTAACAATTGTATGTTCAATAAAATTTCCATGATAAATCACAACAAATATTGCAATTGTTAGTTAAAACATTCTCCAAAGTAGCTAATTTTAGACAATGATCAACCATTATTGCAATTGTATATCAGGTAGCTAATCTGATATTAATTATTAGAGTGATCATACAGATGTTTTGCAGCAACAATACAAATGTATATTACAATAATAAATGAAGAGACAAAACAAAAAAAAATCCCCTACTCAGCAGGAAAAATTTTACTAACATGTAATTTAATGCTTTTATCATTTGTATCCTGCGGCTTTACCAAATAATTGTCATTTCTAAAAATTCTTTCAATGGTAAATGGCCCTTTATATTTAGGCATCAAAGCACCCGGTTTGTTCAAAACCCGAATGAATACCTTATCATTAATTTGAAATTTGTGAATTTTTCTACCCTTTAGTTGGGTTGCGTGTTGTTTAAAATATTTTTCTTCATTTTCTGCCACGGCTTTTTTATTTTCATTTGCACATTTATCCATTTCCTTAACATATGCATCATAATGAGACACTAATTCAAGATCAGAAAATATTTGCATTGGAACATTGATGTTTCTACCCAAAAATAGTTCAGCAGGAGAAAAACCAGTAACACCATGTTTACTGGCGTTATAATGTAATTTAAAAATCTGAAGTTTTTGAGACCATTCATATGTATTTTCGGATAATGATGCAACAGATTCCTTTAAAACTCGATGGGTTCTTTCAATTGTGGAGTTCCCACGGGGATAGTAAATTGAAGATTTCCTATGCTCAATGTTTAATCCCTTGAAAAATTGTTCAATCTCATCAGAAATTAAATTGGGACCATTATCAGTCAAAATTACCTTAGGCACTCCATAAGATGAAAAGTATGTGTTCAGGCATTTAATTATACTAGTAGACGAAATATTTGATAAACAGAAAGTTTCTAAAAATCTGGAATAATTGTCTACAATTGTAAAAATAAAAAATTTGTTATCAACCGACCTACATAATTTACCTACCAAATCACAAGATAAAAATGATCCAGGGCTTAAATCCTTCTTAGGAATGAATTTTGGTACAGTGTTATTACGTTTGTTCTTATTAGCCAGACATTTGGGACAAGCACGACAAAATTTTTTAACCGCAGTAAACATGGATGGAAAAAAAATATAACTTCTGCAAAAAATTATATGTCTTCTGAGCTGCAAAATGTGGAGTGTGGGCATTTTCAATAGCAGCATTTCTTAAAGTAGTTGGAACATAAATCCTTTTAAATTTTTGAATTTTATTCCTCTTCTTTACCTCAACAACCTTAAGTAAAATTTTGTCATCATCTAAACCAAATGTTTCCAAAGTATTTTTATCATTGTTTTGCAATCTTTCAATAATTTCTAAAATTTCCCTATCCTTCTGCTGTTCCTGGAAAATAATGTCCTTCGACAAGTTATGTTTTGGTTGGAAAAGATTAATGTTATTAACTGTCATTTGATTTTCCTCATATACGCGGCTTAAGAAATCGCTTGGATTTTTTGCCCCAGGGATAAATTGTGGGTCGTATGAAAAGTCACTTAAAAATAAAATCCATCTGCATACCACGTCAGGTTGTTTTTCCATGTGTAAGAATTCCGTCAAAGCTTTTGCATCACAAAAAAGAGTAAATTTGACTCCATATAAAATTTCCCTAAAATGTTTAATAGAAGAATAGATAGCGAAAAATTCCCGCCTCACAGAAGAATACTTTGATTCAGAAGGTGACAATTGCTTAGAAAAAAATTCAATTGGAAAAAATTGATTGTTGATTTTTTGCATAAGTATAGCTGAAATGGCAATTTTGCTAGCATCAGTAACCAAAAATAAAGGAGCATCCTTTACAAAATTTTTTAGTGTTGGCTTATTTAAAATGGCATCCTGTAATTTTTCAAAAGCATCCTGACACTCGTTTGACCATAGGAATGGTGTGTTCTTTTTAGTCAAATTAACAATAGGAGCAACAATTTCAGCATACTCAAACACAAGATGTCGAAAGTAATTAGTCATGCCTAAGAATGCTTGTACTTCTTTGGTGTCTTTTGGGATGGGAAATTTATTTACCTTATTTATGTTATTCTCAGAAGGAGAATAGCCATTATGGTCAATGTTGAATCCTAAATAGGTTATTGAAGATTTACACAGCTGAAGTTTAGATGGGTCAAGAGTCAGGTTAAAAAGTTTCAGTCTATCAAAAACCTGTTGTAGAAGATTTAACAACTGGGACATGTCATCAGCTGCCAGAACAATATCATCAAGGAACCATTGTAAGTTAGGTCCTTTTAATCCCTTTAAACAATGTGATAAAAGAGCACAAAAGTAGCTTCCACTATTTCTAGCACCAAAAGGAAGTCGTTTAGGCTGAAAATTCCCCAATTCAGAGCAAAAGGCCAACTTTTCCCTATCCTCGGTTCTTAATAAAATTTGGAAAAAAGCAGATTTTAAATCAAGCACACAATATAAATTTCTACCAGAAATATTCTGCACTATCTCTGAAATTTTTGGTAAACAAATTTTGAATGGTTCAGTAATAGCGTTTAAAAGGCGATAGTCAACTACCATTCTGAAATTTGGTTTTGCATTGGGATCATTTGATTTTGATGGTTTTTTTACAAAAATGCAAGGGAAAGAATAACTACTAGTGGAATGTTCAATAATTTCGGCCTCTAAAAGCTTATTAATCTCCTTTTCAGCAAATTGCTTAGCTATTCGAGGTAAAGGGTATGGTTTAGTTGATAGAGGAAAGTCGTGAAAAAGTTTAAATTCAGGTACTATAAAATCCGTAGAACCAAGTGTTAAATAATTTTTTGAAAAAACTTCATAGTTGTCCATTAATAATTTTGTCATTTTATTTTTGTCATTGTTATTAAGGTGATCTAAGCAAAAATCATTGGGAGAAAGTTCTTTCTTTCTTAACTCCTTAATTTCCTGCATTGTTAAATTGTTTACATGAGCGGTTTGAGAATCAGAAGGTTGTTCAAAATCATCTTCAGAAATTTCCTGAACAGTACCTAAGCATTGATTTTTTTGAATGATAAATTCAGTGTCCGAATTGTTGTCAACGATGATGTACATTCCCTCAGCATTTTTGGCAGAATGTAGAGAAAAATTGATGTTACATTTATCCTGAATCTTGCCAGGTGAAAAAAGCAATAGGTTGGAATCTCTAAGTTCCTTAGGAATACACATTTTTACGATTTCAAAAGAATTAGGAGAAATTTTAACATTAAGAGCAGATTTCACTTTGAAATAATTGGTTGAAAGTTCCTGAACATCATTACTAATGGTATCATTGGTTGCAGTAATAGCATTAGCCTGCTTAATTTGCTCATTAGGCGAAATAATAACGAAATCTAATTTAGTTTTGTCAGTGATTATTCTCTTATTTACAGTGTCGAGAATAATTTTGTTACGTTGGAAAAAATCATATCCCAAAATAAATTGATAATTAGTATTCCAAGAAAAATTTGTGGTGAAAAAAAGATTTGAAAACCATTTTCCCTGAATTTTGAATTTTAAATCTACAGCTGACCTACAACTTATACTTTCGTTATTCACGGTTTTAATTTTCACACCCCTTGATACATAGTTTAATTTTGAGATCTCTTTAATCTTTTCTAAAACGGAACCTTGACAGATTGAGATGTTCGCACCGGTGTCCATGAGTGCATAGCATTTAAAATCCTTAAAAGTAATTTCAATGACAGGTAATGCATTATCAGAGTTGGTGCAAGACATTAGTACCTTATTAGTAAAATTCTGTAATTCATTATCATTTTGATTGTGAGTATTAAATTTTTGTAAGGTTCCCATCTCCTGCACAATTTTCACATCATCTCTATAAAAAATATCATTGATCTCATTTGAAAATTTTTTTTCCTCCTTTAAAGTTTGGATCCTGCCATCCTTCAGTCAATTTGACATGATTATGGGGTTCCGAATTCTGATGGCTAGCATAACCTCGAATACCCCCTTCTAGTTTAAATTTCCTCTATTTGCATTTCCTTTATTGTATGGCCTGAAATTCCTAGCTCTCTGCCGGTTGTGATAACCTCTATAGCCTGAGCGGTTCCTTTGGGAAAAATTGTTTTGATTGTGACCCCTGGAATTACCTGGAAAGTACCAACATTTAGTGGTCCAGTGATTACGGCCACAAATATGACATTGAACATTTTCAAAATTGGTTTGATTTTGTGAAGTTGATGGACCCTGATTAAAATTTTTATCTTGAAAATTATTTGGTCTATTCACCTGAAGAGAATTTACATCATAATTAAAAGTTGCAGCATTCTCATTTATCCCCTTTGAACTTTTTAAATTGTTAACAGATTCTGTCAAAATGGAAATTTTTCGATTAGTTTCCTCCTGGCTTTGTAACAAAACATTAATTTCCAGTTGTGGGTTACAGAAATTCCCAGAACTGTTAAGGGCATTTTCAACATGCTTCGCAATTTTAAGTGCCTGTTTGAAAGTGTTGGGACCCTGCTTCTGAACCTCAATTCTGATGTCGGGCCTTAGAGCATCAATAAATTTGGAAAATTTTGATTTATCCACTAAATCCAAAAGATCCTTCTCTGCGTTGTTATTTGGGTTTAAAAATCTATCAGCGGCTTTAACAACACATTCACTTAAATCCGTTACGGATTGCCCCTGCTTTTGTGATATACCCCAGAAATCCTTTTGAGCAGATTCAAAGGAAATTGTGTAAGAATATTTTCTCTTTAACTCTTGAGAAAGCTCGGAAAATGTAGCATTGGCATTTCTTTTTAAGATTTCGGAAATAAATTCCTGTGCTTTGTCTCGTAATCTCAATTTTAAGATTATTATTTTCTTTGCAGCTGACCATTTTTCGAGTTCAGCAATTTCACAAATGTTATCCAGAAATGCATGCACATTCTCGGAGTCTTCTCCAGAAAATGTTGGGATAAGGGGTAACAATGAATTTGCCATGATATAAATTTTAGTACTTATTCAAAATATATATGCAACTCAAAAAAAATATATATGCATTGATGAAAAAAATGACACATAAATATTCAACATAATAATAAAAATCATAAAATGCAATAAATTATATAATGCAATCCAGAGTGGTCCCCAAAATTTCATTGAAAAGCAATAACCCCTGTTCGGCACACACGGCACCATAAAAATGTAAAATACTTAATAAAGATGTAAAAACTTTGGTTAAAATTTGTGAGACATAATGTATAAAATTTTAAATAAAATATTAAACTTGAATATTTCATTTGTTTACCATTTAACTTCATCTTAATATCATTGCGTTGTGAAGGTGACTACAAAATGATTAATAAATGTGTAACAAGCCATTTATTTTAAATATCAAAAAAAACAATAAGGTATCATAAATTGATAATTATCAATCTTCATTTAAAAACACAATTATAACGGATAAATTCTTAAAATTCGAGATTAAATATCATTTCATAGAATACCAATCAATTACCATCAGTGAATATATATTGACCGATAAACAGTTCCACCAATGTAAATATGGATTTAAGACATTAGTAACCACATTTTTGACCGATAAGCAATTCCACCAACGTAGATGATGAATTTAAACCTCAGTAAGCACATATCGACCGATAAGCAGTTCCGCCAATGTGGAGATGAATTTAGATATCAGTGAGCACATATTGACCGATAAGCAGTTCCACCAATGTAGAGATGAATATATATATAAAAAAAATACGAAGGGATGCGACGATCCCAACGTAAGACTTGCTGGTAGAACCAACGTATTTCTCAGGGATGGTTAATTCTCAATTTAGTCTGCAAGTCTTCACAGGCTCATTCAATATATTTTGCTGTGGCAGTCAGAGTCAGTTCCAAGGGAAGACATTTCGTCGTTTCTCTGGGACGGTGAGATTACTAATTAGTCTGAGATTATTTACAGACTCATTCAATACATTTTGATGGCGGTCAGTTCAAAAGAGGACATTTCGTCGTTTCTCGTTGATGGCGTTTTATGAAAAAAATTGGCAGATGAATGCTAGGTTAAATATATACGATGATCACACTATACACTTTGTTTCGAATCTTTTACGAATTTACGATGATAAAAGATACAATTTTTTTTTACGTTTTCTTCTAAAAGGCAAAAATAGCCCGCCAACAAACTCGCCTCCACACATCATCGCCGCTTGAAGAGCACACACTACTAGAGCAAGATAAATCACGAAAACAAAATTGCAAAATGGCAAAGGACGCTATCACTTTTGACGAATCATAATCCTGGGATTTAAACTTGACGTTTACCACGCCTTTGCATTTGACGTCATTATGTAACGGGCTCAGAAAAACTTTCGTTGAATATAAGTAATGCCAGCTGGTGCTGCCCTCTTGCGTGTGATCATGTTGTTAAAGTGAATAAAAAATACAATTCAACAATGAACTTTAACAGGAACATTCAAGCTACATAAAATAACCAACATACAGGCAGGCAGCAAAGAAGAACATGCATACTTCGTAAAATAAACAACATTCAGTCGGCGTACGGTCTCGATCGGTGAATCTTACTGTAAAAATATTGAGGTTCAATGCGTTGGTGTTAATGGGAAAAAAAAAATCACAGATAATCCGCGGCTGCATATAATCCGCACCTCATAAACTTTGCCTTTTTTAGCAGATAATCCGCAGATTATACACAGGAAAATACGGTAAGCCCTCATTTGGGGTATGCTATTCAGTTTTGGACGCCTTAATGAGGAAAGATATTTCTGTGTTGAAAAGGGTTTAAAAAAGTGTAACTAGACTAATAAGGGCACTGTCAGATTTAGATTATGATATCAGACTAAATAGGCTTAATATGTATAGCCTGGAGCAAAAGAGAGTCATAGGGGACATGATTCAGTTGTTTAAATTTATCAAAATGAAAGATGTTAATAGATTAAATTTTTGCACGGAAAGCAGGATGAGCGATCATTGTTTTAAGCTCTTCAAATCTCAGGCTAACCTAGAAATTGGGAAAAACTACTATTTTAGTAGGGTTGTGGGCACTTGGAACAGCTTACCGGTAAAGCTGAAAATTAGCGGTCGCCACGCGCCATGTGGCAATTAAAGTTGCAAAAGTGGCAATTAAAAATGTATCATCGATCGCCACCCCCGGTTGCCACTCTCGCTCAGTCACTCTACTTGCATTCCCAATCGAACCACATTCCCCTCGCCCTGTTCCGAGCTACTTCGATGCATTCTTTTCCCCACCGCTAGAGGGAGAAATTCATCTGCAGCAGTGTACCGTCATTTGCACTTTGAACCCTGCACGTGCCACCTGCCTTGCGATAGCTGTTCAGCGATCACGTGGTGGAAAGCCTAAAATTGAAGAAGAAGAGGAGTCACTTAAAGTTACATCATTTTTCCTCAAAAGATAAATGATCAATTTATTGATCACTTACCATTTCATGATTCATTTAAAAATATATATTAGTTTGAGATGTTGCTTACAACAGGAAAAACATCATAAAGGTCCCTATTATTTGCAAAATGATTTAGTAATGCTCCAAAACTGAACTTTTTCCTCGTTTTGCACTGTACTAAAAGGTTTGATTTTTTTTTTTTTTTTTGTCTCTTCTGTAAAATTTTATGCTTTTTGGTTGTGTCACCTTCCTTGCATGTGAGCGATATTCTGATGATACTTTTCTTCAAAAATTTGAAACATAGTTGCAGTTTTAAAAAGTGGCTACTAACTTTAAAAAGTGGCCACTAATAAAACTCAGTCTACCGGCCACTGACTACTAACCAAAATTCCCAGTTTTCAGCTTTACTTACCGGAAGGGTGGTAATGAGCACGGGGGTGGATAGCTTTAAGGGGGCCATTGATCTTCATTGGGGACTAATAAACTGACTAAGACCTAGCTGAGCCCAGAGCCTGTTGCTGGTCGCCACATTTGTAGTTGTATATTATACTTCACGGTTATATAAAATTGAACCAACAGTATTGTATAATTATAAGAGGAAAATTCCCCAACATAATAATAAATAGTCGATAAATTCATGAGGCAATGCTTGCTTTTTAAGGTTGACACCTGTAATACAAACAAACATATTAAAATTTTAGTTTGAATGAGCATTGAAAAGCTCTATCTTCGATTTTAATATCATGTTAGAATGAAAGTAAGATGCATTAGTTGATGATGTAGTTAAACTCTAAATTTTAGAGAGAAGAGGAATTATGTTAATGCTCCTCATCCTGATTGATTCTTCAAATGTCAACTTTGGATTCCTTTATTTTTACGCAGTCAATCAAATGCACTATTATGCCCTTGTCTAGAAAAATTAGTCATACTTAAAATTTGAAATAAGACCCCAAGACGTAAATAGTGAAAAATACAGCATGTAAGTCAACTTGAATGATTTTAAATAGTTATATTAAGGAATACATTTTTACTTTGAAATTTTTCAAACATTTTGTGTGATGGCTAAATAAATATTCTGTACGTTTTAAACTTCAAAACATCAAACTTTAAATTACACTTCATGATAACGAATGAGATGTAGCGATATTTTATAAATGACACCGGAACTTAAAAACACGTGAAAAAAAAAGCGTTTCAAATTACAAATAAATTTTCAATTGTTACTTCAAATATACGCACTTCTTCGACTCCATTCTTAGAGTGTGTCTAAAAGTCTAGAAAGCTTCTTATTTCCCAATTTTTATGAAAAAACGCAATCCCACAATCCAAAAAGCAAAACGAAACATCATGAAGCGCAAATAATCGCAGACGACTGCCAGATTCCGAAACAAAAACATACCTAGTAATGAAAAGTAAGACGCTATTTTTACTTATACCTTATATATAGCCTGCTTTTTCAGAGAGAACTCGATTACATAATTAAAAAAAAGAGTTGCATAACTATTTTAATTTTTTTTGGTATAGTCAAGATAATTAGGACGAAAACAAGTAGCATATGATGCACTCTCAACTCCACACTAACAGGTTTTCGCAAGAAAAATATATGATGGCGGTTAGCGTGAAGCTGAATGACGATCATTCTGCTAAAAATTTTGGAGTGAAAATTCCGTTTAAGGTTGACATTTGTGGTAAGTGCGTCATTATTTTTTAAACTAGTATTTCATAATATCCATGTATTCGCCCAAAAAGTGCGTATCTGTTTATCGTTTTGAATGATGAGTAGTTTTATTGCTAGCATGCGATATGATTCAATAGTAAACAAAAGAATTAACAATCTTAGCGTTGTTGTAACAGCTGTTTCAACGTCGTATTTCGTAAAACTTTGCCTAAATCAGGGTAAAATGTGACTCATGCTATTTTTTAATAACAATTTTTTTTAAATTCGCAATAATATCGTATTGATAAGAGTAGTATTTTATTCAGCATAGACTTGCTTTTCGGAATAGGATTTATCACAATTTGGCTTTACGATTTGAATATGTTTTTGAAAGAAAAAATATCATTCCCGTTAATCTTTTACGAAGTTATAATCATCCAAAAATCAATTTTACTTTCTTAATTTTAACTTAAACGAAAGCAATTTGCGAACCTTTCAGTATCAATTAGAAGTTTTCACAAATGATTGTAATGAATAAATTAAAATCGTATTTTTGAATTCTGCTCGAATTTTCAAACAGCCTGTCAATTTTTGCTTATGATACGATTAGAAATCTATTAAGATAAAATGAAGCATTTATCTATGTAATAAATAAAAGTAATGACAATAATATAATCAGAGCTCAAATAATGTTTCTTGTATTATGAAGCATAGAAAGTTTTATGAAATTGTGTAATGAATTTTAACCTAAGAATAGAGAAATTAGTTACAGCATAACCTCCAGATATAATTCAGTTATATACTTTTTGCTTTGAAATCAAATTTTAAAAGCTATATTAGCTAAAAGTGGTACAAAAAGCATAGTTAAGATAAAAATATGACGCATGCACTCAAAACCCATAACCACCGGAGGATCCACAATATGCAATGAAAGTTCATAAATCTATAAGGCATGAACACATTGTAGACAGCAGTTTGGTTTAACAAACAAATCTATTTGGTCACTCATATTTGATGTAAGTGTTACAAAAAAAATGCCTACAGTTACTTAATGTCTTGACAATTACTTATTGAATACATTTGTCATGGTATTTGTTTTTTCTTTAATTTTTTATTGTGTAAAACCAGTATACAAGAATAGACTGCTAAAAGTATCTATGGTTCAATTAAATTTTGTAGTTATTGGTCTATTGGACCAATGACATTTTTTTTTAGAATTTCTATGCCTGCTATTCCTTCTATTGGATTTTGAGATTTAAGGGTTTATCAAAAATACTCAGATTTTGATGCCTAAAAAATGTTTTTAAAAAGCCAAAAAAAAAAAAAAAAAAGCCTAAAAAGTTTATCAACGCACTTAAAATAAAAGAATTTCTCTTATATTTTCACATGAATTCTCACTTAAAATATTATTGCTTTCATAAGTGTACATATAATTGTCTTAAAATATTTATTCAAGATAAAGATTGTGATACAATTTTCAGTGAAGCTTGAAATAAATGGTAAATTCTGAAATTCAAAATACTAAAGGGAAAATGTATTTAAACCCAAGTATTGGCAGCTAAGGGGTAACAGGTGGCTGCCAGGATGTGCAACCCTTATCTTAATTCCATGTGGATGTCCCTCCCTATATCTTAACACTTGTTCTGAAGAATGAGAAGGGCAATCATGCACATCAGTGGATCCTGAAAAAGAGAGGCCAAGGAAGGGTCAACTCCTATCTTCCAGAATAACTTATAAAAAAGGGGAGTGAAGACCCCCCTTGCTTCACCCACTCACAAATTCTTCAGAAGTTATTTGTTTCTTTTTGTTATCAGCAGCTCCTTTCACTGATGGACACCTGTTGTTCCTTTTCCTGAAAATTGAATAGTGCAACTCAGTTGAAATGTAAGAAAGCTTTTAACAATGAGTCAGTTCTAATGAATTTATGTAGGATAGTGCTGATAAACTGGTTTTAGGAGATATAGAGAGCAAGGTTGGCCAAAATGGACCTTATGGTTTTTTCAAAAAAAAAAAAAAAAAAGCATTTGAAAAACAATTTTGCCTACTTTGTTTGGGCTATTTTTAAACAAAATAATTAAATACTGCTACAATATATTATCTATTTGTTAAGTTTTAAACAGCAGGTAATTAACTTGAAATTGTTTTATGTATTTTGAATTTTAATTGTCTTTACAGATATGCATTATACAAAATTTAATTACACCTATGCCTATCAAAGTCTTAAGGGACTAAAAAAAAGTTTCTAAGATTTTAAATCAAAGATATTTGATTCATTTCTGTAACTGATCCAGCAATAATTCAAAATATTCTTTGTTTAAATCAAGTAATTTCTGATTTTCTGAAGGATTGTAGATTGTGTAATGAAAGCTATATATTATCCAGAAACTTCACTCTGATGCTTAAAGTTTTTTCTGACTTTTCAGAACTTAAAAAATATTTACTAACAGTGGGCTGAAAACTGCATGAACATCCTTTATTACTGTCCTACAAAAATAGTTAATATTTCTTACTCAATGGAAAGAAAAAGGGAAAACTATTGAATCAAAAAATTTAATTAAAAAACTATCTCTATTTAGGCTTAAATTCAGTTAAAACAGATCTAGACAATTGATGTTCTGCTGCACTATTGAACAAATAAAGTAAAATAAAGTGGGGAAAAAAAGAATAATAATAATTTATCAAAATCTGAGCCTCTATTGTTCTTGACCAGTCTTACATAATATAGATGAACGCGCGAATGGCGTTCGCAGAAAATTTTTGGCTCTGCAGAAATTTTTTTTCAAACTGCTACCGTTGATTTAAAAAATATATATATATATATATATATATATTTTTTTTTTTAAAGGGAATTTTTAAGAAAATCCCAGAATTTATTTCTGTTAAAGCCTTTCTCCAAAAGCATTTTAAAGCACATGTGTAAAAAAAAAATAATGGTTTTGGCAGTGGTTCAGTTGGTGAAAAATAAGCAAACTATATGTTATTGTAAAAAAAAATTAAATGATGTAATGATTTAAAGCACTTTTTTTTTGTCTCTTTCATATTTGAATATAAATTTAATTTTTTATTCAAGGGTGAGTGAGGCAAAATAATTATTTGCAGAAAATTTTCCAGTTAGGATTTGTGTTCGCAGAAAGCTTTTCATTTTATCTAAGTCTGTTCTTGACCTTGGGTTTCAGTATCTTCCATATTTTTCTGCCGAAAATGCTAATTTTTTACTAGTTTTACTGATTTTTCTCACTTTAAGATGATTTCTAAGTTTTGTCCATTTGTTCACGAAAGTAGAAAATACATGTTCACTTCAGTATGAACTTAATGAGTGACTTATATAAAAAAAAAACTTCCATATTTTTCTGCAGAAAATGCTGAATTTTTATTAGTTTTACTGATTTTTTCACCCCAAAATGGTTTTTTTGAAAATGATCCAATGGGCAATTCCGGTAAAAAATGAAAAAAAATTTCTCAGTTTTAATTCTATTTCCCAAATATAAACTGATACAAAATGATTAAATTTATTTACAAGATACTTACTACATCCCACTGAATGAAAAATCATATTAGTTTTCCAAAATAGATCCCTAAAGTATAAATTAAAAAAGTTTAAAGAGTTGGTGTCGGACGTAAACACACAAATAGTAAAAATATTTTTTGGCGAGTTCAAGCAACATTTTTCAAAGAAGTGTTTCCCGGTTAGCTTTTATTATTTAATATGATCATTAAACCTTCATGTACAGTTTAACTTAAAGTGCATACTGCAACCAGAATTTTTGAATGAACTAGTATTAATAACTGTTTTACAGCAGGGGTACTTAGCCCGTAAAATTTCGCTATAAGAGTTCCCCACACTATGGGATAAGTGGTTCCTCCCATAACAGTGAGGATTTGAAAATCAAAAACAACTCTGATGAAATATTTGTATTAGTGAAATACAAGACAACTATGATGACTTAGTAGAAATTTATAGTTCAGCTATCAAAAACTGCTAAAGCTGGTGATTAGTTATTTGTGAAACTTACCTGAAAGAAAACCATTAAGATTTATGTAGATTGTTGATCTAATGTTGATAATTATTCTTCCTTAGCCAACTTTACATAGACGCAGTCATTTAGGGTTTCCAATTTCTTTTTCAACTTATAGTTAGGGCTAATTTGCCAAAATTGATCTTAATCAACTGTATTACGTTCATTCAACACACCTTTATTTGTAAAACTAAAATATATACCTAAAGGCTTTCAATAAATTTCACAAATGAAATTGTTTTGTTTTAAAATTTTTTGTGATACGGATTGAAAAGACAGTAAATATCTCATAAATGAATGCATTTGCAAAAAAGTAATTCACACTAAAAATTTACATAACTTTATCATGTAAGACTCTCTTATCCCTTTTTTAGATATACTTCATTTAAATTTAATTAAATGGGGGGTGACCAGGGTTGCCAGACGTCCCAGATTTCAAGGGACAGTCCCGTATTTTGAAAAATTGTTCCGCGTCCCGGGGAACTTCCATACGGGATGGCTAATGTCCGTATTCTTGCTGATAACAATGTTTTACAGAACGAGGCATTATTTTAAGGGGGAAAAAATAATGGGCAATAAGAAAATCATGTGGCAACAAACGCAAAAAATTATTTTCTTTTTGATTTTGTTCGTATGTTTTTGTTTTGGCAGCAGACCATGAGGAACCGAATGGTTACTTCTTCTTTGCTCATTGACTAAGGTTGGAAATATATCTCTGCGCCTGCTTTGTCAATCACAATGAAAACAATTTTTATAATTTGATAGATGGCATTTTGTGAAGTTTAATGCTTTATTGCGATTGAATTTTTCAGATTTATCATGAATAAACGTCTTAAAAATCTGCCTCCCCCCCCCTTTCACTCCTAGAGGTCAGTCCCGTATTTACTGTTCTTAATTCTGGCAACCCTGAGGGTGACCTACTTACCCCTTACTATGGGGTATGTGGGTTACTCATTCAATTTTTTTTAAATATAATCCTTTAGAATAGTTAAAGCATTCTTTTATAAAATAATGATGGATTTCTGTTTATTAATAATGTCCAAGATAAAACCAGACAATAACTTTAATTTTTTTTTATTTCAAAACTTTTGTATAAGTTTTAAAAAACGAACTGTCCTCAAAAGGGGTCCTACTTACCCCAATCAACCCTATATGTATATACAGTAAATTCTCTAAGTTGTTTTTTATGGTTTCACTTTAACTTTGAAATTAAAGGCTAAAAAAGGAGAAACAGTTGAAAACATATGCTGTTTAAAGGAATGTAACTGTCTTACGTAAAAAATTTTTTACATCCGACACCTAGATTTTAATAAAAATATTCATAACTTACAAAATGGAAATAGGTTACATCAATGAGATTGAAAATCTTACTTTGTATCCAAAAATACATGTATGCAGCTTTAAAATTATTGTCTCAGCATAATTAATTGCACATTTTGGTGTCGGACGTAAAACACTGAATGTACCCCAGAGGAATTTTACAAATCAAAATGAATAATATTTTGACACATTTTTTTGCAACATCACCAGCAATACATTGTATCTTTAAATGGTTATTCATCTCAATTCATAATGTTAGTATGTACTCAAGATGTTGACCTTAGTTTAACCTTCTGTAACTTATTTATAACTGAAATTATCAAATTTTAGACAGGCATTTCAAAATATACAACTTTTTACCTTTAAAATGATACTTCATTTGTTTAGAAATTTTGATTTTGAAAATTCGATCATCTGGTTGACCTTTTCGTGGAATTACCCCAACACGAAAAAAATCATACAGCATAAAAGTATCTCCAAAACTGTTTAAAAAATTTTTAAATATTTCAATGAGAAAAAATGCATAAAAATCTGAAAAAATGCTCTAAAAAGTCTTTAAAAACACTCTAAACGATAAAGTGGTTGATCTTTGATTTTTTTGTGTGACAACCTAAGTTTGTGACCTAAGTTGTCATTGTAAAATGTACAGCATGAGTTTTATTCAAATCCCCCTTAATAATTTTAGTTGAGTTTAGTAGATAGAGTGTAGTTATTTCAAATTATATTCCATGAAATATAGAAGTTTTTTGAAGTATGTATAAAATATAATTCTAATTAAAATGTTAACTTCTTTGTCACATACGAGTTCATGAACTATGTACACCCAAACCTCTTTTTGTGCGGTGGATAGGGACCGTGTGAAAAAAAAATCGCTTAAAAAAAGTTCATTCGTTTTATAAATAACTTCGTCCATTTTTATCGTCAATTGAGTCCCTATCTGATTGAAATTTTCATACGCCGCACAAAAAAGTTCGTACATGTTGTATCCTTCCTTATTCATCTTAGTTGGAAGGTGGTGCGTGGGTTTACTTAAGTAACGAACATCGAAACCGCTTACGAACTACACATACTTTACTGGCACAAGCACACAAAATTACATACATCTTAACAAAAGGTGAAAGCACTTTTCCTTCTCAGTTACAGTTAGATCTCGATCCAGTTTACATTCTCATACAGTCACAGTTAAAGTTAATAGCATTAAGACACTACATCCCTCCCCCCAAAGTCCTTATGACTACAGATCAAGTCTCTTTGGAGGCTTTCTGATTCGAGTTGACCGTCGAAGCACTGGAGTTAGTTCAGCAGCTGGCAAGGGCTTGGGATCTGGAGCAGCTGTAGGCATTATTGTCTTTCTGGATGGACTTTTTGGATCGGGGTACACCACAGGTGAGTTTGGGCAAACATTGGAGCTAGCAAGTTCATCAGAATCTCGGGAAGCCTCGCAAACGGACTCCCTATTTGGCTCGGATTGAACCGTGGACGATTCCTGTTCCCTGTATCTAGGGACTGTACTCTGTGACGTCTCGGACTCGGATACTGCAGTGTTGCGTATCTGGTCAATGTGTCTCTTCCATAACTGTCCGTTAACATCTATGGTGTAATGCAGGTGACCATCTCTACTGACGACTGTACCGAATTTCCACCTTCTATCTCCTTGGCGATAATTCCGTACAGCGACTCGATCACCGGTATTGAAAAATCGATCTCTGAAATATCTTTTTTTCGTCTCAGATCTATCTGGTGTCGAACATCGGGTATGAGCAGATCAATTAATGTCCTTATCTCTCTCTTCATAAACATGAATGATGGGCTTTGTTGGGTAGTTATGTTTGGAGCTTTGCGATATTGCATTAAAAACGTGTTTATTTTTTGACGAAGGGAACCTGGGAAGTCAGACATCGCCCTTAGCAATTGTTTAACGGTATATACATACCTCTCTGCCTGACCATTACTAGATGGCTTATAAGGAGCACAAGTTTTATGTACAATACCATTGCATTTCAGGAATTTTTCAAACTCTTCTGATTTAAGCTGCGGTCCATTATCACTGACAAGGGTAATGGGTAACCCATATCTCGAAAAACACTCTCTTAGGCATTCGTTGGTGTTTGCAGAAGTAATTTTCTTCATAGGAAATACTTCAAGCCATTTGGAGTACGCGTCCACTACGATAAATAACATGTGTTCGAAGATTGGGCCAGCAAAATCTATATGAATTCTCTCCCAGGGTGCACTTGGATATTCCCAGTAGTGTGTTTTAACTTTTGGGGGATCAGCTTTATGCTTTCCACATTCTGTGCAGCTTCTTACCATCTCTTCAATATCCTTGTCAATATTCTTCCAATAGATGTATGAGCGGGCTATGCCCTTCATTTTCACCATACCCAGATGGCCTGTGTGGAGATCTTCAAGTACTCTTCTTTGGTAGCATTTTGGAATGCACACCCTGGATCCACGTAAGATGCATTCATCTTCTACAGCAAACTGGGCAGTGTCATCTCCCTTCCCTCTTACATGTTTCCCTGATTTTAAGGCATGATAGATGGGCTTTAGCTCTTCATCAAGCTTGGATTCTCTAGCAAGATCCTTTGAAGTAATTGGCAAAGTCTCAATTTGGCACATTTGAAACATAGATATTTCATCTCTCAGATCTAAATCTTCTGATTTTAAAGGAAGTCGTGATAAGAAGTCTGCATTACCATGCTCAGCAGTGTTCTGATATATAATGTCAAATTGGTACGCTTGTAAAAATAATGCATAATGCAATAATCTTGTTGCTGACAATACAGGAAGACCTTTTTTGCAACTAAATATGGCAACAAGAGGTTTATGATCAGTGACCAGAGTAAATCTTCTACCTTTTAAGTATAAATAAAAAATTTTTATTCCCCAAATAATTCCCAAGGCTTCCTTATCTATTTGAGAATATCGCTGCTCCGTTGGGGTCAATGTTCGAGATGCAAATGCAATAGGATGTTCAGATCCGTCGGGAAATTGGTGCGCAAGGACGGCGCCTAAGCCAACAGGTGAAGCATCTGTTGACAAGATAACTGGTAAGCTAGGATCGTAATGAGCAAGGACTCTGTCCGAACATATTTCTTTCTTGATTTTATCGAATGCTTCAGAACATTCCGCATCCCAATTCCATTGAACCCCCTTACGGGTCAATTGATGCAACGGATATGCCAATGTTGCAATATCTTTCGAGAATCGACCATAAAAATTTACAAGTCCCATAAACGACTGAATCTCTTGAACATTTTGGGGAGTTTTTGCCTTCATAATAGCTAAAATTTTGTCATCTGTTTTTGACAAGCCCTGAGCATTGATTTTGAACCCGAGGAATTGTATTTCACTTTGAAAAAATTTGCTTTTTTTATTATTTAACTTTAGGCCATGTAGCCGACATCTTTCAAAGAATTTTTCTAACTTTTCGCAATGGGTTTCTATATCGGGCGTAGCAATGCGAGCATCATCAGAAAATACTTCTACCCCATCTAAATCCTTAAATACAGATTCAATGTAGCGCTGCCATACCGCTGGTGCGGCATTCACCCCATACATTAAACGTTTACAAATGTACTTAGAGGCCTTTGTGAGTGCTTATTGTGAGGAGTTTTTGACTCTCTTCGTGCATTTCCATCTGCAGATAAGCTTGACTAAAGTCAATTTTAGAAAAAACTCTACCCCCACTGAGTGATGAAAAAATTTCCTCTACTCGCGGCAAGGGGTATTGCTGGACTTTAAGATTTTTATTCAGCGTGACTGAATAATCAGCACATAATCGTATGCTGCCATCTGCCTTAACAATTGGTACTATTGGGGTCGCCCAGTCACTTGTTTCTGTTTTTTCTATAATGCCTTCCCTCTCAAGTCTATCGATTTCTTCTTCAACTTTATTCTTAAGAGCGAAAGGTACAACGCGTTGTCTGCAAAAAATAGGTTTTGCATCCGACTGCAGCTCTAATTTGCATTTATAATTCTTTATTTTCCCAACACTCGAATTATCAAAAATATCTGCATACTTGTTAAAAAGTAATTTTAAACGATCATTTTCAGCTCCAGTTGTTTTGACATGTTTGATGCCTGCCCAGTCAATATTAATTTTGTGTAACCATTCTCGACCAAAGATCGTGTCTAAATCTTGTTCTACTAGGTAAAGATTTAATTCCTGTTGCTGATTATGATATTTAACATCTACTGTTACGTATCCCAGAGGTACAAGAGAATTTCCATTGTAAGTCTTAAAAACTAAATTAGTAGGAGAAAGTTCCTTTCCAGAAATTTTCCGGAATTTTTTTATGCTCATGACTGATACAGTTCCCCCTGTGTCCAGTTCCATCTGCACTGGTGTATCATCAATGGAAACCGAAATCATTATTGGAGGTTGTTTTGGTTCCTCCTTTAAGTTTGACTTTAGTGTCACTTCGTACATGGGTACGCTATTTATATTGTTTTCCCCCACTTGCTTCTGTTTTACAAAATTCTTTTTGGTTTTGGGTGTTCTCTGGGCAGCAAAACAAGCTACTTTAATATGCCCTATTTTCCCACAAAAAAGACATTTTGCAGTCTTAAATTTGCATAAATTCGGAGAATGATCCTTCGAAAGGCATCTATAGCACGGTTTTTCAATTTTCACTGCCGAGTTTTGAACTTTCGTTTTGTTTACGGGCTGTTTCGCATAACTTTTATTTGAATGTATTACGTTCAATTTCGTACCAATAATAGCATTTGAGCTTTGAGAAGCTTTTTCCATAGCCGAAGCAATAGCTAATGTTTTAGATAATTCCAAATCATCTTCTTCGAACAGTCTATCTAAGGTTGTTCTATCCCGTAACCCACTTACGAAAACGTCTCGGAGCATTGTATTTAACATGTTTTTATCATAATTACAAGGTACCGCTAGCGATCTTAATTCCGCTATGTAAGCACTTATGCTTTCCCCTTCCTGTTGTTTTCTGTTTAAGAACATATGTCTGCTTGGAATTATGAGCGGTTTAGGATTTAGATGTTCCTTAAGAATATCAATAAGAGTATCGAAATCTTTTTCAGCAGGATTTTCTGGAGCAAGCAAATTTTTTAGCAAATTATACAACTTAGCCGATAGGCTAGAAATCAAGGTTTTACCTCTTTTAATTTCCGCAACATTCTGAATATCTAAAAATGCTTTAAAGCGCTCAATAAATGAATCAAATGATTCTGACGTTTCGTCATATTTATCAAACTGAACACCAGTTACTTTCGATTTTGAATCTGGTTGTTCTTTCGTTTGTAAAGCTTCCATAAGCATTTTATTTTGCTCAATTAATTGCTGAACTAGTTGCTCCATGACAGATTTTTCTCAATTAGAAATATATCAGAATTAATAATTCCTACCTTGAGCTGTCTTCAGTTTAATAAACCTAATCCTTACTTGATTTCGCACTCTTTATACTCTCAAACATCGTCGCCAGTTGTTGTATCCTTCCTTATTCATCTTAGTTGGAAGGTGGTGCGTGGGTTTACTTAAGTAACGAACATCGAAACCGCTTACGAACTACACATACTTTACTGGCACAAGCACACAAAATTACATACATCTTAACAAAAGGTGAAAGCACTTTTCCTTCTCAGTTACAGTTAGATCTCGATCCAGTTTACATTCTCATACAGTCACAGTTAAAGTTAATAGCATTAAGACACTACAGTACAAAAAAAGAAAAATCGCACAAAAAGAGGTTTGGGTGTACTATATCTTATTTTCTTTGCTAATTGTTTAATTCTGCTTTAATTTTGTTGAAAAAGTTAAGCTAAAAGCTGTCAAATGTCTTATATATTATTTTTTCATACATTTTAACTACATCACTTTATTCTTTTAACAGAAAGGAATTGCATTTCTCCGTGCAGCTCACCAGAAAATGCCATGAAGCAGAGCAAAAAAGAACACCGTAAACCTGAGCAGCAAATATACAGACCTGGAATGGGCCTGCATAACAGGAATATAAGAACAGACGAGTTCAAAGATTCAAAAGCCGCACCAGACCTACCTAGAACAAGTTCACATTGTGATGGTTCAGACTCTGCTACAGTTAATAGATCAAATCATGAAGATAGCCATAGCAAAAAGGCACACGCTAATACCAAGAACACCAAGAATCGCAGACCTGACATTCAAGTCTATACACCTAAGCCTAAAATAGTTGCACAGTCCAGTGATAAGAAACAAGATTCACAAAAACCCCCTAGTGATCAGTACCCTAAAGCGGAAAGTGAAGACATTTCCAATTTACCCAGCAAAAAATTGAGTCCGTCTTTTCCTAAGAAATCTGTATTTGAACATGATGATCGAAAATCTCCTACGCAAAAATCTGTGAGTAAGAGTTCTGTGACAAAAGTGATCAGTGCAAATTCTTCAGAGAAAAAATCATGGGCAAGTATGGTAGAAGAATCAGACCTTTTAAATTCTAGGTCCACATCGGATGACAGAATGTGCAATGGCCATTTAGATGACGGTGAAATACAAACTTCAGTCGCCAAAGATGGGAAGTGTCAGGAACGAAAATCTTCAAAATCAATTAAAGATGACTCCAATAAAAGTAGGCACAGGGTCAGGAGAAATTCGCTGAAAAGTGAAAATCCTCATGTACCGATTGAAGAATTAGACAAAAGTGATGTAAACATAGCAAAAATTAATAAACAGAGCTTTAATAGCAGTCAACAGAAACATAAAAATTCCGAAGAAAAAGAGAGAAGGCACAGAAAAGTAGGAACATTTCTGAGAGCTCGGTTAGTAGCGACTTAAAAGCTAATCATGTCTTTGAAAGAATGAAAGACTTAACCATTCATAATTCTCACATCAATAGCAATAGTGAAGATAATAAACAGAACTATGAGTCAAATCAAAGCAAAAATGCTATGCTCGATAAGACAAAAATTGAGAAAAAGAGACGAGAAAAAACAGAAATTACTATCCCGCCCAGGTTTCAGAAACTGAAAAGCTCAAGTGTGGAAAACCAGCAAAATAGTCTGCAAGATAAATATAACTTAAATCACGGTGGTGGTCTTTTAAAATTGCCTACAGAATATGAAAGTCCAGAAGTAGTTTCAGAGACATTAAGTAGCGTTATATGCCCTCCGAAAGCGCATCGAGAACCTCCTATGTTTATCCACAAACAATTGTTTGACCCAAATAACCCCAGCAAACCCGAAATAGTTAACATTCCTGCTCACATACCACCATCTCATGTGTCTTATACGAGTTCGAAATATTACACCCCAGAGCCTGTGAAGAGTTCCTATATTAGTTCTCCTATGCCGAGTGCAGGTTACATTCCACCTCCTCAACCACCTGCGATGAGCAGTTCTTACCGATTTGTGCAACAAGATATTCCTCTTGTGAGTAGCCCTGATAGCTTTCACCCCCTCAGGGATGGTATAGCCCCACCTGTGCCTTCTGTGCCAGATGCCAGATTAAATGCTGTGTTTACTAGGCCTTCTCAAATGTTTAGTGAGATGTCATTGGTTGGTCCTGAAGCTGCAAAAAAGAGGTAATTTAGAATATAATGTTGTTGGTTGTTATTTTTAAATGCTTGAAAATTATTTTTTTTCCTTGTATTTAAAGAAAATAAAAAATTCTTGACATAAAAAATTAAGAAATCAATTTGATTTGAATTAAATAGTTTTTTTATTATAATTTGTTCGATGTATGAAAATGAGAATATATTGAAAGCGTTCTGAACATTGTACTTAGTTTAAAAAAGGTGTTCAGAAATGTGAAAAGGGGTTTGAAAAAATATTTTATTGTGCTGAATATGGGAATGTTTAATTACAGTCAACCCTTGTTTATAGCTGTTAATTCGTTCCAGACTTAACCGCAATAACTGAATTTCCGCGAAGTAGAATTTTATATTTATAAACCAAATATTTTCCTAATTAGAGCGCATAAAACTTACTTACAACAATTTAAAAAGGTTTTTAACATAGTTAGAGCCTCCTAGACATGAATCAGCACCCTTAACGACTGTTACATTTGCATTACTTAATATACTGTAAAAAATATGAGATATATTATATGTAATAGATATCACATTGTTAATTATTGGGAAATAATACACACACATGCAGTACACCCAACTACTAATCTATGAAAATAACTCAACTTGTCCGATGATGCATTAATTGCCAGTTAGTGCCCATATATGCCCCCATTCTTCCTCTACATTTATCCTCATTAAAGGTATTACGTGTACAATGTAAAAAGCTAGTGCATTGTTGAGCACCATTTGCAAATGTATTGATCCCCTAGTAATACAATACAGTGATTTATACTTTCCAGTTAGTGTTTAATGATTAAAATGAGATAGCCATTCCCTACACTTTCTTCGGCGATTTTATACCTCCATTTTCTTAACTAGTACAACTACAGCCCCTCAGAAGAGCTCACCTTACTTAAAAGACATATTTTTTTATTCTTTTGTAGGAAAAAGTTTGCATGAACACGTAAAAAGGGCTAATTACTATATTTGAAAAAAAAAAAAAGTGATGAAGTGAAGCCGCGAAAGTCGAAGCGAGAAGTAGCGAGGGGCGACTATTTTCAAATTTTAAGATTATTTTTTTTATTTTCCTTTGTTTATTCTATCTAGAGATTACTAGATCACTCTCCATTATTCATAATCAAGAAATGTTGATATCTGTTCTAGGTTAAAGCCTATTGTTGAGAAGAACTTGAATGATATTGTCATGTTAGAAAGAGAATTGTCATCATTGTTGAAGAAAGGAATTGGAAGTTCTAGTTTAAATAATCTTCGTCAATGCAGGTATGTTGGTTTTGCTCAATAGATTTGAATTATATTTGTTTATTGTTAAATATTATAAATAATTTTATTTTTGGAATGTCTTTGTTTATGGGGGGTGCCACTTTTCCTCACTTAAGCTGCTATGCCTTCAACTTCACTATTTTTGTATCATGTGCGTTAGGTGTTTACATATTCAGCATTGCCCGCCTTTTAAATTAAATCTTTTTTGTTTTGCAGTATGAGAAGATTTCTTGACTTGTATAAGCTCACTAGACAACGGACTGAACATAGTCCACTTGCGCAATTGAATACATATACATGCATTTTCCCTCTATAATGAACACCTTTATAATCTGAACACTTTTGCTCGGTCCCATAAGTGTTCAAGAGAGTCCACTGTATATCCTGCTCAGTGTTAATACAGATCCTTGTTAGCATATTTTTCTACTGACTATGTTGTTTTGTCACCTAGATTTGCTATTTCATATTCTTATTCCTTATATATCTACATGAATTGCTTAAATACTGCAATAAAACAGTATGCTGTGCATACTCTGTATGTGTAATGTATTTTTTTTTTCTTTTTTACATTTGAACAAAGGTGGAAACTACAGTTGCGTTATGAAAACATAATACTGGCTGATCCCAAATACTGTGCTGAAAAAAATCCCGAACAGAGTCTTTGGAAAACTGCTTTTCATCAGATCATAGAAAATCTAAGGAAAAAGTTGGAAGAAGATCCCAAAGATGAAGAAGCAAGAGAAAACCTTATGAACCTTATTCTTGAGGTAAGTTGCAATGTATTTCACAGATTTTTTTTAGTTAATTGTTTAAGATTTTGTTTTTGTATTAGTAATGATTAAATGTGATGAACTGAATAAACAACAGCATTTTTGTTTTTGATTTTAATACACTCAGAATGATCTCAAAACGACAGAAATTTTTTTTTGTCTCATCTCAGAGCGATAATTTAAAAGTTATTTACAACTAAAAATAGATTAGTTTCGTTTTCCGCTGAAACGGGGAGTCACGTGACTCTCCGAGAAGTGACGTGGGGTGTGCCTCGTTTTCTTATTGCTTAACGTCTTTCTTTTATGTCCGTGTGCTCTATGTAGGGAGCTTTAGATATTTCTGTGTTTAGTTCGGGTATTTATTTAGGTATTTTTTTGTATTTATCTGTCAAAAATATGGTTTTTTGTGATTATTACATGGTTGAATGTTATCAGTTTCCAATCCGCATCTTAGCTTCGCCCCCAAAAAAAGTCTACTGTATATTCAGAAGGAACTGTTCTATTCTTTCCAGGGTTGGCCGAATTGGACCCAATTGGGTTGGACCCAATGGGTTTTTTTGAAAAAACCCATTTAAAAAAACCCATTATTTAGCCCACTTTTAGGTTTTTTTAAAAAATTTCTGAGAAGTTTTTAAAAGAATTAATTAATTTAAATACTTTTACAATTTAAACTTCTTTTTTATTTGTTCTTCACCACAGACAATGAACATAAAAAATGAATTTTGAACTTTAATAGTATTTCTTAACTCTTAACGGCATTAAAAAAATACTTCAAGGATTTTAAATAAATATATTTAACTTTTTTCTTTAACTGGTCAATAAATAACTCAAATTATCTTGACCAAGTCCTGTCACATCTGATTTTCTCAATATTTGTAGATTGTACAGAGAAAACTAATGTAGTTAAAATGCTTTCATGTGAATTATTTTCTGATAACCAACGCATCACAAATCTCGAATAAACACAAGGTATATTTTTTAGAAAATAACTCAAATTATCTTGACCAAGTCCTCTCACATCTGATTTTCTCAATATTTGTAGATTGTACAGAGAAAACTAATGTAGTTAAAATGCTTTCATGTGAATTATTTTCTGATAACCAACGCATCACAAATCTCGAATAAACACAAGGTATATTTTTTAGAAATAAACAGATTTTTCAAACGGTCGACAGGTACAGTATTTTCATTATCTTACGAAAAAGTTTAATATTTTTTACTCTGTACACAGAAATAGAAAAACGGGCAACATAAAATTCATAGAAATGTCTTGATTAAGCTGGAATTCAGTAAAAAGGGATTTTTAAACTACTCGAGGTTCTACAGTAGTTTTGCATAACAAAATGAAATACAATCAAGTAAAATGCAAAAAAAAAAATGTAGTAATTAAAAATGAACACTACATTTTATCACTCGAGAAGTAACTTTGCCTTAACTGTTGGCAATAATGAAAATTAAAAAATCTAAAACTTCACCATTCTTGTGTTTTTTTCGTCTTTTATACTTTTCTTCAGAAATCACTGAATTTTAACTAGTTTTCCAGCTTTTTTTACCCGAAGACAATTTTTGCACTTTGTCTATATACTTATGCTACAATTTGCTACAAGTACCCCACATTTTCCCTAAAAAAGACAAAAAAAAACCCAACTTTATACAGTTGGGTTTTTTGGGTTTTATTTTAAAAAACCCAAAAAACCCTGGGTTCATGGGCTTTTTTTAAAAAAACCCGGGTTTTTGCCAACCCTGATTCTTTCCCTGTGCTTGCTTGCGCTATTGTTCAAATTTCCGAGAATTCTCCTAATTTACCCTAGGGAAGCGAAGAATGTGCAGGTTAAAGGGGAATGACACTTTCCAAGAATTTTGAGAGATTACATACCTACTGGTAGTCAATAGTCACTTAAGCCATTTGTTTTAGACAAATAGAAGGCATCATATAAACATGAACTAAAGAATTGATCTTAATATATCTTTGAATCCTAAATATTTCCTTGAATTATTATAGGGAAGGAATTGATCTTGCTTTGAGAGAAAGCATATTAATGCGGGCAGGAATTCAATTTATTTCATAAATCGAACATAGTTATTTCAAGAATTATGAAAAGTGATTTACCAGCTTTTTTTTTATGCTCAAAAATAAGAAAGAGCTGTCGCTCTTTTAGTAACAAAAAAACAAAAAAGACTTTCCCATGCTTAATTTTGCTTAAACATTGATTTACATGAAAAGTTATTTTTATAGTTCATATGTCCTATGTTCCATTAAGGTTACTTATTTTTCGAAGTTCTCACAACTTCAACAATAACTTTTTTAGGCCTTTTCTTAAATTTTTGTAAAAATTAATTTGTGTCTTTTTTGGTTTTTTTGCGTTAATTTTAAGAATTGAAAAAAATGCAAAAATTGTTTTGAAAATATTATACCTTAAAATTACTCAAGCTTAAAGTTATATTTTCATTCAATTTTACTTTTTCTCTAAAATTATTATTATTAGTATTTTTTTGAAATTGGTATGGCCAACAAATACTCTTAGGGTAAATTAGAATCGAAAAAAAAAAACTTTAAAAAAAAATTTCTGTACAGACTCTGTAAGAACACCAAAATATTTATTATTTATCAAAATGCATATTTTTTCAAAAACATTTCAAATATGAAACAGTATTGTACTTATTTTTGTTCTTATAGCCTTTGTTCACAATCTGTAGCTTTTTTTTTTGAAGAAGTTGAACATTTGAAAAAGAAATTGAACTGTGGAACTGATTGAAGTATCGCATTTTGCATCAAACAACATCTCAAATATTCTAATGAGCTTTTTCTATAAATTATTTTTTGTTTCGCATAAATATTTTGACATTAAAATAATGTGTTTTGTTTTTCTTAATTTGCTTAAAAAACTTTCTGAGTAAACAGCAATATTGAAAGGGATTTTGCAGTTAATAAATGCCATAAAATTTCAAATTTAACTTTAAAAACATTGTATTTGAATTGAAAGGGAAGATTAAAATCGCGTGCCATCGATGGCAGTCAAACCACAAATTTAATAACTCATTTATAGTAAATGCCCCGAGTTATTAAGCGCAAACTTTTAAAAAAAAAGCCAAAAAATCACACTTCTGAACTTT
The DNA here is from genome assembly GCF_026930045.1 of Uloborus diversus. Classification (NCBI taxonomy): domain Eukaryota; kingdom Metazoa; phylum Arthropoda; class Arachnida; order Araneae; family Uloboridae; genus Uloborus; species Uloborus diversus. The sequence goes on from NC_072739.1 coordinate 9,525,279, forward strand.
CACATACGTCTCTGATTTCAGCTTTAAAAAAAAAAATGCTGGTTTGTAACATTTTATTTTTTGCAAATTATTGATGTCAGATTTTTAGAGTCCTTGTTCCATTGCACAATAATCTTTGTAAATCGAAAATGTATTCAAAGATTAAATGTACATAACAAATAAAGAAATTTAGAGGAGCATCAGCGTTAAACTCCCATTGAATAAAATATGCTATCCTAGACTAGCATATTTTATGTTCAATTTTAGTCATGTTTAGTTTTAGAGAATATTTTTTTTTTTTTTTTTGGAAATTATGCCAACAGTGAACATACTTCGCGAAAATTTGATTCTCTTGTGCAAGATTTCAATCCTTTTGCATCTTGTAATTATTTTAATATTTTTTTTAATTGGAAGCTGTTTTGACATGTGCTACCTCAAATTTTTTTATTTAATTTTATTTTTAAAAACTAAAAAACTTTGTATCCTTTTTTTTAAGTACTCATGATGAGTATTTTCAATTTGAAAATATAGCTCTATGAATTTAAACTTACACATTTATTTATTACATTAAGTTATCCAGTAAAAGCAGGCTCAAATTTACATTCAGTGTATTTATCACTTAAGCAGCATTTGTATATTTTTGGGTATGGTGACTTTAATAAAAAAATTTTCTTTCTCACTAATTTTTATATGTACTTGAAGACAGTTACAATATTTTTTTGGTGCCCGACCAAATAATACGTACATATGAAGAAATGATTTGGATACTTAGCATACTAATAAATGATTTGCAAACCTCTAATATTTTTGAACTTAGTCAGTTAGTAGCATAGCCAGAAATTACCTCCTGCTTTGGTGTTTGGTCATAAACTCTCATATGTATATAAACTTACCACATTTTGGCTGGAAATATGTGTAAAAACCAAGGGCTGTGGAGGGGGATGGGGACCTCCTGGCCTCCAAACTATATCTTCTTGTCTTGCAGTACCTTATATCAAAATGAATTCTCTTTAAACTGGTTATGTGAAAAATTTTGTAAACTACTATGTACTAAGGTGTTTACTGTAATAACTGTTTCTAAAAGGTCTTTATTAGGTATGCACTGATTGATCGGTCACTTGGGTGATTATTTTTAACTAGCCAGTTTTTACCTGTTAAGTAGTAGAAAATTTATTTTACAATTAAAGTTACTCTGTAAGATGGTCAGTCACATGCTTGCTTGCCACTCCCCCCCCCCCCCATCCAAATGTTTGTGTGAATAATATAATTCAATGGATAAGAAGTTCAGATGGTGATAAGGATTTATCATTAAAAATCATTATTTTGGTTAATTAACGAATTATCTTCACGTATTCATTGCCAGGCAGCTAATTTGCCTTTTGGTGCTACCCTGGGTTTAACTATGAATGGTTCTCCCAAGGTCCTCTTTTTAATCCTAACTGGTCCTCTTTGGTCCCCTTTTTGATTCAAAGTGGTCCTCTATTACCCTTTTCTATGGATAAAATGTGTTGGGAGCCCTGAAAGGGATGTACTTGGATATTTTTAAGTTTTAAGTAAAACGCATTTAAAGATAAGGTCCTAGGTAAACTTAGAATGAAAAGGTTTTCTAAAGCATGCTGTTTATCAGCAACTACCAGGGCTGTTACTAATACTATCTCTTGCCCCAAGACAGAGGAGGGGTTCACTTACCATTTGTACTGGTGACCTCCAAATTAATAAATCCGTACATCCCTTTGATTCTCACTGCTGCATTTGTAAATTTGCATAAATACGAGAATTTACAAAAAATAAAAAGTGAATTGGTAGTACTGTCAGCCCCGCTTAATCGGGTAACGGCTAAACGAATACTCCGCTTATACAAATAAAACCTCCCGGAATCGAATATTTCCCCATAAATGCAATGTTATAGATCCCCACTTAATCGAATAGTTTCCCCGGATAATCGAATAATATTCATCAACTTACGCAAATATTTTTGATAGGAAAAATTTTGAATTAATTAGAAAAAAAAGTAAGAACAATTGACGTAATGCAGTCAATAACAAAATTAAACAACACAAATAAATATACACATTTTATGCGATGATAAATTGATAAATGTTAAATGTAAGATACAGTAGACGAGGAGGGGAAAAGGGGAGTCAGAAAAAAAGATCTTATTATGGAATTTTTCAAAAAATATTGTTCTGAAAAAAGGTGCGAAAACAGATTTCATAACTCAAGTTGTAAGTTATTTTTATAGTTTTCAGACGTACTTGTAATATATATACTAATTACTAAACTATTTTGTTTATTTAGCTTGTTCAAAAAACTTTTTGTCAATAACAGTTATATTTCCTATATATAGTTATCGATTTGTTATTATTATTACATTTTAAGACAAATGTTGTCAATTTACAAAGGTAAATAAAATTTCCCCGCTTAATCGAATAATATTTCTTGGAACCGACGATATTCGATTAAGCGGGGCCGACATATGTGTTGAAATAAGCATTAAAAACTCATAATATAATTTAGAAATCCTGACAGAACAAAACAGAAATACTATTTATTTGGTTGAATGGCTAATTGTGAAAATAATTATGTGCAATATCTCTCTTTCTCATTTTAAAATGTCTTTTAATGAAACATTGTTTGATACTTTTTAGGGAACAGTATTTTATGAAAATCTATTAGAAAAACAGCAAGAAACGTATGGCTTCAACCTAACCAGGCTGTTAGAAATGGAGCATATAAATACTGCCTGTATTCCTGAACAAATACGCATTGTTTTAATTAGCACGCAAAAACTTCTGATCTATTTGGGAGACCTTTCTCGATATAAAGAACAAGCATCTCAAACGGCTAATTTTGGTAAAGCGAGAAGGCAAGTTAAATTTTTCATTTAATACAAAATATTTTATGTGTCTTTGCTGTGTCTAATTTTGGTGAAATCTTTTAAAGACATTTACCTTCTATTTATAAATGTTTGTAAATGATTTAAAATAATTGTAACTATTTTAAATGTTTCAAAACTTACCCATTTGTTTTTCTATGCAAAGTTCAACATTCATGTTGAAAGACAAAATTTCTGCAAATCTGAAATGCTAATGTATCTGCTATCTTTCACAATTTGTGTTTCTTATTTTCAGCTGGTATCTAAAAGCTCAAGTCATTGCACCCAAGAATGGAAGACCTTATAATCAGTTGGCTATTCTTGCTTTGAATGCAGTAAGCAAATTTTTCAGTTTTGTTATCGGTTAAAATTTATTGACTATTTTAAAGTTTTTGGCTTCATAAACTAATATACATAATAAACAAAATAATTGTACTAATAGTAAGTTTTGTAGTGAACACATTCAAAATAATTAATTAAAATAATGTTCCATTTTTTTTTTTCTTAAGCAGTCAAGGATTTCATTCCCCTAACAGTTAAACTTTTTTTAAAAATTCATTTATTTAAAAAAAACTTTTTTACAGCACTGGCTATGCTAAAACTGGCTACTGGCTAGAACTGATGTTGAAATCACGCAAAAATTAAAAAAAAAGAATTGTATGGACTATGTTACAAAGTAAACAAAAGAGCAAAACTCTGTAGAAAAATTCGACCAGTACTAAGATTTTTACCCGCCCACGTTTAAAAAAATTCCCTTATTCAAAATGATAACATTTATACAACATTTGTATTTCAATTTTGAGATCGCTTTTCAAAGTTTTCTGCTATTTTTCCCGAATATTTGTGTATTTGTACTTATGTATGATAAATAAGATAATTTCTTTTGTATCTCCTAAGAGATATGTAAGGATTAGTAGTTTTTGTAACTTACGTATAGCCAGTCTTGCATAATATAGACGAACGCGCGAACGGCGTTCGCAGAAAATTTTTTGGCTCTGCAGAATTTTTTTTTCAAATTGCTAACGTTAATTTCAAAAAAAAAAAAAATTGTTTTTTAAAGGGAATTTTTAAGAAAATCCCAGAGTTTGTTTCTGTAAAAGCCTTTCTCCAAAAGCCTTTTAAAGCACACGTGTAAAAAAAATAAATGCTTTGGCAGTTTTCTTCAGTTGGTGAAAAATAAGCAAACTATATGTTATTATAAAAAAAATTAAATGATTTAAAGCACTTTTTTTTGTTTCTTTCTTATTTGAATATAAATTTAATTTTTTATTCAAGGGTGAGTTAGGCAAAATAATTATTTGCAGAAAATTTTTCAGTTAAGATTTGTGTTCGCAGAAAGCTTTTCATTTTATCTAAGTCTGCGTATAGCATTTCTTTAGTTTCTACAGTCAAGGCTTACCTAACCTGGCAGTCTTGTGTAGCTGTGATTAGTATCTGCATAATCTTCCCAATGCTGCCAGGTTAGGTTTACCCCAACTATATTAAAGCTATTCTTGTAAGAAAGGAAAAGGGCATAGTGTAACCTTCGCAACACAAACAAATCATTATGTTTTTAAATGCAATATTTTTTAGTAAGTTGATACTTGGTTTTGATTTACATAATGGTTAAATATAAATTAAAAGCCAACATTTAAACTTCCTGCAATAAAATATAAATATATATCTGAGGCATTGAGAAGCAAAGGGCTGTAAGTGGACCTTTTCAACTTTTGAATAAAACACTATTAAAGATAACATCCTAGGTAGACTTTCATTGAATTCTTTTTCTAAATCATGCTGTACAGCTTCACCTACCAGGGCTACTAGTACTATCTCTTGCCCCAAGACAGAGGAGAGGTTTCCATACTATTTGTACTGGTTATCTCCAAATTTTTAATTTTGCCACTTACATCCCTTTGCTTCTCACTGCCTCATGTGTAAAAGTTACATATATCTGCAGCAATGAATTTAATGTGTAAGATTAAGTAATATTTATGAAATCACATTGCAGTGACTAATTTGATATGGAAAGAGGGTACCATCTGCTACGCTCCAATTTGATTAGCAATTTGTTTTCATTGTTGTTGTGTTAGTTGACATAGAGCAATAAACAAGTGAACATTGCATTCGGATCAAGGTCTTTTTTGCATGACTTTTTTACTTTCTTCTATATCTAATATATAGAAGAAAGTATTGGATTCGTGCAAATTTTCGAATTTCGAATTTTGACGGATTCGAACGTTTTGAGGTGTGCTGAGTCCATTTCGACCATTTTTGGAAAATGTCTGTCTGTCTGTGTGTGTGTGTGTGTATGTGTGTGTGTATGTATGTATGTGTGTGTGTATGTATGTGTGTCACGTCTGTGTGTGACCAGTTTTTTGTGGCCACTCTACAGCAAAAACTACCGCATGAAATCGAACGAAATTTGGTACACATATGTGCCCGTATGTGAACTTGTGCCCATTAGTTTTTGGCGCGAATTCCTCCAAGGGGGGTGGAGCAATGGGACGTTTTTCGAGTTACGCGTGCTTGCTATTCCTCAGGAAGTAAATGGCGGAATCAAACAAAATTTGGTCCATATGTTGGTATTAACAGGAACAGGTGCTGATTCAATTTTGGTGTCAATAACTCAAACGGGGGTTGAACTATAGAACGTTTTTTGTCGTCAATTGTGACTGCTGTATCTCAAGAAATAATGAACGGAATGAAAGAAAAATTTATCCGCAAGTAGCCCTTAGTGGGTATAAGAACTGATTTTATTTTTGTGTCAACAGCTAAAAAGGGGGTAGCGCAATCACCCGTTCTTTTTTTCCATTTTGAGTGCCCTATCTCAAGAAGTAATGCTACGTTCTGGTTGAAATTTGGAATATATGGGAATCCATATGTAAACAGGCTTTGGTTCTATTTTGACGCCGATCGCTCCAAGAGGTGTTGATTTTTTTTTTTGCGAATAAAAATATTTTTATTAATGCAACAATAAGAAAGATAAATTGTAATAGATTGTCGTCTGCGTATTTCTCGTGATTTTAATTGTATGTAAATGATAGGAAATATTTTCCCAATGATTTAAAATTTTTAACTGTTGCCATCTTATGTTTGTTAACAAATAAAATATTTGTAATTCATTCAAGCAAGGCTTTTAAAATAACTTTCAATTTTCGCTCTTTGCTTTGCTTTTGCAATAATTCAGACATTGGGATAGTCGTCAAGTTTTTGCATGTGTCATTTTGTTTTTGTTGGGAACATTGCTTCCTCGTCAAGCATGGGGAGGGATCAGAAAAAAAAAAAAAAAAAAGAAAAATATAGAAGAAAGTTTCGTGATGGCCACAACATACTAATTTGTTTTGTTGTGTGAAGTCTGAACTGCACGCTAATCAGGGTTCCCTGATATATATCACAATATATAATCCAATATTTAGTTTGAAACTATCATGATATTTTGATATTTTCAAAAAAAATTTCAATTATGGTATTTTTAATATAAAAATTATATTAATCATCATATTATTTAATAATCATATTTAGTAATATCATAGTTATACATTTATTATTTAAAAAAAAAAGTAAATTCTATATTTGTATGATGTATTGCATCATTAATATATAAGAAAGTAATATAACAGTTTTCATTCATATTAAAAGTGCCTAATTAAATATCAAATGTTGTATCAGAAAAAAAGAAAATGTCTTATGACTGTGCACCAATTAATACATATTTATTTCTGAATCATATAATTGTGTAAACGTAACTAACGGAGGAAAAAAAGCAGCTAATGCTAGGTAATTTCCATTAAAATTGATAAAAATGTAAAATGAAATATATATATAAGTAATAAATGAAACCTTAATTTTAAGTCTACATGTTGTTCTAATAAATTAAGAAAATAAGTAGTGATTTTAGGATGCATTTACTCTTTTGAAGACTTCTGTTTGTGCTGATTGAAAGTATTAGATATATATCAAAATATCTGATATATATCAAAATATCAGATATTTTTGATATTTTCGAACGCTGACACTAATAAACCGCATGCCATTTTGCAACTGAAAGCGAAAGTCATATGCGTCATTGCTGATGTTATACCAGACATCTGTGAGTGGGTTATTGACAATTTCATTGAGCATGTCAACTCATGCTGATGCAGTGAAAGCTGTCACGTGCCAGATATTGTTTCCCACTGTTAGATTGGGGATTCTATTGACTGTAAATAAATAACAATGCATGCATTTTCATTGTATGTAACTTTCAATTGATTTTTAAATGTGTGCAAAGAACTTTACTAATTATGATTTGAATTAATAATTTAAATAAATTTATGTGATGTGACTAAATCTTTTTTATTTTGTCCAACAGAGGAGAAAGTTGGATGCAGTATACTTTTATGTGAGAAGTTTAGCAGCCAGTAATCCATTTTTATCAGCCAAAGAAAGTCTTTTATCATTATTTGAGGAAGCAAAAAGAAAAGTAAATAACATTATTTCCATTGATCAAAATTAATTTTCTGGTGGTTAAAATGTTTTAAAAATTCATAACAAGCAGTATTTTATACTTTGTTGCCTCAGAGCAGCAATCCATGTTGTTACCTTATTCTTGAATAATATACAGTGAAGCACCGTTTATGCGTTTTTGAAGGGACTGTATGAAAAAGCGTACAAATGAAAAAACGTATAATGGTATAGGTTAATGTGTTATAGACTCTGCAGGGACCAATTTAAAAAACGTATAAGAGAGAAACGTATAACCACGGTGCTTCACTGTATATGCAAGTTTGTTGATGTATCTTTTTTTATTTGAATTATGTGCAATAGAAAATTAACATTGTGCCAAGTTGACTACCATTTTTTAAATTTTTTTGCATTAATGTTTCCAGTACGAGGTGTATGAAAAGAAAAGAAATCAGGCAAAATCTGATGAAGTGGAAGCTTTGGATGCTGCAGAAGATGAAAGACATGAAGTATGGATCAAGCCGGATGGATCAAGTAGTTGCAGACCTGCAGAAATGGACAAAAACCTCGATGCTTCAGACTTTAAAAATTTATCAGATGTTGAGGTAAGCTCATTATGTTTACATTTATTGCTGATGTAATGATATGCATATCTATTTTATTTAATCTGGTGTACGTTGATTTCTAAAAATTTTTAGATATTCTGTTTAAACAAATGGTGGTTAACTATTGACATAAATCAAAATTCCATGTATGGATTTTTTTTTCTCTTTACATTGAGGTATTAAGGTAGTTATCAATTGAAAATGCTGTAAACTCCCTATTATCCGTGAGTCAGTCAACGATCAAGAACATGTATTTTCGCAGTAAAAAGCAAATACCAACGTCTGTTTTTTGTTGAAAAATTGTAAATTTAAAGTCGGTTGTTTTTGTTTTATTTATTTAGGTACTTATTTGCTGTTCTTTCTTCATCAAACATACGCTTGTTCTTCATAGATTTTAAGTTCTGTTGTGTAAAAGTACAAAACATTTTTAATATACTATATTTATCTCCACTGTTTGAAGAAAGTATTATACATCAATACAGCTTAAATTTTTGAGGAAGAACAATTTTTACCTTATTTGTCCCTCATTTTAGCTTTTTTGCGGTCTATCCGGGGTTTTTATTATCCGCGGCACTTGTGCCACCCAATGCTGTAGATAATCGAGAGTTTACTGTAAGTTTATTTTAAAATAATTCATTTTTCAAGGGTGAGAATTTTCTGCTATTTGACAGCAGTAATTACTGAATCATAAAAAGTTTGGGGGAGGGAAGGGATCATTTTATTGCAAATCATACCTGTAATTCCATTTGTAGTCAACAGTAGTCTGACTTGAGCCACTGTATTAGTAATAGAGCTGCGGAGTTGGAGTTGGACTGATTTTGATGTACAGAATTTGAGAGTCAAATGCTTTTAAAGTTCAAAATTCAAAGTCTCGTCATTTTCTCTCAGACTCTGCATCCATGAAAAGTAAAACTGATTAGTTTTTGGAGATTCTGTAAAGTAAGCTGCGTTGTTAAATATTTTTTCATCTAAGATAATTTTTCCTTTGATGATACCTTCTTTTGCCTGAGGGAATATTTTGACTGCTTATTTAATAACATTACAATAAAAATAAAGTATTGTATTCTTTTTTTTTTCTTTTGTAAATTTGCCAACAGTTAGGTATTATTTTACAAACTATTTCTGTTTTTTTTATTTCCCTTATTTAGTTCATTTAATAGCTCTTTTTGTTCATAGAGCTCTATTATTGAAACATTTTTAAAAAAGTTTTATTATGTAGGAATATACATTAAAAAGATTTAATGTTTCAGAACATCAACATTTCAAAACATGGATATTTTTGAGTCAGTGTATTGATATCATAGATATTTTGAAACATCAATGTTGCACCACTAATATATATTTCTAAAATATACATATGTATATAATGTGTGTGTGTATGCAGGTATATGCTAATTAGGTTTTAACTGTTGATTATTTTTCAGCTAAATAAAAGGTTCGTTACAAGTTTTTTGCATGTTCATGGAAAGCTCTTCACCAAAATTGGGTAAGTAGCTGATCTGAAACAGATTTTTTATTTTAATCTATATAGTCAGTAGTATGCCCATTGAAACACTACAGAAAGCCATTTTGCAATTATATAGTTGTTTGTATTTAAGAACCATAGGAAATGTGTGTTCCACAAGCTTGAAATTTATTTAATAAATTATCGAGTACAAATAACTTTCAAATTATTTTCCCTTCGCATCATTGAGTCATCAGAATCTTAGTATTAGAAAGATTTTAAAAAAAATTAAAAAAAATTGTTTTCATTATTTAAAAATTGTTAAAAATCCTTTTTATTTATTTATTTATTTTATTTATTTATTTTATTTATTTTTTTTTTTTTTGAAAATATTGCAAATTTCCACACTATTTCAATGCTTATAGGGTTAAATGTATGCTTACTTTAGCTAATTTAAAAATTTCAATCTTGTAATAGCAGAACTGATATTAATACAAGGTGAATGTGCTCCAAATAAAAAATATATATCTGATACTATATGAGTCTTCTGTTATAATTCTTTCTTTCTTTCTTTTTTTTTTTTGTTTTTTTGTTAGTGATTTGCAGGTTTAATATTAATAAGCTAGTAGTAGGGACTTCCTTTTTTTGCTAAATTCCAAGTGGAGACAAGAAAAAGAGCTGTAATGTATATTAATATTTTACCATAGCAATTTTGTGGACCAGGCTATATTCCTCCCTATTAAAGGTTAGTTATACTAATATTCAAAAAAGATGAAGTAAAAATAATAAGAAAAGAAAATAGTAGGAATTAGGGCTGGATATAAACTAAAATTTCATACCCACAGTGCCAGACAATTGATTTCTTGCAGTTTATAAGATTTTTCTGTTGTCTTTCTGAAAAAACTATTCGCATGGGATGCGCACCCCCTGAATTTCACAAAGACCCCCCCCCCAATCAAGAGCCCCCTTAAAATGAGAAAAATACCCCCCCCCCCCCCTGTCAGGTGGGCGCCCGACTAGTCACCAAGGCATTTAGTTAGTCGTTCAGGATTTGTCGGACCTTGGTTATGATAAATAAGAATTATCCCATTGGATGGTGGTGGTGTTATTCCCAGCAAAATCTTTAATCCCCTTCCTGAAATGGTCCAGGTAGGATACCACTATCCCTGTAGGATCATCAGAGTGTAATTATGCTAAGTGTGAGAATTTAAAATGCTTAATTTAAAAAAAAATATTTACATTTTTATTTAATAATAGTAATGGATTAATAATTTAGATTAATATTGCGGAAAGGGGAAGCAAATCAAGCAGCCATGTTTTTATAATCTCTTATAGTAACCTTCACCACTCAATGGTGCACAGTAAAAATCAGCATCAAATGAGTTAAATTGAGGATTTTGTGAGAGAAAGAGCATTTTATGACTCTGAAGTAAATATTTTCTTCTTTTTTATTTTATTTTCTGTCTTTGTATTTGTAAAACTAATTAACTGAATTTTATTTTGTTATAAAAGAGAAGTACTTTAAATATTTTGGTTATGAGAAAATAATGACAGTGCATCTAGATTGACTACGATTTTGGTTTTTCTTAAACCATGTGGTGATTGTACCTTGGGACAGCCAAACATATAAAACAAACTTAGGACACATTCCAAGGTACAACATATGCATGGTTCTCAATAGTTAAGGTATGTTTGGAACAATGTTATAATCTTGTGTAGTCTTTTAAACACATTTAATGTAAGATAATAATTCATTAATTCATTATTCATGACTTAATTAATTACCATGCAAAAAATATTGTTTTTGTTTTTTGCTGCAAAATTGGTTCAAGAATATGGCTGTTTCCTGAATCATGAAGACTTTCTCATATTACAACAGGATGTGTCCCAAGGTACAATAGGATTGTACCTTTGGACAGCTTGGAATTCTTACTCTAAATGGCTGGCAATATTTTATTTTCAAACTGTCTGAATTTTAAAAAATATATTGCATGGAGGTATGATAGGATATTTTAATGAGACTTCTAGATTTTAAATTTGATTCAAATAATGGACATTAAAAATTAAAATGTGAAAAGTGTCCCAAGGTACAACACTCTCCTCTAATGTTGTTACTTATTCTCCTTCCCAAGAATTTGATCTGAACACATTCACACTTAAAAACTTAAGGGGGAGTGTCCCCTTTTCTTAAAAACTTGAGTTTTAGCAAGCGTGAAATGAATTATTCATAAAATAGTAGCATCATTAATTTTTTAATAAAACTCAGTTTGTTTAAATATCTTGGATTAATTAGTAACTTCCCTTTCATCATTGTTTTAAATGAACAAAATAATATGCAACTAAAATGTTTTATCTCTGTGTCTGTCTTACTCTCACTAACTTTGAAATGTCTTCAAAAATTAACTCTGAAGGTTGAATTTTTCTTAAAGCAAAATTTGACCATTTTCAGAAATATCAAAGTCTAGAAAATTACTAGAGGTGCAGAAATGAAAAAAAAAAGAAGAAGAATTGAGATAGACTGGGGGGAAGGGGGGGGGATTTTCCCTAGTACACTTGAAAAAACAATTCAACTTTCAATTGCATTATTAATTTATTTATTTTTGCCTTTATGTTCCATAAATTTTAATTGTTCCTACAATTGAATTTATTAGGATGGAAAGCTTTCTGGAGACCTTGAATCATATGTTGAAAGAATTTTACTTCTTGCTACAACGGACGCCTTTGCCGATAACATCTTCCCGTCTTCTGCAACTTTTAGCAATAAATATATTTTCAGTCACAAATTCTTCTCTGAAAGGTATTTATTTTTCAAGTACAGTATAACTTTGATTTAACAATACCTGATTGAATGATTTTCTCAATTTAATGATACATTTCACTGGTTCGGATTTGACTGTATTGAATATCCATGCTCCTCGATTTAACTATACAGTCGAATCCCGACTTACGCGAGGGATGTGTTCCAAGACTCCTCGCGTAGGTCGAAATTTCGCATTGTGGAAAAATGTTGTGTCATATGATTTTTTTATCAACATACCCAATCATTTTAGACATTCAAACATGTTTTAAACTGTTGCTGACCATTTGTTAACTATATATTACTGTTTCTTACAGAAAGAGCTGAATTTTTACCGTATTTTTTTTCTAAAAGTTGCATTATTCAACATAAAATACTGTTAGGATGCACAAAATTAATGATCTATGGGAGAGAGATATATAAAAATAGAACAGTACGGAACGTATAGTATGTAGTAATAATAAAGCACTGCACTGTAATAGTGCTGCACAGTAGATACAATAAGTTACATTTATAACTTAAAAATTGGAAGATGATGATTTATCCTGCGCAATCTGATAGCCATTCCAATATATTTTTAAATACAGTAGCTTCTCAATTGCTTTAATATTATTTACATATATGGTAATACCCCTCTGGGACCCCCTGGACTTATACAGATTGCCTTCTTTTGACTTTTCATTATACGTGTGGAAAATTCACCCATTTACCTAATTGTCGTGCTACCTTCGACCCACTTTCTAGTTGTTCAAGCTTATCAAGAGTCTTTACCTTTTCTTAAATTGTCGCAAACTTTTGGTTTTTGTTTCCGTCTTCAAACTTAACATGACACATCGTGCCTAGGTGCCACAATATTTCATCACCTTTCATATTTAGAATAAATAAATGTAAAATGAGGAGTGGTGATACATACACACTAACAATGCTATGTTTATAGTGGGGTATGTGAGAACTTGCGCAGTCAGTGATGCGGAAAGGATGAAAGTACATTCACGAATTAGTGTTTAGTAGTCAATAGAAAAACCGAAACCTCAGCATCACAATTCCTTTCTAAATATTTTCGAGTTGAGACTGAAAAATTCGCTTTAGCTCTAAAATTCGTTGCCCCGGAAAAATTCGCGTTATAGCCATTTCGCGTAAGTCGGAACGTGTTGTAGCGGGAGTCGACTGTATCCTTGATTTAATGAGAACTTTCTCCAGTTCCTTGACGATCGTAAAATTGGGGTTATGTGCAACTTTTTAAAAAAAAAGGTAATAATGTTCTGAATGATTTTATTTCTGTGTAAAAAATTTGATAACAAGTAACTCAAACTAAAAATTTGAAAAAAAAAAAAACCCACTGAGTCACGAATGTATAATCAAGACGTTTTCACTGCAAAAACTGCGGAAAACCTTTTAGAGGTTTTTAATTAATATCTTCGTTCATTAATGGTATCCAAAGATGCAATCTAGCTAAGAACACTCTCGATCAACTCTCATTTTGAACAATAATTTTTTTGAAATTTGTCGTTCCGTATAGGCGCTAAAGTGGTATAGACAGATACACAGACACACATATACAGAGACACGTCAAACTTATAACCCCCCTTCATTTGTGTGTCGGGGGTTGAAAATCAACATGAATTAAATCATATTTCTGTTATGATTCTGTGTTACTTCATTTATCTTTACTAATAATAAAGCTGAAAGCCTCTCTGTCTTGATATCTGGATCTCTTTCTAAATGTCTGGATCTCTGTAACGTGCATAGGGCCTAAACCGTCCAGCCGATTTTCATGAAATTTTGCAGAAAGTTAGTTTGTAGCGTAGGAGAGTGCACTTCGAAGCGATTTTTCCAAAATTTGATTTTGTTCTTTTTCTATTCCAATTTTACCGAGTAAATTACTGCACACTGGACGACTATATTACAAAATTATCATAACGTGGAACTGTAACATGGGCAAGCAAATGAATATAGCAAATTGGCGAGAAAATCATCATCCAATATTTGTAAATATAGAGACAAACCAAATGACCTTTTAATTTTCTACTACGGGCAAAGCCATGCGGGTACCGCTATTTATTATATATTTACCCATTAGGAATGCGAATTTTCTTCTCGTCAGTCCATCCATCAAAAGTTTTCAATAAATTAATAACAGTCTTTTATCTTGTTTCATGTCTGATTCTTCAAATTTTTTATTTTCCCAGAAAATGGGCGTGAGCTGGGAGGGAGCTCGTTGCTGCAAGAACAGGCTCTTTACACCAGCATGATAATGATGTCTCTGGTGATGGAACGATGCAAATTGCTCCATATTGCCCACAAGGCTTCACCGGAGTTCACCAGCCAGGTGGTCAGTGATGATCTGGCTCAGCTTCTACCCTCAGTCAAAATATGGACTGATTGGATGTCCTGTCAGAAAAGCCTGTGGCCACCACCTCCTCCTTATGTCTTGGAAAAGCTTAATGTCAGGTTTGTATTTTCACCAAAAGTTGCAAGTGCATTGTATGCAAAACATGAATGTGGTATAAAGATGTCATAAAATTAAGTATTTTATATTCAATGTAAATTCTGCCCCCCCCCCCTCCCCCCCAATGAAAGAAATTATGTACAGTCATCCCTCGTTTACCACGGTTAATACATTCTAAACTGTACTGTGATGAATGAATTCCTGTGAATTAGACTTTTTATGCATAAATTGAATATTTCCTAGTAAGAGCACTGAAAATTTACTAATTTCTTACATACATTTTTGAGCATAACTAGAGCCATAAATATAGCCTAACTATATGTAATAACACCCTTTAATGATACTTACTTTTTGAATAGCTAGTAGACAAAATTTACAAATGTATTTATCCCCTAACAATAATACGGTGATAATACTCCCTAACAAATTTTTATCAGTTGTAAAAAGATTGCGGTTTTTGCAAATCTCCTGTCCCTCAACTGGTTCTGCAGCCACTCAGAACAACTTGCGTTACATAAGGGGAGAAACCAGTTTAGACAGGTCAAAAAATCCTTTTTTTTTTAAATGCCATAAAATGTTAGTAGAACTATTCAAGAACATGTTGCCAAAATTTTAATTCAAAATTCCATTTTGTTCCAATGCTATGAGCACTTAAAAAACTGAAGATTGAAAAATGTTCTCAGCACTGTTTTTCAATCGCGTTTTTCTTGAAATGGCTTTTTTCAACTGGTGTGCTTTCTAGCGTAAAATGTTATCGGCCAATCGTTGTGAAATTTTGTGTGAATATTCTTCATCCAATTACACTCTATATGAACCTAATTTTGGGGTGATATTATTATAAAAAAAAAATTTAATGCTAAAAGTGGTGAAACGAAGTGGTAGAAAAACGGGAATTTTGTGATCAAACACCTCAAAGGCATGAAATATTTTAGGTTTTTTTTTTTTTTTTGACCAGAATTAGGTTTATAATCTGAGGAAATATGTTGTTTAACCATTAAAAAAAACCTAATAATTACAGATAAAAATTGTGACTTTAGAAATGCACACCAGCAACAAAAGCACGATCGAGTCGCAGCGGTAAGTGACGATGGACTACTGTAATGTTATTTCATTTGAAAAAAAGAGTTGCTGTCATTTTCAGTTTTGATATTAATTTTTTTTCTACACAAGATCATTGATTAATTAAGTGCACATTTAATCTTTCATTGTAATTGGTTCTATTACACAATATTAACAAAATGAAGTAAAGAAATATCTTTGTGTGAAAAGTAAAAGAATAACTTTACATCATACAAATTTGCAGAGAACTGCAGACACGTGTTTCCAGGTTACAAGTAACCCCATTTTCAATGCAAAAAAGGTAAAGTACATATGAAAAAACGTCCTTCGGAAACCATTTTTTGCTTTTGTCAAGTGTCATTTCATTAATATCTCACCTCTTTTGCTTTGAAAAAGGGGTTACTTGTAACCCCGAAACACACGATTGCAGTTCTGTGCAAATTTGTGTGATTTAAAACATTGTAATACTATTTCTTTTTGTTTTATTTTACCAATGTGCAAATAATGACTATGTTTTCCCCTTAGATTCAACAAAAATGTTTGGGTATCATTTGCTGATTTGTTGACTGCATTACATGAAATTGATGTTAGCAGTCCTGTGATAATTAATGAGAGGAAGGAAGGTAAGATGCTAAAGTAATTATTGTACTTATCAAGTTATCTCAACTTCCTTGAATAAATATTTATGTTAATGTTTCTATCTGTATTTTTCAGATTCTGAACCTGTGATACTTGAAGAGGATTGTGCGTTTGCCGGCTTTGTTCCTCTCATGGGAGCAATACATGATCCTGCTTACAGTATAGTACCTTTTGATAAGGTATCTATTTTGGTTTAAAGTTTATTTTTCTTTTCAGAGTTTGTTATGGATTTATGGATCTTGAATGCTTTTTGATGATTTTTCAAATTCTAATTGCTAAAAGCAATATTTTTTGTATTTTAATGTTTTTATGTGGTCAGCATATTTTATTTATTTAAGTTTTGCTTTAAAAAGGCTTTGATTATTGGCAGGGGCGTGCACAGAAATTTTTTTGAAACCCGTCACAAATGACTTTCCCGCGCCCCCCTTCATATTTTCTACCCCTATATATCACAGCTAGTTAAAATATATTGGGCCCCCTTCAGGCCGGGGCCACCAGGTGTGTCCCCCCCCCCCCCCCGTGCACATCCCCGTTGGTTGGTAGAAATTTTTTAATTCCTTGCTGAACGTCACATATTTTTATCGGTGAATATCTCTGTACATTTTCAATTTTAAACAAAATCATTCATTTTTCATTTATTTTTTTCACAAAAATTTGCCAAAGAGAATTAGTCTTATGACTTTTAAATCTTTGAGAAAGTAGCAAGGGCGGCAAATAGGGGGGTCGAGAGGGGGCGGTCGCACCCCCAAATTCTTTGAGAGGAATGATAAAAATGAGCAAATTTAATTTACGTAAATCGCAAATCAATGTTCAAGAAAAACAATCTTGCTTGCTATCCATAATGGTTGATGAAACTCGATCCATTTCCAGACATGAGCAAGTGTCTTCCTTTTTTAAAATTACAGTCGAGCCTCCATATATCGAACTTCCACATATCGAAATTTCTCTATATATCGAAATCGCAGCAAATTTCAATGTTCATTACATAGAAAAACTTTCTATATATCGAAAAAATCTCGATATATCGAAATTATTTTTCAAGACATTCGAAGTTTTTTCCCGCTTTAGACTGTTTATCTGATGAAAAATGAAGGTTGTGGGAGAACATTATGTTCACTAAAGGTTGCTACGAAACTCATAAGGAATCTGAGGTTGAGGGGTGAGTATAGATAGGTCGTTGTTCCGTTCTGGAGTTCTTAAATTCCCTCGAGTTCATTTCAAACCTTAGTTGTAACCAGTAACACTGTAAAATCAGTTTCAAGTTATCCTTTTTGTCTGTTGATTATCATTCCTAGTCTTCTTTAGCTTCAGTAAAAATCATTCAAGTTAAGTAGATTGATTTTTTGCTTTTCACTCAATTCCATTGTCAAAACGAAAATCCCCTAATGTTACAGATCAAGTTGAATTGTCGAAGAATGAAGATGTATGACGACGCAAAAGTGTAATTTCTGTTAATTTTTTAATTCTTAACTTTCGTTTAATCCGATGCTCGTATAAAATAGAAATTGGGTTTCAGGCACGAAAATTAGCATTAATTTTAATGTTTTAGGATTTTGTTATGATGAAATACAATCGTTTCTATATATCGAATTTTTTCTCCGGCAATTTGCTACTTCGATATATGGAGGTCCGACTGTATTAGAAAATTCATCAAGCTTTTAACCCGGCCTTTTCAGAACAGAAAAAACTGATGAGAGCCTTCATGGTTAATTTTTAACTAAAGACTTAATTTCGTGATATGGGCTAAATAGCTCGTTCTTGTGTGCTCTGTGTAACGATGGTTATGAGAGGCCCTTGCAGTGGTGTGCGCTGCATGATTTTTCACAGAAAAATGCCTTGTTATTTTACATTCATTGTTACACTCATGTTTTAAGTGTGTCTATTTAATGAGTGTTCATCACTTTCTTCTGCTTGAAACACATTTCAGCTGCTCAATTCATAGTATGCTTTCATAGATACTCTTTAGAAATACATATTATTTTTGAAAAAAGAAATATCTCACATCAACAAATATCTGTACTGGGAGCTCTGTACTCCATCGTGATTACTAGCTGTTAGCCAATATGTGTTTTGTTCTATACTGAGTTAATTCATGTTTAAGAAACTCGACCCCCCAAGTGAAATGCTGAAATGCCACCCCTGGAAAGCAGTGGAGAGTATTTTCATGTATTTAGTATTAGATAGGCATTTAAAGAGAATGAAAAGTTAGTAAATTTTTCTGTGAATATGAACTTAAATGAGGCTTTTCGATGTTGTTTTTAATGAGAAAAAAAGTATTTTGTTTGATTATTATGCCTGTATGTTAAGTATAGTATGTATGTTTTCAACTTATTATGTATAACAACCAAATTAATTTCTACTATCAAGAATTAATAAAGTTATCATTACAAAATGCTTTTTACAGATATGTTATCATTAAATGTGTTGACTTTCCCTCTAGGATAAAGCAAAACATTGCTTAAGAATAAGTAGGATTCAATTTTTTGGTGATTATCTATGTGGCATAACCCCACCGTATATGCAGTTTGACGTAGAAAGGAAGAAGTTTGTATCTCTGGTGAATCACATATGTTTAGAAGAAAGACTTGAAAGAACTGTTTTATATAGCGTAAGTTTGTTTTCCTACTTTACTTGCTTTTTATATGTTTTATCTACCTTAGGTTTACTGAAACCTTTTTTAGGGCAAACAAAAAGGAAAATCTAAATGTATTTTTAAATGTTTATTACTGTTAAACTATAAATCACTTTCTGTGAAAAAATAGTTGTTGTTTAACAAAATATTGTGTCACTAAATGCTGTATATCACAAAATTTTGCTATACTTCTTAAAACTCTTATATCGAAAAAAAAAAAAAAAAAAAACTTTTTACAAAGTGTAATTTTTGCAGATATACTAATTAAAAAACATTACCAGACCTCATGACAGTCTGAATTTTACAGAGTTCAAGCAATAACCTTTAATTGCTAGTTTATTCAAAAAATTTATTGATTTGTTTCAATTATTGTAAACATCTATTTCTCATGCTAAGATTTTGAGTATGGTCCAAAAGGCGAAGCTCAATATATATCAAATGCATTTGCTAAATTAATGATTTGATTTTTAATTAGGTTTGGATAGCTTTTAATTTGCATTATATTTTTGCATGTGTTCATTTCATAAGTGTTAATTGTTATCCATTATTTCCGAAACTTATTCCCATGAATTGAAAGTCTGCTATGTAAAAACAATTTGGTGTTCAAGTGATTGTTGACTTATCTTAGTGTACTTCAAAAGGGCGGTGGGAGGGAAGTAGTGTTTTAAATAATTAAATTACTGTGAGAACAGTTGAATAATTTAGGTGTTTAGCATCAAAACCAGCTGAATTCACTTTTTTAAAATTTTACAAAAAATTTACAAAATTAAAATTTTACAAACTTAAAATTTTACAAGAGATTTTTAAAAAAACTGCATCATTGTTTTTTTTTTTTTTTTTTTTTTTTTTTTTTTTTTAAGATTACTGTTTACTTTTTTTTTTGTCAGCAGTTTTCCAGCCTGTTTGAGCTAGATGGGATCCAAATCATTTTGAATGGTCATAGCATCCACTAAGAAGTAACAAATTTTAAAATGTGCTTTTAAAAAATTCTCGGGTTGAACTGGCACCTTGAATATGAGCACTTGAATTAATAGTTGCTGTAGTTCAATGAGATAAGATAAAACAGGAAAATTGATTTTCCCAAAGTACTGTTACATAATAGCTACCTTCATCCCCCAGTCAAATTACTTCATTTATGTGTTAGCAGTACTCACTCAGTTGCAACTGTCTAATAATAAACCAATATTAGAAAACAAGGTGAGAGATTTAGTATCAAAAATTAAAAGTGTGAAATATCTCACTTAATAGGCCTTGCAAGGAAAATGTGTAGAAAAAACCGTTATGATTTTACTATACATGTTGTTATAATATGTTTATTTATGTACTTATGCAGTCAACAGATGAAACCTACAGAGACGATGATTTGGATGATAATTTAGTTGGAGAAACCTCTCATGGTAGCGTTGAAAGTAATGAACTGCAAATTCTCTGGTCTAGGAAAGAAGCTCTTAGCAAAGCAAAAGAAACAACAGGAGAAATATAGAGCTCAAGTTCAAGTAACTAAACATTTTTGTTAAATCATTTTTTTGTACTTCCTTTTTTTTTTTTGGTTTTGTTTATTCTTATATGATTGAATTATTTATTTATAGGCAGTTCTCCAGAAACATCAGAATCAGCGACCCATTGTACTTAAAATAAAACCAAGATACTTAATTCCTGACACCAATTGTTTTGTTGATCATTTGAAACTTTTCAGAAACATACTGGCTTCTTCAGAATTCCACTTAATCATACCTTTAGTTGGTAAGTTTTCTATTTGTTTCATGAAACGTTTAAATACCAAAGCTTATCTATCAGCCGTCTAAGGGGGAAAAATGAAAATCTATTTCTGACAAAATAAGTGTTTCTCCCCATCAAGGATTACTTACTGAAGAAATTATTTCTCCATTAACAGCATTAACACAGCATATAAATTCGTTCTATGTGTGACAGGGTTTGTTGATTTAAATAAGCTTCATAGTGATTTTTTTTAACAAAATCATTAATTAAAATCTGTTTATTTCATTTTTATATTTTAATTTTGCAATTTTTTGTATTGCTCGAAATTTAACTACACTGCATTATACAATTTTAACTTCAATAGGCAAAACTACACAGATTCCTCTTTCTGTGTGTGAAACAGATTTTCACTCTTGAAATATTGTTTTTACTCCAAAATTACAGTTCAATTCAGTGCAGAGCCAAATAAAAATTTGCTTTTTTTCTTATATACCATCACTATTATAGTTTAAGAAAAGTAATTGCTCATCATTAAAATTTTACATTAAAACGTACAAGACGATGGAAACCTTATCTTTAAGCAAAGCATGAAACAAAATCATTCTTAGCTAAGTATTATAACATATTTAAAAACTCTGTAAAATGTATTGAATAGTTAGAGAACTTATCTTAGTTTTAAAAGTAAAGTGAATGGATTCATCCATTGTAATTGTTTTCGTTTATTGATCGTGGCATAATTTATTATTATGATCAATTACTTACGATTCAAGAAGTCGGATTTCTCATTTGCAAGATACTTTTTCATGTGTACTTTTATCCATCAAAATTTTCTTGTCCATAAATTCAGGTAGTAAACCATATGCAGAAGACCATATCGCATATTTGTATCGATTAGTAACATGATAGTGAATATTCCTTAAATAAAAGTTATCTGCCCAGCTGCCTGATATTTTCTTTAAAAGTTTTAACCCTTTTTTAATGCGAAGAAATTTGGACTTAAAGTTTTTTTTAAATAAAGTACGAATCCTATAGACATTTCTTAGATACAAGATTAAAAAAAATCAGTAAATAAGTTTAAAAAATCAGTAAGTACCAGTGGCATTCCTTTACCTGCAGTGGTAATTTGTGGTGTCACCCCACCCCCCGAAATAAAACTTTTTATGTTTTAATCTAAACATGAAGTTCGTAAAATTTTCAGACACAACTCATTTTTATTTTTGGGGTGTAATGAAAGCTTAGATTAAAATACAAATATAATTTAAAAGCACATTTTTTGTAAAATTTGCTGTAGATGCATATGTAACCACCCCTAATAGTAATATTGTGCTCTAGTTTTTGTCTAAACTTGATTATATTAAATGCAATTTTAAGATAGTAGGGGGAAAATTTAAAAATTAAAGTTTTTTTTGTGGGGGGATCTACTTTGAGCATTTCCCCTCAGGTGGGTGTCACGTGGGGCAGACCACTCCCCCCCCCTCCAGAGTGACGCTACTGAATAAACACATTGGAGAGGGGGGCATGAGTCTTTACATCTTGTCCTGTAGAGATGAAACGGGCTCAGCCCGAGCCCGGGCCCGAAGCAGGCTCGGGCGGGCTCAGGCTCAAGCACAGATATTCAGTCGCCAATCTCCATACAAATTCAAAGCAAATAAATATTTTCCTACTGTGAGAAAATGAAAGGAACGTTTAAATCAGCTCAATCAATGTCAAATTAACCCCCCCCCCCCCAAAAAAAAAAATAACAAATAAAAATACGTCTATTTATAATGTTTTTTTTTTTTTTTTTTTTTTTTTTTTTTTTTTTTTTTTTTTTTTTTGCGATTACTATTGCAATATGTCATACAGTAATGCATTTGAAGTGGAGCATTTTAAGAAAATTTAGAAACTTTTCTCTGTTAATGAAGAACATTTGACGTAACATTTTTCATTAACAGAGAGATCAGGTCAGACTTTAGAAGGCTTGGTTTTTGATGTAAGAAAGTTTCCTTCGGGCTCGGTTGGGCTCGGTTACAAATGTTCGGGCTCGGGCGGGCCCGGGCTCTTAAAAATGAGCCCGAACTCATCTCTATTGTCCTGTAACGGCATTTTAACTTCTTTTATTTGGAAACTTTTATAGATAGTGAGCACTCATTTTTTTTCTCCCCATTATGTATTTAGTGATAAATGAGTTGGATGGTCTTGCTCGTGGAACCCGAGTGAATGAGCACACATCTCCAGAGCATGCAAGCAGAGTCACAGTATTGTCTCGTGATGCAATTCACTTTCTAGAGCAGCAGTTTGCCCTGAGGCACCCACACCTGAGGGCAATCACTTCCAAGGGGTCTATCATGGACACCATAAGTTTTCGAAGTGAAGAGATGGGGAAGAATAAGGTAAGTGTGTCTGAGTTGGCAGGGCCCAATACAGGCTGATTTTACTACCGTTTTTTTGGTACCTTCACAAAAATCTTGTGTTGAAATCGGTACTTTCATAAAAATCAAGTAATAAAATAAGTAGCTTCATAAAAACATCAAAAAATTGCATTTTAAAATATAAAATTTATTTTTCTGTTTAAAACAAAATTTACTCATAAAATAAAATTCTAAGCAGGTTTATATGAACAATCGCTTAAATAGAAACCTTTTTGTAGTATTTTAACTAATTTTTAGCTGTTTCTCACCAAAGTGTATTTATGCAATATTATCGCAATCTTTCAACATCTGTTTTGGGAAATTGTTTTACTCACAATTTCTTGTATTGTACACAGTACATAGCCCATTAAACTGAAATTACGATGGTATTTTTTGTACTTCTTAGATTTTTAGCTCCCCCCCCCCAAAAAAATCCTGTTAAAAATAATGCTAGATGACATTTACACTTTTGGAACTAAAATTTCACTGACTCTACTTCTCTTTTACAAAAATGAGGATGCCTCTTTCTAAAATTTCACAAAAACAGTGCTAATGATAAAAAAAAACCTTCACAAAAATAGAATGATGCAATACTTTCACAAAAATAGGTAGCAAGAAAAAAATCCTGGATTGGCCCCTGGTTGGGTTTCTAAAAAGATCTTTTTTGGACTAATCTGCCGTGGGCAGATAAAGGGTAGTAACTGCAAATTTTTCGTTTTTTGTATTTTTGTGATCTATTGTACGTTAGCTTTATTGTACAAGGTCGCTTATTTGGTTTCTGCTGAAAAAAGGCCTAAGAAAAACGTCTCATTCCAACATTTCCCTATTGTTAGCATTGAATCTGACACGCATTTCTTCCAATATCTCGAAAACTCATTTCTGCAGATACTGCCAATTATCTGCCCACAGCAGTAATGGAGGTTTCTTTTTTGAGGAAAAAATCAATGGTTAAGTTTGTATTTGTTGTCAATGTATATGCCAACTTCAGGGGCACCCCGATGGTAGGTCGCTGGGATCTCTTTAAAACGTCTTTATTCATTAAATTTTGGTCTGACAATTCGGCAAAAATATTGCCATTCAGGAAAATGATCAAAATATGAGGCATTGAGAAGCGGAGGGATGCAAGTGCTAACAATAAAAATTTGGAGATAACCAGTACAAATGGTAGGTGAACCTGTCCTCTATCTTAGGGCAACAGGTAGTACTAGTAGCCCAGGTAGGCGCTGCTTGACAGCATGATTTAGAAAAACTTTTCACTGAAAGCCTACCTAAGACCGGAAAACACATTTTACTCGAAACTTGAAAATGTCCACTTACATCCCTTTGCTTCTCGCTGCTTCATGCAGCAAATTTTGTCTGATGGGTTGACAAAATTTAGAGTTTCGTTCGGAAACATTATAATTATTCAGCAGAGCTTGGTGTTCCATTCGTCAAGTTGAGTTTCTGCCCTCACAAAAATTTAACTTCAGGGTGTCTGCCCCTGGCCCTCTCAGGAGTCTGGCCTGAAGGAATTTAGGTACTGCTACAGGCCCTTCACAAAATTCTAATCAATAAAAAATTAACAATTTACAAAATTTTGGCTCCAAAAATGTCTTTTTTAAAATTGTGATCAGCCCAATTGATCCTGTCATACAAATAGTGGTTTGGATATCCAAAAGCAAAATACTATTCACTCCTGCTGATCTTCCTTGCTGCATAATAAAACAGTCATATACAGAAGTTGGTGGTGATGAAATCAATATGTTTTTTGCAGCTAAAACAGAAAGCCAACAAACATGCAGGGTTCGTACGAGTCATGGGAACACTGGAAAGTCATGGGGGGGGGGGGGGAATAAGCAAATTACAGACCTAGAAAAGTCATGGAAAATTGAAAATTTCATTCAAAGTCATGGAAATTTATTTGAAGTCATGGAAAAATGCCCTGGGCTAAGAAATAGCTAAAAAAGCAGTATAAATCTTGAGTGATTTAACAGTATTGTGCATAATAGCTATTAAATCTCGAAAATTGAACAATCCCAAAAAACAAATCTGAATTTTGAAATCCCATCGCATCCACTTCCATAGCAGCCACTCGTCTATTTTTGCAATGTTATTTTAGTGCTTGCCCAAAAATCATTTTGAATTTATCTTTATTTTCAACGTTTTTATATTTCATATTCTGCAGTTGCGAACTTGCACGTTCTTGATTTCGCCAACCCAAAGAATGCAATTCAATTGCATCCAAGTTTTGTTTCCATCACTCATAAAACGTTATTATGAAACTTATCTGAGTTTATCTTAATTTGTTGAAGGTTTTTGAAAATGAAGATCTTTAGTCAGGTGATAGAATAGAGAAATAGGGGAATTTTAATACTCTGAAACAGTAGTGCCCAACATATGGCCCGCAAAACTAATCCATGCGACCCACTGCTACAAAATGTGACCCACTGCTTGAATCAGAAGATTTATTCACTACTGTTTTTTTTTTTTTTTTTAAATATCTAGTGTAGAAACATACTTTGCTAAAGAATGACTTTACTATTAAAGAACCAAAAAATTTCAAGTTAAGTGGATGATTAAATGCACTTTTAACACTAAAAGGCAACTTTTGAAGCAAATTTATTGAAACTTGTAATGACTCATTCAACTATTATCCCATAAATTATCATTCTGCCTGTTTATATTTAAAAAAAAAAAAAAAAAATAGACATTGAAGCTTCATTATATTGCATTCACTGTATTTTTACTTTTATTTAAATTTATATGATAAAGACAAATAAAAGAGAATAGTTTACATGCAGTAAACCAGACAGTCCGGTTATCACTTTCAATCACAAGTAAGTGCTTGGATGAGGTAGTGGCATTCACATAGAAGTTTTTCTAATGCTCATTTGTATATATATATATATATATATATATATACACAGTCGGACCTCCATATATCGAAGTAGCAAATTGCGGGGGGAAATTTTGATATATCGAAATGATCTTTTTTCATAAAAATATCCTAAAACATTAAAGTTAAAACTAATTTTCGTGCATGAAACCCAATTTCTAATTTTAACGAGCATCGGATTAAATGAAAGTTAATGTTTAAAAATTTAATAGAAATTACATTTTTGCCCCTTCATACACCTTCAATCTTCGGCAATTCAACTTGAACTGCCACATTAGGGGATTTTCGTTTTGACAATGTAATCGAGAGAAAAGTAAAAAATCAATATGCTTAACTTGAATGAATTTTACTGAAGCTAAAAATACTAGGAATGATAATCAACAGACAAAAGGGATAACTTGTAACTGATTTTACAGTGTTACTGGTTGCAACTAACATTTGAAATAAACTTGAGGGAATGTAAGCACTCCAGAACGGAACAACGACATTATTTACACACCCCTGAACTCCAGATTCCTTATGAGTTTCATAGCAACCTTTAGTGATCATAATTTTCTCCGCTAACCTTCATTTTTCATGAGACAAACGCTTTAGATTCCACTTTAGACAGTGGAAAAAAAAAACCAACGAATGTCTCGAAATTTTTTTCGATATATAGAGATTTTTTCGATGCATAGAAACAATTTTTCTATGTAATGAACATAGAAATTTGCTGGGATTTCGATATATAGAAAATTTTGATATGTGGAAGTTCGATATATGGAGGTTCGACTGTGTGTATATATATATATATATATATATATATATTAATTGCAAGTTTGATATTAAATAGTACTATTCTCTTCATGTAATAAGGTCATAAACATTTTTATGAAGTCATGAAAAAGTCTTTTAAAAGTCATGGAATTTTTTCATCCAAATAGAGTATAAACCCTGAACATAGTATCTTGAAAAAGCATGTATTGTTTTTTTTTTTAATCGATTGCATGCTATGTGATGAAAAATCTTCAAATACACTGCCAGTTCAAGCATCAGCCCCAACATATGAAATGGGTTGAAAGGAAGTAGTTTAGATGCACTTCTTACTGTTTCTCAAAATTCTTCAATTTGCAATTTTCGTAAACCCTCATTGGTTCATTTATCTTTGATTAAAAAAAGAAATAAAATTGATCTATTTGAAGCAATTAAAACTGCTAAGTTATGTAGGTATTTAATTGATGCTTGTTGCAAAATGTAAACAGCGGAAAACAAAATGGTATTCAACATAAAACTTTTAATTACATTATATACTCACATATGAGTAGCATTTCGTCTTTCAGAAAAAAATTACAAATGTTTTGCCTGCAGTGTTTCTTGGAAATAAACGTTGTAAAAAGAAATGGAAAAGTTTTAAAAAGTGCAATTTGCATCTGTGTATTAATAGATTTAGCTTTTACAACCTTAACTTTGCAAAGATTTAATTTTTGTGATTACATTTTTTATTCCTGGTTGCTTTAACCTGAATAGATATCATTCAAACTGCTTTTTTATTTGCTGTAGCTATTTCACTTTTTTAGAAACTCAATATTTTCTTGTGATCAGTTTGACAAAAAATTTAAAATCAGAGTTCAGCAATTGTTTTAAAATAGTCTTCCGAAATTCTGGGCTTTTCCCACAGTTTAATCTAGTAAGCAATCAAAGAATTGCATCCTAATGTGTCAGTACTTATTTCTTTGGTGTTAAGTGAATGCAGCTAGACATATTTAGGTTTTAATTGTGTTTAATTAACGTACTACAACTTAATTAACGTACTACAACTATAATTCAATCCAGGTTTTTTATATTTTTAATAATTAGGTTAATATTAAGAAAAGTACTAGTTGAAAAAATATTTAATTGTATTTCTATTTGTGTTTTAGGGAACTAATGATGATCTTATTCTCACTTGTTGTCTGTATTATTGTAAGGATAGAGCAAAGGATTATATGCCAAAAAGTAGAGGTGAGTTGAAGTTTTCTTTCCTAAACTTTACAAGAAAGTCTTTTCTCTTCCTTGCATTTAAGTATTTAAAATTCTAGAAAAAGTAACAAAACTTCTTTGGAGCAACCACTCTCCATTCCTAAAAAAAGTGGTCCTTAATGGAGGTGGGTCTCTCTAACATGCAATAAACAATATTAGCACCAAAAAATGTTATATATAATTACATCTTGGTTATAATATATTAAAAATATTATTACAAAAGAATATTAAAATTCAAGAATTAAAAATTTTCAAATTTTAAATTAGAACTGTACTTCTAAAATTATTTTCCCATAGAGAAACTTATTAAATTATGAGAAGCGGTTTTTCTGCATCAGATTCTTTATTTTTTGTGAGAAAACTTAGTATAATATTGTCTTTTAGTTCAAAAATAAATTATTAATGTCTTCACTATTAGTGCACCCATGAGCTCTAGACTCCATGCATGAGCCTATCTATTTCTCAACTGTTCAAATGAGCCAAAAATAGATTCTGACCAGTAAAATGAACTAGGAATGTCCCTGTCCTATTTATAAGTTGCTGTCCTTATCAACCTTCGACAATGATGGACGGACACCTGACCTACAGCGAAGGTATACGTGTGTCACCTTTGATTATCTAAGATGCGAAAAACTACACCCTCATTTTGGGACTCTAACCAGAGGGAGTACCAGGTACAAAAAGAGTTTTTTTGAAGCCCCCCCCCCCCCCTTTATTCTGGTTTCTTTCTACTTTCATAAGCAAGACAGATACAAGGGAGGAGCGATCGCCCCCTCCTTGAGCTAAGATGTAGGAGCTCTTTCTTGGCATATTTTCGATACTGAAATTCCAAATCGGTATTTTTTTAGACAATCTTATAACTTTAAGAAAAAGAGGGATCTTTCTTGGAACTTTTTCAGAATTAGTCTTGAAAATGCAATTATAGCATACCTCTTAACCTTAACACTTTAGTGATAGGGATTGGAACTTAGTTCAGAAAATTTTTCGAAATTCCCAAGAACTCATTTTTGATGATCTTAGATGGGTTTTGTGGGCTCTCTCCTGAATAGTTTGTTTGAATTAAAGTCCAAAAAAAAAAAAAAAAGCAATTATAGGACACCTTTAATGACATTAAGGTAAGGGAATGAGTTCAGTATACCCCTCCAAAATTTTTTAGAAATGGAAGTCCAAAAAAAAACAAAAAAAAACTTGATTTGAGACAATCTTTAATGATGTTAGGAGGTTTGAGAATTCATAAAAATGTTAAGTATCTGGGATCAGTCGCCCCCTCCTTTAAAAAAAAATAAGATTCTTGACTATGAACTCATGTGCTCTCAAGAAAGTAATGATGAACCATTGTTCATCTGCGGGGAGCGTGTAAGAAATTATATGCTCCACGCAGTTACATTGCGTAACACTTGACAGGGATCCCAAGATTAATAACTCGGATCTCTATAATAGCGTAATGGGGCTTTCCGCGATTGCCTACTGCCCAGATGCATGAGAGGGCCTGAGTGCATATGGCCATAGACAGTCGTGAAGGCATGACTGGAAAAAACCTCCTGACCGAATAGCGGGATAACTTTATGGCATATCTTTTGACCGCTATTCGAGAAAAAGGGCAAATTGGCTGCCCATCATGTATATTGTGTCAGTGAGTAGAAAAATAAATAGTTTGTGTGTTGTGAACATGGTCTCTTCAATTCGCTCCCTCTCCAAAAGTTGATTTATGAAAAATGTGAAAAAGAAGTGGCGAAAATCCTCTTCACTCCTTGAATAATTTCTGGATTTGACCTTGCTTCTGTCCTTATCCCTGTTTTACTTTAAGTTCCTTCCTTTGTTTGCTGTGCAACCTTTGCAGACTTCATTTCTTTTATAGTATTAAATTTTGAACTAAATGATGAAATGATTTTGAACATAAAAGATGAATGTCACATGTTGTTGCGAACCCAAAGCTAGGAAAGGGAATGTTATTTTCATATTTTATGTCAACAAGCTTTGTTTTCTTCTAGGCCAGGTACAAAATCCTATTACTTTTTCTGTTCCCCCCCCCTTTTTTTTTAGGAAATAGGTGTTGGAACATTAATGTTTTTGCTATATATATATATATATATATATATATATATATATATTCTGATTTAAAGGTTCAAAACTTGAATTTTCCTGTTTCAAAAGCTGCTACTAATCTTAAAAGAGAATGTGACCTCTTTCATCCACCTTTTTATATTTTACTGTAAGCATCTCTTCACTTTTTTATTTCATTAGCCAATGTTTATATCTGCAAGGGTCTGTCAGATGAAATGTAGGTCCTTTTAAGAACCCTTCACAAAAATCTGATTTGTTAAAACAAACCCTTCACAAAATTCTGATTAACCTAAAGGACCCTTCACAAAATTTTGGTTGATCAAATCGGACCTTTCATGGACTCATTTTTTAATAAATGAGTATGCAAACCAGAAATCTTATCTATATTGATAGATAACTTTTGGTTTACATTTTGAAATTTCACAAAAAGATTTTATTTTTCACATTTTTTTTTTTTTTAATTAACAAAAATTAGACCCTGAAAATTCTTGACAGACCCCTGGTCTGTAAACATTCCCTCATCTATTTTTTACTGGACTGCACTACTGTAGCATGAGCATCCACTAGGAGAAGATGTAATTGCTTGTCCCCTCTTGAAATTGTAATATATTTTGCATACTCCTTGTGAAAAGAAAACAAGGCAGATAACATAAAAAAGGAATAGGTCTGTATAATAATTACAAATGCAGGGGTTTTCTTGCCATGGGCAGATAAATGACAGCATCTGGGAAAATGAGTTTTCGAGATATTTGAAGAAATGCTTTTTCGATTCCACTCTAACGATGGGGAAATGTTGAAATTAGACTTTTATTTTGTGCTTTTTTTTTTCAGTGGAAGCCAAATAATTAATCTTGTACAATGAAGCAAGCGTACAATAGATAACAAAATGCAAAAAGAGACTTAAAAATTTGCCATTACTGCCCTTTACCTGCTCATCTCAATTTCATCACTTAATTCTTTTCTCTGTTGCTAATTAACTCATTTATTTTTCTGGAAAAAAAAACTTTACTTTTTTAATATTGATTATCCCCTCTCTTTCATAGATGAGCCTATGACTCTGTTCAGAGAAGTTGTTCTGCTCACCGACGATCGTAACCTACGAGTGAAAGCCTTGGCCCACCACGTTCCTGTGCGAGACCTTCTCTCTTTTCTTCAGTGGGTCAACTCTTGAAGGAGTCACAACGTTTTTCCAAGAAGTTACTGCAGATGCCACTCTTCTCTCAGAGTCGAGCCACCGTGGAGGTAGCTGTCGGGAGTCGAAGGTTGTCATGGCGATACTGTGCCATTCTAAGCTGCTCGAGCAGTCATACGAGGTGCTCTCGCTATTCATCAGTCATTACGAAACGCATCCTCAGTCACTGTCAGTCAGTGCGTCGCCATGTTATGTTATTATGCGAATCACTTCATTTTCTTGTCATCTTTGTTTTCCCTTAAATAAAATACTTTTAGATATTTTGAACTCATTTGTTTTTTTTTAGTTTTTTGGTTCCAAATAGCACCTGGAATATTTTAAGGAGCTAGTCTTTTTGTTGTTAATCATTTTAAATTGTTGTTGCTCTTTTTAAAAATAAGTGATTACCCCAACATTATCATTTTCAATACATTCCACTATTTTTAATTAAAATGATTTAACTGGAGAAAGTTGAAATTGGTGAAATGGCTCTGTATAAAACAAACTACAGGTTACCAAACTTATTTCGTAATTTCGTACTTATACTTTGCTGTAAGTGCCTAAAACTAGCATAGAAAATTCATAGATTTGCCTTAGTGTTACCAGATCGTCGTAAGAATATTTGTTACAGTGAAACCTGTTTATAACGATACTGTCTATAACAATAAACCTGTCTATAACGATATTTTTCTTGGTCCCAGCAAAATTTCAGCATAAATAATCACACTGTCTATAACAATATGTTTTTAGGTCCCAACAGTATTGTTGTAAACAAGTTTTACTGTATACGATACAGTTACCCTACTTTGTTGAGCAATCTTATTTCTGTAAAATAAAAAAGAAAAACAAAATCAGAAAAAAGGCAAAAAGAAACCATTGGGAGAAGCTTATTTTGTCTTATATAAAATATGACACTCAAAATATTTGCAATTTCTTATTGTTTATTATATTAGTTAATTTCATATTTTATTGTTTGAGATTGCATTTCTAATGAAGTTCCTGCCAAATGTTTTATGCATCTTTATCATTATTATTGCAAATCTTTTGTAACAAAATAAATAAATAAATAAATAAAAAGTAAATTCACTTAAGGTTTTGAAATTTTAACAAAAAATAAAAGAAAATATATTAACAAGGTTTCCATGGTGCTCAAAAATCATTCAAGTTTTTCAGAATTATGAAAAAATCTTTTAGAGATTTTTAGATAGGATTTTTTTTTCAATAAATGTGTCAAGATTAACTAAGCTCAGTGAAAATCAAAAAGCTCTTTTGAAGTGTGAAAAAAGTCTAGTATTTATTGTTTTGTTCCCTTAAATATTATATTTTCATTTCTTATCTCCAGAATCAGCTTACTTATAAATTTTCAATTCATTTAAAATTTGTTCATATTTTAGGAAAAACCTACGGTGATGCTGAATATTTTATGTAATAAATATAATCATAAATGTAATGTTTTTAAACCAAATGGCTTGCACAGCCAAAATTTATCTTCTAAGGGGAAAGGAGCGAATGCTTAAAACAGACCTTACATGTCTATAAATTACTGTATTAAGATTGGCAATGTATTTTAAATCACATACATGTTGACCCCCAAGCCCTTTTGCTGTGCCATTCACCTAAATTGCAAGTTGTATTACTAATAACGTTAAGCTTCATAAAGTTTTTTGTTACTAGTTTATGTAAAAGAACTTTTTTCTTTTTCTTTTTTTTTCAAAATGTGGTTTTTGTGTTTTGGGCTACTGTGAAATATTTGAACAACTAAACAATTAGATGTTAGGAAAATGTTTCAGAAAAACATGTTTCTTTTTTCCCCTTAAAAGTTATATCTTAATATTAAAAGGTTGTTTTTTTTTTTTTTGGTGGGGAGGGGGGGGGGTATTGTATGATAAATTCTTTTGGTGGATTTATGGTTTAGCTGCAAAAATTTTAAAAACTAAATAGCGTGTTTCTTGTTATCACTTTTAATTTTTGTCTCTATATCAATTCTAATGTTTTATATTTTTGATATTAATGCTCAAATTAACTAACAGTAAAATGCCCCTTTAAACATTTTGAAGCAATCTTGCTTTTAAAAGCTCAAAAGTGGAGAACACTATCTGTAAATACTGTATGATTTTATTGTTTACTCAATTTTGAACTAATTTCAGGAAATGCCATCTGTAACATTATCTATATTATCATGGTGAACATGGTTTTAAATCAAGCTAGACTGATTTCTAGTTTTGTTTGTTTAAAATAAAATACAACTTTTTCAATGTTATCTAATCACCAATTAAAGTGTTTTCATCATCATTTAATAGAAATCATAACATTTAAAATGGTTAGAGAAAAGTTTTTGTTTTCTTTTAAAACTGATCAACCTATATACTCTTTCCAATCTCTCAATTTTTAAAATGATAATTTGTTAGAAAGAATTTTATATACCTTTAATGAAACTGTTTTTGAAAAAGTAATTGCAAATTTTAACGCTCCTGGCAACAACAAGTTTGAATATTTTTATACTGAACTTTGAAGTTAATCATTGAATGGCTTATCACCAGGAATGTTAACACTAGAATTACGGGAGGTGTCATTTTGACCCCAAGCGCACCTTTTTTTGCTAATTGCTCATCTGTATTTTCATAAAAAGCTTAATCCTTTCTTAGCTTCTCCTAAATCATTGTGCTGTGTAATAATGTAAAGTGTTCAAGAATATTGTATACAGTCAAACCTATATATCTCGAATCTCCTTATCTCAAAACCCTTGATGTCTCGAAAAAAAATATTTTCCTCAGCATTTTCTATAAAAACCCCTATGTATTTTCCATAGTTATCTCGAAATTTATTTTTCGAAACCCTTCATATGTCGAAATTTTTGCACAGAAGCAAGTTTCAATTGTTGTTTTTCTTTGGCAATTTTTGTAGTAATACCAGTTCCAGGGACAATTGCATAACGTTTTTCATCCCTTTTCTTGGAAATTTTGTGAATAGGGGATTGGGGCAAGATAATAGGGGAGTTTTGGTATGGGGGGGGGGTGCTGTGTTTTCCCCAGAGTTTAGAATCTTTGTGTATTTCTCTTCAACAGGTTGTCCACTTTGAGGAAAGGGGGTCGATTTTTCATCTGTCAGTTTTCAAGCGAAAACAAAAAAGCGTTCCTCATTTTCATCAATTTGCTTTTTTAACTCCTACAAAATGGATGCTAAAAATTTTTTGAATGTGGGGTTAAATTTTTAGCTGAAAAACCCAAGTTGAAATTGTTGTTCATTTCAAAATCTCATCCTGTGCACTTTTGACAATAATAAAATTTCAAATCTAGTAAAATATTGAAAATACTTTATTGATCGTAATTCGAAGTGATCCCGTAAGTACATATATAAATGCATATAGCTTACGTGTGTGTAATTGTGAGAGTTACTAGTGTAATTTTTTTAAAACCTTGATAACTCAATATCTCAAATTTTTTCCCCGTCCTGAGAGATTCGAAATATTGAGGTTGTACTATATTTTTTCAAACTGAACTAATACCTAGAAGCGTGAGCAGGCGTCATTTTGACCCCTTTGAGAAAAAAAATACAAAGACATTTACTGATGCTGAAAGAGAACATACACTCAAAAATGTCTTGTGGATCATATTGTTGAAAGAATTTGAAGAGCTGATATTGTTTTTGTATATAAAAGGAGCATTAGCTGCTAGTTTCTGAACTGAAACTAAACAGCTCTGGGTATTTTAAGGGTATTTTAAACTATTTTTAAATACTTCATTACACATAAATAAAATCTCTGTATCCTTTGGAAAAAAAAAAAAAACTAAATATATTTATTTTTAACTAATTTTTATGAATGTATAACATTATGTAGGAAACTGCAGATTTCTTCTCAGAGGGTCAAAATGACCCCTGCCGTTTTTCTAGGTATACGGAGACCGCCGCAGTTCTAGTGTTAATGTAAGCTGTATAAATTATATTGTTTAATTAATCTCAATCTTTTTAATTCTCTCTTTTGTTTCTAATATTTAGAGCAATTCCTTTTGATGATGCTAAGTGGTGTATTGCTGTCTTTATTTAAAGTGGGCAAATTATATTTTCATTTACTTGAAAATGCTTTGTGCACCCTTATTTGTTAATGTGAATCGAGTATTTTTCAATGTTAGATTTATTCGATAATTTATTTAGTCTTCTACCTCGAGCTGTTTATTGAATATTCTATAAATTTTAGATTATTTTTTCTGCATCAATGATAAATGTAAGAAATATATATCTATAAATATATAATACTGTTGGATAAAAATGCTTTGCATTGGTTTTTTTTTTTTTTTTTATTGGTGTACATGTATAAGTGTGTACGTAATCGGAAAGTGATGAATTCAGATTTATCCATTTTTGTTAATCTTTTGTACAGTAGGATGTTGATTTGAACAAAATTACACATGCACTACTTATTTTGAGCCACTTTAGGGGCAAAACAACAAAAAAATTTTAATAAGTTAATAAAAAATGGGGTTGAAAGCAGATTAAGAAAAAGGGGTGAGAGGGGTGGGGGTTACTTAAATGAATTTTCCTGCTTGAAGTGCTAAATATTAAAAGGTTCAATAATGTAACAAATTGTGTTAGTAGTTAGAGAAACAATTTTTTTTTTAATTTAATAGTACAATATGGAAGTTAACTGCTTTTAAATTATTTAAAGTTTGTCTTCAAAAATATTTTCTATTGTACATTATATTACAGTTAAAAACAAAAAACCCTCAAATGACATATTTTCTACCATTTTCCTGCGTCCTGTTTGTCAAATACACCTTGAAATTTTTATACATTTAAAAGATAGTTTAATGAAAAACTCTGGAGATGCAACCCACCTGTCTGAAAATTCTGTCACTCTTTCTGTGCATCCCATAGTAGAATTTTATAGAAGGTATTTATTTGGAAATGGGAATTATTGAGTAGAGAGGGCAATTTTGAAATTTCCTGCTTAGTTTCTTTACTATGTGTGTATCTTTTCACCTATGTACGTTGAAAACTATGTTTGACGATCTTGTTTTTCCTACTTCCAAATCTAGGAAGGTAAGGATTGGTCTTGCTCTCTACAATTTTCATTAATGCACTTTCATCTTGGTCCAGATCCCCATACCTTTTTTTTTTTTTTCACTCTGTTGAACTCTAAATGTGTGTCTGCAACTGTAATTTTTAAGAGAACTGGTTGTTTTTTGTTTTTTTTTACTTCCTAAAAAAATCTAGCATTCATTGTGGAGTAGTGGTAAATGATTTTGTTATTTTCTTTTGAATAGTTAAGAACATTATTTATTTATTTTTAAAGTTACAACAATAACATTTTTTATTTTGTTGCTATCTATGTAAACATGGAAGATAATTTTGAGTTTTTAAAAGTCATGAAACATTGCATTCTTTTTTGGTCTTGGGGGTCAAGAGTCTATATACTTAAAGTAATCTTTCTTTTTTTTTTCCACATATAAATTTGGAAACATATTAAAAATATATACATTGCATAAATGTTCTTAATTTTTATCCATATGCAGTTTTTTTATGTTTTTATTGCCAAATTAGCCAATTAATACCCGGTGATACATATTGGTAGAGGAAGGTGATTCAGTGATAATTTTTAGCTCTGAAAAATTCCGATAAGCTGTCGTGTGTATGCATTTAACCATCAATTAAGTGTTAAAAGTACCTAGTGCGATTTCATCCTTTAGTAATTTTGTTTGTAAAATATTTAATTTTAGAGTTATGTATGAATGTAAATCATGTGATTTTTGTCTGCATATATCCAGCAAACTAGTCTAGAATGTAAATTAAGGAGCGAGTGAGCTTTTAAGCTACATATTATTTTTAAATGCCCTGAGTTTTCTATCATCTACATGTTTCACATTGTTAAAATTACCAATAAAATTAACTTTTATTTTTTATGCCATACGTATATTTTTAAGCCTTTTATACAAAAGGAACTTTAAAATGGGTTCTCAACGTATAGTTAGTGGTTGTATTGTACAGAATTTACCATTAATATGAGGCTGTTTACTCCAGGAGTGCCCACCTAGTGGGGGTCATGGCGCAGACTGCACCATTGAAATTTTTATGGAGGGGAGTGTTTTAGGGGTATTTTTCTCATTTTGGGGTGTGGGCTCCGCGATATTGAGGGGGTGCGCCCTTGCCCTTGGGGGGGGGGTACCGCTGTTTACTCAACTTTTGTACTTACAAGTTATATGCAGTTAACATTGGTTATAACGATATTGAAGGGTCCGCTTATGATGAAATGTTAAAATTGCGGTGGCATTATGAACAAGGGTAATTTTGCAATGAAAACAATGACATGCAGACTGCTATTCTACACAATTTCTTCGCATAAACAAAGGGAAAGTTGAGTAACACCATTAAATGGTTTTCAAAAGATTTTCGACAACAGATTATTTTTGTTTACTAATTTATCACTTATTTCTGGTTTTGTAAACCTACAATGCTATTTTTAAAAAATGTCAAAGCTTTTGTGGTAGTAATATGCAGTGATGTTCCTATCAATTTTTCTGAGGGTATACTTCCAGTAATCCATTACGCACAATATGTGTATGCGTTCATATACATAATATGAAAATTTT
This sequence comes from Uloborus diversus, assembly GCF_026930045.1. Taxonomy (NCBI): domain Eukaryota; kingdom Metazoa; phylum Arthropoda; class Arachnida; order Araneae; family Uloboridae; genus Uloborus; species Uloborus diversus. The sequence continues at coordinate 9,562,984 of NC_072739.1, forward strand.
TTAAGCTTGAGGGTATACGCTATGTGTCTGAAAAATGTTTGAGAGTATATGGAGTTTAATCCTATGAGGGACATCACTGGTAATATGCTTTCAGTGTCTTCATCTGTACCCATAATTTTGTGGTTTGTCCCCAAGTCGGTTTTTTTTGTCTAACTATGGCAAATGTCATCCACAGTTTCACATACCCCTACATCCTCCTGAACCATTAAATTTGCTATCTAGGAAATGGAAAATAGGCACTGTAGATTTAGGGTGTAGTTATGACATCATTCTAGTTACAACTGCTGGAGTTGGGGCAGAGAAGAGAATTCTAGAGCACTTGTGACTTTATTTCAACATCACCAAGTTCATCATTTAAGCAGTGACTTGACTACTAACTAGTTTGTCCTGCTTTTCAAGCAACCTGAGATGTATCGTTTTAGCCAATATGTTAACTATGTTGTTATAGTAAACAAGTTGACTGTATATGATTTATCGTCTGGGAAATAAAGTAAAACACTAGTAGAGTGGCCAGTGCTTCAGTAGTGGCCACTTCAAGTTTACTTTTGTACTTTGAAGAAAAAAATGAACAATAATAATGTGATTTTTTTGTTGATAGGAATGTAACTATCATATTGAATCAGTTTTATTCATCAGTTATTTGAATTTCAAGTAGGTGAAGTAAATACTTCCGATGGGAGAATGTCAGGTGGCCATTACTGAAATTTTCAGACATTGGAGTAGCCACTGCTGGATCAAATTTGAAGGTTGAGAAAAAAAATGATAAAAATTGAAGAAATTGAAATTCTGGAATTTTTAGAAATTGAGAAGATTTAGAAAGTGTTAGGCTTTTTAACGCTCATTGAGTTTCAAGAGGGGCAATTAATATTGTAGACCCACAGTTCAAAAATATACTCCACTGTGGCTACTACTAGTGTGTTTTAAACCTTGAAGTGACCAATACTGAAGAAGTGGCCAATACTGGTGTTTTACCTTAATTGTTAAAAGAAATTTCATCTAATTTCTTGAATGGTATAAAGTTTCTCTGGTTTTACGATTCATTAAACTTAAACTCCTATTATATACTGTGAAAGTACCTTTTTTTTTGCGAGTCGTAATTTTCACCCAAATGCAGATATCAAAGATTTCCCAAGCTGAAAATTTTGCAAACTTTATATGAACAGAGCCGAAAGTTGGTTATATGTTAAAAGTTGAAATATTTCCTGAGGCTTAAATTTTCACGAATACAATGGGCTCGCAAAAACTAAAGCCACATGAAAACAAGTGCTTTTGCAGTAAATGCAGTACACATAATGCATTTAAACTTGAATTAATTCGCTTAACCAAACCACTGAGAACCATTCATATAAATTAGTATCATCTGTTTTATATTTTGTCTTTAAAAATATTTTAGCTTTTAAAATTTTAATGAATATAATGACTTTGTCACAGAAATATAATGCAACATTTTGAATGTAGAAATGGTAGTTTACAACATGATTTAATTGCTTACGAATCATTTTAAAAGTTTTAGGTACTCTTCAATGAATAATCGGTTTAAAATGACATTATTTCTCTGCTTATGCTTGCTGCTTATATTTATTATTTAGGAATTTCAAGGATGTTTTTAGAGTGATTGTTTCATATTGTCTTTGAATTGAACTTGAAGTTAAAATGGATAAATGCACTTTGACAAATTATTTTGTTTTTTATTGTGGGACAGCCTGTTGCTAATCATAATTTTCTTTTATGTGTTTGTTTAATTTTGAACTACAAAATGCTCCACCGTACAAGTTGATAATGTTTATCAATGAACCAACTTTGCTATCTGACGTATATCCTTTGTGTTGTATAAATGTACTTATTTTCATGTTAAAATTTTATATTTAAATCCTGTACAGAATTATATATTTATATATGTACTTTTTTTGGTTTATGAATGTTGAATTAATTTATAATGACACACAAAATGTCAACATATCTGATGAATTTTGGCTTCTTTGTTTATATATTTTTAAAATCTGGTATAATTGGGTATGTATGTAAGATTTAATTATAATTGATTGCATTTGTGTACTATTGAATGCAAATGCAACTGTACAGTATATTATACGTACTTATTATTTTGAGTATGTTAAAATAATATAAAAAGTGCAACTGTGATGAAATTTTTTGATGATAATTATGAATATGACTAGTTGTTTTGTTGCTACTTTAAAAATTTGTTTCACAAGTTTGGTACTTTTAAATGCTGTGATTTATTTATTATGTATATATTTTCTCATATTGTATTGTACTTTCAAACGGGTCTTCTGGTTCTGCTTCAAACTAATTTATGTATCTGTTCACTTAGTGATTTTTTTGTGCCATTGTGAATGTTTTGAGTTGCAGAACTTTCTCCCCTCTGTTGTTTAACTTTTGTTTTGTGGCTTTATTAGGTAGATCATAGTACATTCATATCATATTTTACAAGTAAAATTATTACTATAATTTTAAAGAGTGTTATACAAGCCTTTCAATAATCACTAATAAATGTATCTTCAATCTAACATGTAGCAATATGAAAAAGTTTATATTTTAGATGCCATTAAGCCCACTGTTTCAGTTTTTATAAGTTAAAAGTTCTGGTTTTCAGTTGAAAATTAACTCAGTGCTCTTGGCATGTTTTTCACTTTTTTAGCTACACTTTAAATCATCAATTTATTGTTTGTTGTTTTGGTTTGTTTTGGAACTGACAGTACTTAATTGTTCACAAATCTTTATTTAAATAATAGCAGCTTATTCATATTATAATCTTTACTAAAAGCTTCTTTTAGAAATCTATAGAAACATCCTAGAATTGTGTTAATTTGTGCCACTTTGCATCTATTGCCCTTTTCTGAAATTGAAAAAGAAATCAGTATTATTGTTTTAATTTAACATTGAGTATTTTACTGAACTGTATCAAAATTAACAAAACATGGAAAGTATTTTAGATCAGACTTGAATTGTGATCATTTTACATAGCTTGCCTTTTATCATTTTGATTTATAATATTTTAAAACTTGTTAGAGGGTTTTTTTTTTTGACTATTAATTTTTAATGCAAGGTTGCCACGCCACAGGAAAAACTCGAAAAAACAAGAGGAAGAGAGGGAATTCAAAAACAAGAAAAGCGGGGAAAATTTGAAAATGGCCTTAAAAACCTAGAAATTGCAAGGAATTTTAATTAAAAAAAAATAGAAGTTGAAAAATGAGGCTAAAATGTATAAGCTACCAAAAAAAAAAAAAAAAAAATTAATAAATAAAATAAAATATAAATAAATAAATAAATAAAAAAAGTTGTTTTAACATTTTTTTTTTCTGGTTTTTGTTTAAGTAAATATCAAAATGTCTATCATAAGTTATTGAATGTTTTGTTTGATATGCATCTTGAATTTTATGCTAATTTAATTTAGAGCGCATGAGATTAGTCATCAATATTTTCTATTGCTCTGATAACTTTTTTTTTTTTTTTTGCATTTTTTCTGTTAAGGTTCAAGTAAAAGTAGTTAAGAGAAGTATTTCCCCCCCCCCCCCCCAATAAAATTTTTTATACAAATATTTCTTTATTATTTCTGTTTTACTGAATTCTTTGCTTCCATTTATTTAATTACCAACCCCCCCCCCCCTTCCCCCGTGAAACTATTAGGATATTAATTTTCTTATACAAATGTTAGTGTTTGCTCGTTTGTAATGCTGCATACTCATACGGGGATTTTTTTACCCAGCATTGAGTGGCAACCCTTTAAAGAATCAATACAAGTATCTTTTTTATTAATCTCACTGCCGATGTGCATTGTTGTATGCTACAATCTGCCGATAGCATATTTGTAAAATATACATGCAGACAAGAAATGTTTTTTTTTTTAATACAGGCCTATGAGGGTTCTCAATCACCAATCAGAAAAGAAAAACTTCAGTGAGATCCTAAGCTTTAGGCGTAAAAATTGGGCCCCAAGTTGGTAAACTAGGCTTCCAACCAAAATTTATAGTCCCAAAATGCTACTAATGACCGTGTGTTTCTAACTCTGATGCTTTTTGCTTCAGTATATGTTTTTCATTTTCAATGAGGCAGTGTAAAGTATATATGTGCATCTTTTATTTTTGTATTACTTGGAATTTCTCAAAAACCTAAAATAGTCATCGCTCAGAGTAATTAACTCATGATTATTTCAATTGTTGTTCTTATAAGCGAATTAGCTTCTATTTTTATAAAATAATATCAATTGTCTTGGGGGAAATCATCTTTAAATTGTGTTCTGAAACTAAAAATGATTTAATTGAGGTATGAGTTGTAAGTAACTTATAAGAGGAAGTCACTACATTTCAAAAATCTGCGAAATAAGAAAATGTTACGGTATTACCCCGCATTATCCGGCATGCTGCAAAATTTGGGGGTCACTAGATTTTCAATAGCACTTGCCTGGTCCCAGTGGCGGTTCGTGCCTTGAAAAAGTGAGGGGGCCAGATTATGGGTGCACTCGCCCCCCCCCCCCCCCATTTTTCGAAAAAAAAAATTTAATATTTTTTTAATGTTTAATTAAACTTCCTTAAAATAAATATTTAAGTTAAAAAAATAACATTAAATTCATTTTAAACATAGGACAAGCTACAAAATACTTAAACTACTAAGTAAATCATGAAAGATATTAATGTCATTTTTATGTCAAGGGAGTCACTATCACCACCTGGCTTTTCGAAACAAATAAGTTTTAAAAAGCTATTTTAAATCTTTTAATAACTAATTATTTTGAATGAGTAAAATTAATTTTATTTTAAGCAAGACCAATACAAAAGTGCAAAAATATTGTAATCGGAAAAATATGTAAACATTATAAATTAATTAATTTTAACAAAGATGAAAATACACCTCAGTATTCGCTTTAAAATTAATAAAACAAAAATAGACGAACTAAATTTAAAAAAAACTAAAAATAAATAAATTTAAAAAGTAGTAAAAAAAATACGGGTGTACCCCTCTGCATATAAATCAGCCGGAGCCCATGGGCCAGATTCAGAATTTTTATGCAGACAAAGAAAAAAGCCATTGAACTCTTTTTATTTTCTTCAAATTATTGATAACTTGTTACATTTTCTTTAAACTACATGAGCAGAATTCAAAACAAGTAATAATTTCTGTGTAACGATGGGAAGACATTTTTTGAATTAAAATCTTGTAACGATATATGCACATACGTGCATACAACACACATACAATCATGGCGCAACAAGAAAATAATTCTTAAGGGGAAGGGGGGGGGGCATAGTAGGAAAAAAACTCATCAATTTAATTGATTCGATTTGCTCATCAAATCTCTCAATTTCGAAACTTGTAGTTTTAAAAATGCAATTTTAGACGGTCTTTGGGGAATTTGTCTTGTTAGGGGAAAGAACAATACAGGGGACTCCGAGGAAATTTGTAGAAATTGAAGCCTTAAAACGCGGTTACAGGCCATATTTATTGACGTTAGGGTAAGGGATGGAGCTTCGGATCTCTCCCCGATCGTGTTTTTTTAATTTTTTTGAAAAATAAATAGAAATCAATTCCTCCTCCCCTCTCCAATTTTTCGAAATCGCAGTTCCAAAAACGCAATTGTAGATAAACTTTGAAGATTTTTAGGGAAGGAGTTCTGGTGCTTTCCCCTGGAATTTTTTTCGAAATTGCAGTTTTAAAAACAAGCACAATATTCTATGATATTATGAGGAGGGGTTCAGAGACTGTTCCTCTTACATTTTTCATAAGTGGCTGTTTAAAAAACATATTTTTTGATGATATTACACAAAGGCGGTTCGGGGGCCTTTGCCGATATATTTTCTGAAAATAAAGTCTTAAAAAATGCAATTATATGACTATATTTGGTAACATTAGGGACAGCAATCTTTCGAAATTGAAGCTCCAAAAACGCAATTTGAAGCAATTTTCGAACGTAATTTTTAGGGATGTTGTAAGGTATTGGAGACTTTTATTTTCAGACGAAGTCGAAAAAAGAAGGAAGAAATGGGGAGGGGGGGGGGGGCGACTGGCTGACCCAATTAGTTGTAACTATTGAAAATTTTTAATTCACAGACTCCTTTTTCAAAGAAATTAAAATTTATACTAATATGATTTTTTTTTTTTTTTTTTTGAATTAAAAAATCTCTTCTGCCCTATTGTGTTTTTCAGATATGTTTTTAGAAATTTTAAAGAGTAAAATGCTCTTTCGCTAGAAGCACGTGTTGCAGAATGCATAAAAAGACCTCGGAAAGAAGAGTAAGGCCTCCCCAATGTTCTTGTTGTTGAGACAAGACGGGCCTTCAAAATTAGCGGTAAATTTGACCTTTATTTAGTTTAAATGTGCTTTCTGATTATTTTTTTCCCAAATTTTAAAATTGAATAGAAATTTTAAAAAATCAACTTACCTAGTAAAAGTTTTGTTGGGCAAATGGAAACAGTAGTTTTTAATACGAGTTGAAGGGTTCAAATTCAGAGCTTCGAACGGTAACGAACAAGATTTCTTGCGATAACGGAGAAAAAGGAAAACGGACAGGCCCCGGGACAAATGTCTAGTGTTCGTGATCGGCCGACTTCGCACCGATCTTTCTTGAAGGAAAAGTTGAGAACATTAAGATAGACATTTCAGGATGGAAATGCAACAAAGTAATTCCTTTAAAATATTTCCTGATCTGCCTTCCCCTCCCGCACATCAATCCTTTTTTTTTTAATTTCAAGCACATACGCGCAGAAAAGAAAAGAAAAAAGAAAAAGGGATAATAAATAAAAAGTTATAAATTGTCTGAAAAAAGTGAGGGGGCCCGGGCCCCCTCCCACGAGCCGCCACTGCCTGGTCCTTTTCGGCATGCAGGAAAAATTGAGGTTAGAAAAAAAAATAATACTATATATATAAAAACTATATGTTCAGCTTAAAACTGAATATAAGTTCTATGCATGTCTTATTAATATTAATTAACAGTTTAATTATGAGAAAATATTTACTAACAATATCATTTGTTATTAATAATGAATAATTTTATAAAAATTAAATTAAGACTAAGTAAGCAAGCATTTAAGCAGTAAGTTACTGCCCCTAAACCAGTGCTAAAGAATTTACCATAGCTATTCAATAAATAAAAATTAAACTTCCTGCTTTAAAAGAAACTTAAAATAATTTATTTAAACACATTATGAACAAATCGCAGTAACGATGATTGCTTCTGAATTGATTACTTTATTGGCATATAATTGAATCCATTAATAATGACCTACCACAAATAACAAGCACATATTATATGCAATACGCATTTTTTTTGAAAGAAGGTTACTTTTCGGGATTTTATTTTATTTTTTCCTTTCTGTGGTTTGTATTCCGATTGGAACTGAACGGGGAAATTTACTATTGTTTCGTTGCAAAATAAACCTCAAATTATCCGGCATGCCGGAAATTTCGAATTTTCTGGTGTGCTGGTCAACCCCGCATTATCCGGCATGCCAGATAATGCGGGGTAACATGATATCTTTCTTTAGATGCGACATGATTCTTGAAAACTTTCTCCGATAGGATTCCGCAAGGTTTGTTCTTGATCTCTTGTGTTAAACTATTAATGAATGCAATATTTTACCTGATGTGAGAAATTTAATATGTTATGAAGTTGCTTGTATAGATGTTTACTTTTTTAAGTGGTTCGAATTGTAGTCAGAATCGTATTTTCGATAACTCACAAAGCTTAGAATCCTAAATGATACTTCTGTGTCTACTTTTTCTATGCTAATATCATCCTGCCACAAAACTGGAGTATATTTTAGAATCAAATCGTTTTTCTTATACAAAATGGTGAAAATGTATGAAGGAACGACTCTATGCAAATGTGAATGTGCCTGATTTGTTTGATACCTGAATAAGAAAAGAAAAATCAATCTGTGTGAAGATTTCTGTTCAATATGTTATGGCAAAATAAATGGCTACAGCTTTAAAGTTAATCAATGTACTTGCTCAATTATTTCACGTTCATTCTTCTAGTCAATTTTAATACTTCTGTGAAAGTCACTGAACACATACATACATATATATATATATATATATATGTATATACAGTAAAACCTGTGTAAGTTGACCACCTGCGGTGCACTACTTTAGTGGTCAACTTAAACAGGTGGTCAACTTACAGAGGTTGATTTATATGATAAGGGCTAATTCCGTGCCTGAAACTAGTATGTTGTGGCCATCACGAAACTTTCTTCTATATTTTTCTTTTTTTTTTTTTTTCTGATCCCTCCCCATGCTTGACGAGGAAGCAATATTCCCAACGAAAACAAAATGACACATGCAAAAACTTGACGACTATCCCAATGTCTGAATTATTGCAAAAGCAAAGCAAAGAGCGAAAATTGAAAGTTATTTTAAAAGCCTTGCTTGAATTAATTACAAATATTTTATTTGTTAACAAACATAAGATGGCAACAGTTCAAAATTTTAAATCATTGAGATAATATTTCCTATCATTTCCATACAATTAAAATCACGAGAAATACGCAGACGACAATCTATTACGATTTATCTTTCTTATTGTTGCATTAATAAAAATATTTTTATTCGCAAAAAAAAAAAAAAAATCAACACCTCTTGGAGCGATCGGCGTCAAAATAGAACCAAAGCCTGTTTACATATGGATTCACATATATTCCAAATTTCAACCAGAACGTAGCATTACTTCTTGAGATAGGGCACTCAAAATGGAAAAAAAGAACGGGTGATTGCGCTGCCCCCCTTTTAGCTGTTGACACAAAAATAAAATCAGTTCTTATACCCACTAAGGGCTATTTGCCGATAAATTTTTCTTTCATTCCGTTCATTATTTCTTGAGATACAGCAGTCACAATTGACGACAAAAAACGTTCTACAGCTCAACCCCCGTTTGAGTTATTGACACCAAAATTGAATCAGCACCTGTTCCTGTTAATACCAACAAATGGACCAAATTTTGTTTGATTCCGCCAGTAACTTCCTGAGGAATAGCAAGCACGCGTAACTCGAAAAACGTCCCATTGCTCCACCCCCCTTGGAGGAATTCGCGCCAAAAACTAATGGGCACAAGTTCACATAGGGGCACATATGTGTACTAAATTTCGTTCGATTTCATGCGGTAGTTTTTGTTGTAGAGCGGCCACAAAAAACTGGTCACACACAGACGTGACACACATACATACACACACACACACACATACATACATACACACACAGACGTGACACACATACACACACACACACAGACAGACAGACATTTTCCAAAAATGGTCGAAATGGACTCAGCACACCTCAAAACGTTCGAATCCGTCAAAATTCGAAATTCGAAAATTTGCACGAATCCAATACTTTCTTCTATATATTAGATATAGAAGAAAGTAAAAAGCGGTCAACTTAGACAGGTGGTCAACTTTACAGGTTTTACTGTATATATATATATATATATATATAATATGAGACAGTGAGAAGCTAAGAGAAAATTAAAAAAATTAAAAAATCGGAGATAACCAGTACACATGATAGGTGAACCTCTCCTCTGTCTTGGAGCAAGAGAGGGTACTAGTAGCCCTGGTAGTTGCTGCTATACAGCATGATTTAGAAAAAAATTTCAATAAAAGCTTACCTAGGATATTATTTTTTAACGCGTTTTTCTGAAAACTTGAAAATGTCCACTTGCATCCCCTTGCTTCTCACTGCCTCATATAACAACTGTTAAAATTATTCCTACACATTCTTTCGTACATATTCGCTAGTAAAATGAAAATAAATACAGTTCGTACTATGTGTTGCCTTTTCCCTCATTATTAACTATTCAATTTTTGAATTTTTATATTCTTTAAATTTAACATCATTTTTGTATCGTGAAATTTCGCTCGTATTCTGGACAATCAGTGTGATTTTTAAATGCCGACTTAAAACTGCATTAACTCCATGCCGTCGGAAACCGCTGTAGTACTGATGCTTTTAGAAAGTCTCTCTTCTTTTCACTATAATTCACTTTGGTTCAGCTTTGGTCACTTGATCATTATTTTACTTTAATTTTTTTTAAAGCTATTTTCACTTGAAAAATATGCTTTTGTACCGATACACTGCATCAGTAAACAAATACATAATCAATGAAGCGCCTCAATGAAAAACCCTCAGTTTTTTCCTGTGAAAACCCAATTATATATATCAATTCCATCAAACTTCTATAATAAATGCCTTCACTCGAAAAACAAGAATTTCAAAAATGACGAGATAAAACTCAAATTTGAACATATCGCAAGTCAAAATGGCTCTGTCTGCGTGGTATTCAAATTTGAAACAATCAAATACTCAAATCAACATGTATGCTCGTTTTTGAATGGGTAATAATTTCAAAACTGAGTATTATGTACTTCTTTTTGAGTATGAAATAATTCAGCACACTATTTGAAAACATGCGTACTCATAATTTGAAACCGAAGGTTTCAAGGAAATTTGAAAGCGTGAATATACTCATTTTTGAAAACTTCATTTTTTTTTCCTCAGTGTTCTTTGTTGTGTTCTTTCTGTATCCTTTGCAGTAATTTGAATTTCTTTCACTTCAACTACTTATTAAGGTAAATAAGTAAAATTAGTTTTCATGTGCAGAAAAACCTAAAGAACGAAATTGACTCTAAGATCGTTTAGAACTGGGAAAAACATTTGATAGGATCCAAAAAAGCAAAAGTGGAGCCTCGAACAAGCTATTTCTTCGTCATAGAGATAATAGTGGGTGGAGGGTGTCAACTGAAGTTCAGTTTAGTTCATGTCATCAACGTGAAACTTATCAGACTTGAACACAATTTTTTAAAGCGTAGAATTCAAGTCCGGACAGAATAATTTACAGAATTGAAAATTTGCTACTAATATTGCATTTTCCAGCTTTATTTCACTTTTAAATGGTTACATTAGCTATTCCGATTCCGAGTCACAACTGACTACAACTGTATTTATGTCGAGGACTGCATACTAAGTGCCTTGCCTCCATTATTTTTTTATACCGATAGATGGCAGCACCATCACCGGATCGAACAGTCAATGAGAATTTAGAACTAGTCCAGGAGCTAATAGCTACCTGGTGCTGGCACCCCCCAGAGGTATCGTTTCACTTGGAGGACATTGAGACCACGAGCATATTTAACGTCGTCCAGTCCCCTTTAATGACGACGGTGGATCTTCGACCATCGAGGTTCGAACTCAGGACCCTCCGGCCCCGAATCCGACACTCTACCGATCGGGCTACCACGGCCCCCATTAGCTATTAATTGCTGAAAAATCAGTAAAATTTGAACGAAGGTTGTTTTTTGGAATGCGCAATGAAGGATTAGGGGCTCGAGAAGAGGGCAACCTATTTTTAAATCCCGCCGTTTTTGGGTGAGCGTTTCACTGCCACGAAAACCTTAATAGTGGTAGTCTGCTTCAATTTTAACATTTCAAGAAGGATAGCAGGCCTTAAAATGGAGGGAGCAAGTCTAATCATTTGCTTAGTAAAAGCTGACCCAAAGACCCTAAGTCACGTGACTGAACAGCGATTAATGGTTGGCACGTTTTGAGTGAAACAAGCGAAAGAAACCTGATTTCTTCCAATACTTTGCTTCAAAATCCATCACGTGAGATGGAGTCTTGGCTTCACGAATGAAAGTCTTCACTCCCTCCATTTTAACTCTTATCAATGGGATAGGTGACTCGTCGAACGGGGGGGGGGAGCAATAGCCTAGTTATCTCTAAAAGAAAAGGGACCTCGCCCCTTCTCTTTTCAGAGTTAAAAATGAATGATAGATTGAAAAATATGATTTTTTACAAGGTAGATTGCTTTATTTCACAAAAAAAAAAAAAAAAAATTAAAATTCCAAATTAAATGAACTTTACTCATGTTGAGTAAGAATGGAAACTTTGAATTGGAAAGGTGAAGTCTGCGGTGACCATCTGTCCCGATATTTGGTGCCATATTCCACATTTTTAGGGGTCATTTAATCAGTAAGACTAAAAGTCAATAATATTGCTCAATTTTACAAAAAAAAATCAGCTTCAGCCTTTCCCCCCCTCCTGGTGCACCAGCCTCCTATCTCTATAATGGTACCTTCACTTGTGAAAACCGCCCTTGCATTCCGGAAAGATGAAATAATTTAAAAATTAAAAATGAATTTAACATTTATCGATCATTCAACGTCTCATGTCTTAGTAAATTACGAATCGAAAAATATGCTTCAAATGTGAGAAATAAAACTCCATACCCCCCTAATTTCTCCCTTGCACCACGCCTAAAAGTTATCCGTTTTGATTGTACTATTTTTCCTAATGGCTGCCACTCAAAAATAGATGGATTGCTGTTTTGTGAATGCATGAGTAATCTTGAAAATTTAATCTTAAGATTATTCAGGGTGTCCAAAGGTTCTGAAGTCGCAATATTTCATACGAAGTCAAGAAAATTTTTCATGATTTCGCACTGTTTAAAAAAAAGAAAGAAAAATCTTTTAAAATTTACTTTGCCAAATGCTAATATGGCTTAATGGTAAGTATAAAGGATGATAGCCTGCTATGAAATGCAAGCTTTGATGTTAGAAGCAATTATACGATAGTCTGACCAGTAAATAAACGGTTCTTTTTTCTTTTTTTTTAAATAAAAGTTTCATAATATTTTCTTGGATGAAATGGAACGACTTGAAATTTTTGTTTGTTCATAGGTAAGACACGTTAACTGCGTTTCTGAACCACTCTTCGGGCCCCCCCCCCACACACACACACGCACACATCTAAATATAAAAGCAAAACCATAAGAGTTCTTTTTTTTTTTTTTTTTTCAAAATAATTGCGCATAACAAGAAAAAGATTTTTATTTCACGTACTAAATGCTACAATTTTAACAATATCATGAATTTCTGAAAATGAAATTATGCTTTGTTGTTCATTTCCTGGCCAGATCACACGACGTGATAAGAATGCACGTGAAAACTCAAAAACCTAAACATCAAACTTCTTTATATGGCTCTTGCAAAACTGAAGCTCAACGCACTTTGCTATTCAAAGGGATCTTACCAACGTTGACGACACAACATCAATCCTCCATAAGCATCTGCAAGTATTCATAACGACGCAGAATCCGGTCCTTAAGCCCTTATGAGTGATATTTCAGAAGTGATATCTGAAGTCATGAGAGCAGAAACTCTTCGTGAGCTATGAATAATATGTTTACTCTTTCCTCTAGTAGTATAACTGGTGGAAATGCGCGTGACATTTTCAAATTAATGTTCCTTGATAGCATTATCGCTGAAAAATTTAAAATGCATAAGGATAAATAAATGAGCTTCCCCTACTCCATTACTTATAGGTTGGTGGGAGGGGATTCATTTAGGGGCTACTAACTCTCCCGGCCAAAATTTATAAACAAGAAGTGTGGAAAAGGTTCAATGTCTTAACGATGTCCATTAAAACAAACCCACAAACAAAAAATAAAATAAGTTGAAAATAAACGGGATCGGGTAAATTACCATAACGTGGACGAGGAAACTACCATATGCGAAAATGAGTGAGCAAATTAACATGGCAAATTGGCGAGAAATTCATCATCCATTATGTGTAAATATAGAGGCAAACCAAATAACCTTTTCATCTTCTACTACGGGCAAAGCCGTGCGGGTACCGTTAGTCTTTAATAAAACTTCGAGCCGCTTTTACCTGTCTCATAATTAAAAAATGGACTCAAAATCATAGAATCTCATTTTACTCTGTAATTACAAAACTAAAAACATGGTTATTACAGTGGATTCATTTATAACCACCTTTCCGCTTCTTATAGGCAATTCGTTGTAGGAAAAGTGCACAGTATTTTTTAAAATCTTTTAGCATTGATGATTTTATTTTTTCTCTTATTAGATCTTAAATTATTGTTACCTTTGTTTGAAACTAATCTACGTACGAAATTCATAGAATCGCAATCAATCGGGGGGAAAAGCAAGACCTATGGAAGGGGTCCGGACCCCCTGGACCCCTTCCTTGTGTGCGCCACTGCCGAAATGCTATCGTAGAAGAAACGGAGTTAAGGAACGGAGTACACTCATCAGGGTTCAGCCGGAGATTTTGCAACATTGTCCTTTTATATATATACTAGCAGTACCCGCACAGCGATGCCTGTGCTAAAAATTTAAAGCAAATCCGTTGAATCAAAGGAAAACGGAGCCCTCCCCCCCCCCCCCCCGCCAGATGTGAAATGATCATGTTTCTTGAACGACTTTCTAATTAAAAAGAGAATCAATTAACATGCGCACAATGAATTTAAAATGAAGTAATAACAGTAAAATATTCATAAGCAACAAAGGCAACTTCCTCCAAAATGTTTAAAAAGAAAGTAATTGAAAAATTGTCTGGAAAATGGACCTAGTGTTATAGCAATTTCTCGAAAGAGAAGCCTTGAAAATTGGCTCAGTTAGAATCGCTTATATCTCCTGTTCTAATTAATTGAGAAGAATGGAACAAACATCATCCTGTTTGGGAAGGAAAACCCTTTCCAACGATATATAATGTTTGGGGGTGGGGGGATTTTTTTTACCCTCTAATTAGCCGAAATTTAGCTTAATTAGTTAATTAGAAAAAAACTAATTCGTGATTTAGAATTTTGGCTTCAAGGTGCACGGGCCCGGGGTACGTTCGAATTTTTGTGCCAAGTTTCAGGGCTGTAGTTGCTATGGGGGCTTTTGGCCATCGGGTACAAACAAACAAAGAAATACCGTCACCTTTATATATATATAGATATATTTCTTCACACAACTTTTCGTGATGTCTGTTTTACTTTCCTGTCAAGCTTTTTTACATTATTTCACGTTTTGAAAAAAAAAAAAAAAAAACATTTTGCTACCGCCTCAGAATTTGCCGAATCACTCCAATCTCTTCCTTCGTCCGAAACAGGAACTAAAGTCGATCAGTCAGCACCACACAATGCAAATTTGTTTTGCAACTTTGAGGACGTCTGGATAAAAATGTCCGATAAAGTGCCATATCCTGATTAAGGGGCATCCGTTCGCGCCCGATCCATCACTGGCCTTTCCTCGCCTGGTCACGCGACCGGCCAAGGTAGCAACTTTTCAGCAATAAACCCCACTCCCGATTTTCATTCCATCTCGTGTTCTACAATTCTCATCTTATGGTGTCGTGATTGCTGTCTTATGGAATAAGCTTTTTTTCAAGTAAGTTGGTCTGTTAAGGTCACGTTCTCTTTCGAACAAATGCTTTGTTGCGTTTATTTTTGGTTTTTCAAAGAAAATGTTTGTGTGCATTGAACTTTACACGCTCATCCAAAACAAACAAGAGGTTTGTTTTGTGTAAGCTGTCTGAGTCCGATTAAGATATCAAGGGGCCCGAGACCAAATACTTTTTTGGGGCTCCCTGTATTCAAACTTTATAACTTTAGCCACTGGTTGGAACAATTTTAGCCGTAGATTAAATTATTTTCAGTCATTTGGGGGCCCCTAAATATCGGCGGCCCTAGTCCACGGCCTAGTTGGGCTATTCAATAATCAGGCCCTGTAAGCTGTTTTGCAATGTAGACTCGTTAAATAATCACCTGATCAACAAAAGTTCAAACGTTGTGTAAGATGTTGCACATTGCCGTGAGCAGTTAAAAGGCAGTAACTGCTAATTTTTCATTTTGCATTTTTGTCATCTTTTGTTCGTTAGCTTTGTTGTACACTAGTGGCACCCGCACAGCTTTGCCCGTAGTAGAAAATTAAAAGGTCTTTTGGTTCGCCTGTATTTTTACAAATAACGTATGATGAATTTCTCGCCAATTGGCTTGCCTATGTTACGGTTCCACGTTATGATAACTTGGTAATTTACTCGTCCATCTTATGATAATTTTGCTCGGGAAAATGTTCTTAAAATTGGAATAGGAAAAGAACAAAATCGAATTTTCGAAAAAATAGCTTCAAAGTGCACACCCCCATGCTACAAACTAACTTTGTGCCAAATTTCATGAAAATCGGCTGAACGGTCTAGGTGCTATGCGCGTCACAGAGATCCTGACAGACAGAGATCCGGACAGAGAGAGATCCAGACAGAGACTTTCAGCTTTATTATTAGTAACTAGCGGTACCCGCACGACTTTGCCCGTAATAGAAAAACTAAAAGGTCTTTTGGTTCGCCTGTATATTTACAAATAATGAGTGGTGAATTTTCTCGCCAATTGGCTTGTACCCATGTTACGGTTCCACGTTATGATAATTTCGTATCTCGCCAATTGGCTTGTGCCCATGTTACGGTTCCACGTTATGATAATTTCGTAATTTACTGGCCCATCTTATGATAATTTTGTTCTTAAAATTGGAATAGAAAAAGAACCACATCGAATTTTCGAAAAATCGCTTCGAGGTGCACACCCCCATGCTACAAACTAACTTTGTGCCAAATTTCATGAAAATCGGCCGATTGGTCTAGGTGCTATGCGCGTCACAGAGATCCTGACAGACAAAGATCCAGACAGAGAGACTTTCAGCTTTATTATTAGTAAAAAAAAACTTGCTTCTTTTTGGTTTCAGCTGAAAAAAAAAGCATGAAAAAAAAAAAAAAAAAAATCCACCGTCAAATTCCAACATTACAGTCCCAACAATCCAGTTTACATTAAAACTTGAGTCCTTAAAGTTATCCATGCCGGTTCTCCCTAATTTTGCCCATAAGTCTCCCTAACTCTGATATTTCAATATCAGCAGCATATCTTAGGCATCCGACCTTGTCTGCCCACCTTTGTCTCGCCATGCGGGTGTACATCCGTAAGGGAGCAATATCCTTTCCATGAGGGGCCAAGAAACTAACCACTTTCTGAATTGATGACATTTTATGACACGAAAACGATAAATGTTATTTATACATTAAAAAGACTCATTTTTCTCTCATTATTTCAATGATCATATGAGGGGCCAATAACATTTGGCGGCTATTCTCAGTAAAACTTTTCAAGCTCCATTAATGAGCCGCCAACCGGTTTCCTTACTTACTAGAAGAATTCTCTACTTTGCATAACAAAACAACTGATTGTGAAAAAGCTCTCCTTTCTCATAATCAAAATTGCGCGCCGAAAAATTTATTGTACTGTCTTGCAGCCAACATTGCTTTAGGAGCTTTTTCTTTTTTTAAATGGTACTTATTACCCTCTGGCTTCGAATAATTAAGAGGTAGGGGGGAGCGTGAATTTTTTCGAGGTTGAAAAACCAAACGGAAACTAATGAGTGTTATCATTGAACTCTGGCTTATCAGTTTTAATTTATTGCAACATTAATACCTGCCGTAAATTGTTAATAGGATGCCGTGAGTTACAATGGAAAACTTAAAGCGTAGTTCAGAGACGAGTTATTCTTTAACATCCGCGGGGATATTATGAGGTATGACGCGGTGGGAAGTCTTTTCAGTTCATCTCTTTTATTTGAAAAATAGTCTTTAGGTTAGAAAATGGAACTGTTTTCGGGTAATCTTATAATGCTTAAGCATGTGATGAAAGGTTACCCTTTTCTGAGCGGAATTAAGATTAATGATAAAATTTTAGGCCCGCTTCATTAAAAATAAAAAATTTTTTCAAGAAAGATAGTGTTCCTAAAGAAAGATAGCTTATACTCCTCATGTATTCGGTGGATCTTTATAGCATCGGGTATAGAACCCGCG